>NC_135809.1:75659265-75984493 GCF_964213995.1 Mustelus asterias
GCAAGAAGCAATACTTTTCACTGTATGCCAATATATGTGGCAATAGTAAATCAAATCAAATTTAAATTAAATTAAATTAAATCATCTCACTCCTAAGTGGATACCACATATCCTGAGACTGTGACCCCTTCTCCTAGACCCTCCAACCAGAGGAAATAACATCCCTGCATCCTATCTGTCCAGACCTGTCAGAATTTTATACATTTCATTCATCAAAATTCCAGTGAATACAGGGCTCAATTGACACAAGCTATCCTCATGTGACAATCCTGCCATTCCAGTGAACCTTCACTGCACTCCCTCGAAAGCAAGTTTATCCTTTATTAAATAAGACACCAAAACTGCACAGAATCCTCCAGGTATGGTCTCACCCCCAGGTGTAGACCATTTAGGACTGAAATAAGGAAAAATGTCTTCACTCAAAGGGTGGTGAACCTCTGGAATTCTCTATCACGATGTGGAGATGCCGGTGTTGGACTGGGGTAAACACAGTAAGGAGACTAACAACACCAGGTTAAAGTCCAACAGGTTTATTTGGTAGCAAACGCCACTAGCTTTCGGAGCGCTGCTCCTTCGTCAGGTGAGTGGGAGTTCTGTTCACAAACAGGGCATATAAAGACACAAAATATATACCCTGTCTTTATATGCCCTGTTTGTGAACAGAACTCCCACTCACCCGACAAAGGAGCAGCGCTCCGAAAGCTAGTGGCGTTTGCTACCAAATAAACCTGTTGGACTTTAACCTGGTGTTGTTAGACTCCTTACTGCATTCTCTATCACAGCAGGCTGTGGAGACCAGGTCACTAAATATATTCAAGAAAGAGATAGAAAAATTTGATTCAATGGCCTCAGGGGCATTGGGGGAAAGCAGGAATATGGCATTGAGATAGAGGATCAGCTATGATCATATTGAATGGAGCAGAGCAGACTCGGAGGGTCAAATGGCCTACTCCTTGTGGTGAACCATCGTTGGTTCCCACTGGATAGTACTGGGCCAGGGCTGGCCAGCACTATAGGAATGTATATAGGTTACTGTGGGATTGTACTAATGTTGTTGTTGGGCTAGGGTGGGATTGATACACCTGTGGTTGCTACTGTTGTGGCACATCCCAGTCGGGCTCCGCCTCTTGGGAGAGGTATAAGACCCCCTGCTCGGACGGGACCCCTTCAGTCTGGGATAGTGTGTTAAAGTTCAGATAGTTCCATTGTTAGTTAATAAAAGCCTTCTTTTACCGAAGCTTTGAGCCTCGTGTCCAATTGATGCGCATCAATTTTATTAACTAAAATTAAACTCTTGACGGAAGAAAAAAAAGAAAGGAGAGTATGGAGCAAATCCTCAAGCCAGAATGTCTGACGCTAGATCCACGTGCGGTGGGCGCTTCTAACACCTTCGACCACTGGCTGAAGTGTTTTGAAGATTACCTAGCAGCCTCCGCAGCGGTCACCACAGATGATGACAGACTCCGGGTCCTCCATGCGAGGGTAAGCGACACAGTCTACCTCGCGATCCGTGCGGCCACCACTTACCCGAGGGCCCTCGAGCTTCTAAAAAAGTGCTATACGAAACCTCCTAACGAGATCCACGCTCGTTACCTCCTCGCTACACGACGTCGGCAGTCGGGCGAAACCATGGAGGACTACGCCAATGGGCTCTTACAGCTAGCCAGGGGCTGTGACTGCAAAGCTGTGTCGGCTGAGCAGAGCATGTACGACCTCGCCCGAGATGCGTTTGTGGCCGGGGTCGCGTCTTCATACATCCGTCTCAAGCTGCTAGAAAAGGGTAATCTCAACCTGACCCAAGCCATGGAGTTAGCTGAAATGCACGAGGCGGCTTCGAAGAGCTTAGTCCTGTATCTGGAGGACCACGTGGAGACAACGTGGCAGGAGCAGTCGCAAATCCCTCCTCGCCCCTCGGGCTTGAAGTGCAGTGTTATGGCGTGCTCCCATGTGGACCAGACGATGGCTGCAGCCCCCTGCGGCCCGCGGTGCTACTTCTGCGGAGGAGCCAAACATACCCGACAAAAATGTCCCGCTAAAGCGGTAGTCTGTACCGCATGCGGTAAAAAGGGGCATTATGCAAAGGTGTGCAGATCGAAGCCCAGGAACGGCAGTGCGACCTGTGACCCTTTGGAACGGGGATCATCACCATCGTCGTCGAAGTGCTCACGGGGTTCGTCCACGTGCAAGTCCAGGACGACGCCATTGCGGTCGACGGAGTCGGAGGAGGATGACCACCAGGGGTCGCTAAGTTTGGCGCCCTCACCCATGTGCGATTCATGGGGGTGGCCATTTTGGTCAACGATGACCATGAGCGACCAGCAGGGGTCCTCAGCATCGACCTCAGCTGCCTGCAGTGACGTTCACGGACCAACGGTGGCGTCGATCACCCTGGACCAGGCTAAGCCTCACAGGCTTGATTGTTCGATGATGGATATACAGGTAAACAATCATGCGATTTATTGTCTGTTTGACAGCGGGAGCACTGAGAGTTTTATCCACCCTGACACTGTGAAGAGGTGTGGACTCCAGATTCAACCTGCCAACAGACAATCTCTATGGCATCAAGGTCCCGGTCTGTCGCTGTGCTAGGACATTGTGTGGTAACTTTGAAAGTACAGGGCACAATTTACGAGCGTTTCAGGCTCCTTGTGTTGCCGTATCTTTGCGCACCAATTCTCCTCGGACTAAACTTTATGGTCCACATGAAGAGTGTGATCCTACAGTACGGTGGGCCACTCCCTTCGCTGACAGTGGGAGAACAGCTGCAGTCTCCAAATTGTCCAAAGCGCCCCGCCTGCAATCTTTCTACGTTAAAGATCACCACACCCTCTTTATTTCAGAATCTGGTACCAGGCTGCAAGCCCATCGCTACTAAAAGTAGGCGTTACAGCACTGAGGATCGGATCTTCATCAGATCTGAGGTTCAGCGACTCCTCAAAGAAGGGATCATACAGCCCAGTGTTAGTCCGTGGAGAGCACAGGTTGTGGTGGTCAAGAGCGGGAACAAACCCCGGATGGTCATTGATTACAGTCAGACCATTAACCGATATACACAGCTGGATGCGTATCCTCTCCCGCGCATATCTGATATGGTCAATCAGATAGCGCAGTACCGGGTGTTCTCCACCATAGACCTTAAGTCTGCCTACCACCAACTCCCCATTCGCCCAGAGGACCGACAATACACGGCCTTTGAGGCGGATGGTCGTCTGTATCATTTCCTTAGGGTTCCATTTGGTGTCACCAATGGGGTCTCGGTCTTCCAGCGTGCTATGGACCGAATGGTGGACCAGAACAGGCTGCGGGCTACCTTCCCGTACCCGGATAATGTCACCATCTGCGGCCGTGATCAGCAGGACCATGACACAAATCTCCAGAACTTCTTAAGCACTGCATCTCGCCTGAACTTGACCTACAACAGGGAGAACAACAAAGAACAAAGAACAAAGAACAAAGAACAATACAGCACAGGAACAGGCCCTTCGGCCCTCCAAGCCCCCGCCGCTCCCCGGTCCAGGATTGAATCCTGAATCCAGGATCCCCGCCCAATTTTCCAGCCTATCTCCATCCTAATATCCTATCCACCGAGCTGTCCCTCACAGCTACGATGCTTTGTTCATCACAACCTATTAACTCACCCCCACCCCCCCATTCCAGACCATGTGATCTCCAGGGAGAGGCGAAAACCCAGAGTGAAAACCCCAGGGCCAATATGGGGAAAAGAAAATCTGGGAAATTCCTCTCCGACCCCCTGTGGCGATCGAAACGAGTCCAGGAGATCACACTGGCCCTGATCAGAAAATGCTTCCCAACCCTCTTCATTTCCACTTCTGCTTTACGAACACCATCTGAATTCCCTGCCCCCGAGACAGGTTCCCAACTATCCGCAGTCTCGCTCTGTACTGGCACCAGCAAGATGATCATAGAATGAAGCCTTGAAATGAGAAACAAAGAACAATTAGCCCGCGCCGCTCCCTGGTCCAAACTAGACCACTCTTTTGTATCCCTCCATTCCCACTCCGTTCATATAGCTGTCTAGATAAGTCTTAAACGTTCCCAGTGTGTCCGCCTCCACCACCTTGCCCGGCAACACATTCCAGGCTCCCACGACCCTCTGTGTAAAATATGTCCTTCTGATATCTGTGTTAAACCTCCCCCCCTTCACCTTGAACCTATGACCCCTCGTGAACGTCACCACCGACCTGGGGAAAAGCTTCCCACCGTTCACTCTATCTATGCCTTTCATAATTTTATACACCTCTATTAAGTCTCCCCTCATCCTCCGTCTTTCCAAGGAGAACAACCCCAGTTTCCCCAATCTCTCCTCATAACCAAGCCCCTCCATACCAGGCAACATCCTGGTAAACCTCCTCTGTACTCTCTCCAAAGCCTCCACGTCCTTCTGGTAGTGTGGCGACCAGAACTGGACGCAGTATTCCAAATGCAGCCAAACCAACGTTCTATACATCTGCAACATCAGACCCCAACTTTTATACTCTATGCCCCGTCCTATAAAGGCAAGCATGCCATATGCCTTCTTCACCACATTCTCCACCTGTGACGTCACCTTCAAAGATCTGTGGACTTGCACACCCAGGTCCCTCTGCATCTCTACACCCTTTATGGTTCTTCCATTTATCGTGTAGCTCCTCCCTACATTATTCCCACCAAAATGCATCACTTCGCATTTATCAGGATTGAACTCCATCTGCCATTTCTTTGCCCAAATTTCCAGCCTATCTATATCCTTCTGTAGCCTCTGACAATGTTCCTCACTATCTGCAAGTCCTGCCAGTTTTGTGTCGTCCGCAAACTTACTGATCACCCCAGTTACTCCTTCTTCCAGATCATTTATATAAATCACAAACAGCAGAGGTCCCAATACAGAGCCCTGCGGAACACCACTAGTCACAGGCCTCCAGCCGGAAAAAGACCCTTCCACTACCACCCTCTGTCTTCTATGACCAAGCCAGTTCTCCACCCATCTAGCCACCTCCCCCTTTATCCCATGAGATCCAACCTTTTTCACTAGCCTACCATGAGGGACTTTGTCAAACGCTTTACTAAAGTCCATATAGACAACATCCACGGCCCTTCCTTCGTCAACCATTCTGGTCACTTCTTCAAAAAACACCACCAGGTTAGTGAGGCATGACCTCCCTCTCACAAAACCATGCTGACTATCGTTAATGAGTTTATTCCTTTCTAAATGCGCATACATCGTATCTCTAAGAATCTTCTCCAACAACTTCCCCACCACGGACGTCAAGCTCACCGGCCTATAATTACCCGGGTTATCCTTCCTACCCTTCTTAAATAACGGGACCACATTAGCTATCCTCCAATCCTCTGGGACCTCACCTGCGTCCAGTGACGAGACAAAGATTTGCGTCAGAGGCCCAACGATTTCACCTCTCGTCTCCCTGAGCAGCCTTGGATAGATTCCATCAGGCCCTGGGGATTTGTCAGTCTTTATATTCTCTAACAAACCTAACACTTCCTCCTTTGTAATGGAGATTTTCTCCAACGGTTCAACACTCCCCTCCGAGACACTCCCAGTCAACACATCCCTCTCCTTTGTGTATTCCGTACGCGCCGGTTAGCCATCCTGGGATACGTGGTGGAAAACGGGGTCATTGGCCCTGATCCAGACCGTATGCGCCCCCTTGCTGAACTTCCCTTGCCCGCTAGTGCAAAAGCACTGAGAAGATGCCTAGGCTTCTTCTCCTATTATGCGCAGTGGGTCTCCAACTACGCGGACAAAGCCCGTCCGCTTATTAAGTCCACGACTTTTCCACTCACGCCAGAGGCCCAATTGGCCTTCAAGGAATTGAAACACGACATCACGAAAGCCACGATGCACGCGGTAGACGAATCCATCCCTTTTCAGGTGGAAAGCGATGCATCTGATTTCGCCCTGGCCGCCACACTTAACCAGGCGGGCAGGCCCGTCGCGTTTTTTTCCCGCACCCTCCAAGGCCCCGAAATTCGGCATTCAGCGGTGGAAAAGGAGGCCCAGGCCATTGTGGAGGCCGTCAGACACTGGCGCCATTACCTGGCGGGAAAGCGGTTCACCCTGATCACGGACCAGCGGTCCGTGGCGTTCATGTTCAACAACTTGCAGAGGGGCAAGATCAAGAATGACAAGATCTTGCGGTGGAGAATTGAACTCTCCACCTATAACTACGATATCATGTATCGTCCAGGGAAACTCAATGAGCCCTCGGATGCCCTCTCGTGCGGAACATGCGCTAGTACTCAGGAGGATCGCTTGAACGCCCTCCATAATGACCTGTGCCATCCTGGGGTCACTCGGCTCTACCACTTTGTCAAAGCCCGCAACCTGCCTTACTCGGTGGAGGACGTCAAAGCCCGCAACCTGCCTTACTCGGTGGAGGATGTCAGGTCGGTGACAAGGAGCTGTCGGATTTGCGCGGAATGCAAACCACACTTTTACCAACCTGACCGGGCACATTTGGTCAATACCACTCGCCCCTTCGAGAGGCTGAGTGTTGATTTTAAGGGCCCCCTTCCCTCAACAGATCGGAACGTGTACTTTCTGAACATAATAGATGAGTACTCCCGGTTCCCGTTTGTTGTCCCCTGCGCGGACACATCGGCTGCCACGGTGATCAAGGCATTCCGTGATCTTTTTACCCTGTTCGGGTACCCCAGCTATATCCATAGCGACAGGGGCTCGTCGTTCATGAGCAATGACTTGAGGCAATTCCTGCTCTCATACAGGATTGCCTCTAGTAGGACCACGAGTTACAACCCTAGGGGTAATGGACAGGTGGAGCGAGAGAATGCTACAGTCTGGAAGGCTGTCCTATTGGCGTTGAGGTCCAAAGGCCTTCCAGTCTCCCGTTGGCAGGAGGTCCTCCCTGATGCGCTTCACTCTATTCGCTCCCTCCTGTGTACGGCAACCAATGCTACTCCCCACGAGAGGATGTTCTCATTCCCTCGGAAGTCTTCCTCGGGGATATCTTTACCAGCCTGGTTGACGTACCCAGGACCCATCCTCCTGCGGCGACATGTAAGGGCCCGCAAGTCCGACCCCTTGGTCGAACAGGTCCACCTCCTCCACGCCAACCCTCAGTATGCCTATGTGGCATATCCTGACGGGCGAGAGGACACAGTCTCGATCCGAGACCTGGCGCCCGCAGGGCACGTAGCAACTCCTGTCGCTCCCATACCCCCAGTGACGAATCCCTTATCCCTTATTTCTCCCCCGGACGTAGCGTGGACAGCATCGGGACCAGTGCTTAACAGTTTTACTCCAATGCACAGCTTGCCTGAGCCCCGAAGATCGTCGCCACCGCAGAATGTGTCAGGATCCCCTGCACTACCGTTTCATCAGGGTCAACCGGCCTGTGAATCTGTGGGAGAACAGCTGGACGCCGTTTTGGGGAGAACGCCACCGCAAGTGCCTACTCCGGTGTCACCGCCGGTATTGAGGAGGTCACAACGACGGTGCGGTCCTCCAGACCGTCTGAATTTATAATCTGTTGACGTTTTAGTCTGTTTTCGTACCCCGCTGGCCTTTGTTTTCAAAGGAGGGGTGAATGTGGTGAACCATCATTGGTTCCCACTGGATAGTACTGGGCCAGGGCTGGCCAGCACTATAGGAATGTATATAGGTTACTGTGGGATTGTACTAATGTTGTTGTTGGGCTAGGGTGGGATTGATACACCTGTGGTTGCTACTGTTGTGGCACATCCCAGTCGGGCTCCGCCTCTTGGGAGAGGTATAAGACCCCCTGCTCGGATGGGACCCCTTCAGTCTGGGATAGTGTGTTAAAGTTCTGATAGTTCCATTGTTAGTTAATAAAAGCCTTCTTTTACCGAAGCTTTGAGCCTCGTGTCCAATTGATGCGCATCACTCCTGCTTCTAGTTTCTATGTTTGGAAGGTTCACCAGTCACCACAGAAAATGAACTCAAATTAGAACATATTTTACACCTACCACAGTTATACAACATGTTAATCTTTATAACATCTTTGGTGGAAAGTCCTCGAATTTGTCCAAGTTCAATGTTTGGATTATGTTTTGCTACCATAGAAGGATGTGTAGCATTGGCAAAAGCAGTTCTGCAATAAAGAATAATAAAGTTAGTTACATATCACTGTGTTGTTTGTAATTTGAACATCAATAATAAACAGAGTTCAATGTGTAAAGCAGAGGCCTTGTGGTCCATCCCTACTGCTGGACCAGAAGCTCTGGATTCAAGTCCAACACCAGGACTTGTTGGCCACAGGAGTATTCAACATGTTTCAGTGGGCTGATAATCAGCTCGGAAATTCTTCCATCACTTCTCTCACTATTCCCCAAAGGGTAAAAAACAGTATGGGTGTGAAACAAACAACAATGTATAAAGTATGAGGCTATTCACTCTGGACCCAAGAAAGACAAACCAGACTGTTTACAAAATGGTGAGAAATTACCATCTGTTGTGAAGCAAAGGGATTTGGGAGCCAAAGCACAGAAACACCAACAGATCAGTACAAAACAGCTATTATAATGAGGACTCCTTTTGGTATTTCACTATGTTACATGGAGGTGGAGAATGACCAAAAATTTCTATCAGGTTCATGTGCGGTTTTGCAGCACCAGAACAGGAAATCTCTAAAAACAAAGGGTGGGATTCTCCCCAAAAAATTCTAAGCGACAAATTTGCATAAAAATTGGAGTAAATGCTATTGGTGTTTTCAGCGGGATTTTCAAAATGAATCTCCCACACGCGAGAGTGTACTAGCGTGAATCTTATTAAAAATCCGGGGGTGGGGCTTATTCCTGCTGGATAGCTGTTAACGTATTTACAATATTTTGTTTATCTTTTTTATTTTTATAATTGGTAGAAGTTATTACTAATTTTCTTTCTATATGTTAACTGTATTCTTAAATAAACTTTGTTTATTTATTTGTTATTTAAGTTTAAGTTTATTTAAGTTCCTTAGTGGGTTGTTTGAATCATATTTGGGGTGAGACATCTTATGCTTACCCATGTCAAATTCAAAGTGCAAAACTTATGATCCAGGCTGACTACATAAACACTTGGATTCTAAGATCTGCTTTCTAACACCTATTTAAAACAAAGATCAGGTGAACTTTTTTCACTGAGGTTGGTAAGTCCTTGGAACTCTCTTCCTGAAAGGTTGGGGAAACAGAGTCTTTGAGTCTTAAGGCAGAGGTGGATGGAATCTTGGTGAATAAGGGATTAACGGGGTAGGTGGGTTGCAGATTTGAGGTTTTTATCAGATCAACCGTGATATTATTAAATCACAGAGCAGGCTTGAGGGCTGAATCACCTACTCCTGCTCCTTGCTTGTATTTCTTTTATTCATTCACAGGATGTGGGCATCTCAGGCTGGGCCTGCATTTATTGCCCATCCCTAGTTGCCCTTGAGAAGATGGTGGTGAGCTGCCTTTTTGAATCTCTGCAGTCCCTAGGCTGAAGGTGCACCCACAGTGCTGTTCAGGAGGAAATTCCAAAATTTTCACCCAGCGACAGTGAAGGAATGGCAAAATATTTCCAAGTCGGGGTAGTGAGTGACTTGGAGGGGAGGCCTCCAGGTGATGATGTTCCCAGGTATCTGCTGCTCTTGTCCTTCTAGATGGTAGTGGTCGTTGGCTTGGAAGATGCTGCCTAAGGAACCTTGGTGAGTTCCTGCAGTGTATCTTGCAGATAGTATACACATGGCTGCCACTGTTCGTTGGTGGTGGAGGGATTGAATGTTTGTGGAAAGGGTAGCAATCAAGCGGGTTGCTTTGTCTTGGATGATGTCAAGCTTCTTGAGTTTTGTTGGAGCTGCACTCATCCAGACAAGTGGAGGGTATTCCATTACACTCCTGACTTGTGCTATGTATATAGTGGACAGCTTTTGGGGAGTCAGGAGGTGAGTTACTCACCGCAAGATCCTAGCCTACTCTGGTAGCCACAGTATTTGTATAGCTAGTTCAATTCACTTTCCTGTCAATGGTGACCCCAGGATCTTGATAGTGGGGGATTCAGTGATGATAATGCCATTGAATATCATGAGATGATGGCTGGGCACTCTCTTGTTGGAGATGGTCATTGCCTGCCACTTAGGTGGCGCAAATATTACTTGCTACTTTTCAGCTTGAGACTAGATATTGTCCAGGTCTGCATTTGGACGTGAATTGCTTCAATATCTGATGAGTCACATTGTGCAGTCATCATTGAACATCTCTATTTCTGACCTTATGATGGAAGGAAGATCATTGATGAAGCAGCTGCAGATGTTTGGGCCTAGAACAGTACCCTGAGAAACTCCTGCAGGGATGTCCCAGAGCTGAGGTGATTAAACTCCAACCACCACAATTAACTTCTTTTGTGCTGGGTATGACTCACCCAGTGGAAGATTTTCCCCCTGGTTCCCACTGACCCTTGTTTAGCTAGGGATCTTTGATACCATGCTTGGTCAAATGCTGCCTTGATATCAAGGGAAATTGCTCTCACCTCTGGCATTCAGCTCTTTTGTCCATGTTTGAACCAAGGCTGTAATGAGGTCTGGAGCTGAGTGACCCTGGTAGAATCCAAACTGAACATCCATGAGCAGGTTGGTGCTGTGTAAATGTCACTTGATAGCACTGTTGATAACTGCTTCCATCACTTTCCTAATGCTCGAGAGTAGACTGATGAACAAAGAACAAAGAACAGTACAGCACAGGAAACAGGCCCTTCGGCCCTCCAAGCCTGTGCCGCTCCTTGGTCCAACTAGGCCAATCGTTTGTATCCCTCCATTCCCAGGCTGCTCATGTGACTACCCAGGTAAGTCTTAAACGATGTCAGCGTGCCTGCCTCCACCACCCTACTTGGCAGCGCATTCCAGGCCCCCACCACCCTCTGTGTAAAAAACGTCCCTCTGATATCTGAGTTATACTTCGCCCCTCTCAGCTTGAGCCCGTGACCCCTCGTGATCGTCACCTCCGACCTGGGAAAAAGCTTCCCACTGTTCACCCTATCTATACCCTTCATAATCTTGTACACCTCTATTAGATCTCCCCTCATTCTCCGTCTTTCCAAGGAGAACAACCCCAGTCTACCCAATCTCTCCTCATAGCTAAGACCCTCCATACCAGGCAACATCCTGGTAAACCTTCTCTGCACTCTCTCCAATGCCTCCACGTCCTTCTGGTAGTGCGGCGACCAGAACTGGACGCAGTACTCCAAATGTGGCCTAACCAGCGTTCTATACAGCTGCATCATCAGACTCCAGCTTTTATACTCTATACCCCGTCCTATAAAGGCAAGCATACCATATGCCTTCTTCACCACCTTCTCCACCTGTGTTGCCACCTTCAAGGATTTGTGGACTTGCACACCTAGGTCCCTCTGTGTTTCTATACTCCTGATGACTCTGCCATTTATTGTATAACTCCTCCCTACATTATTTCTTCCAAAATGCATCACTTTGCATTTATCCGGATTAAATTCCATCTGCCACCTCTCCGCCCAATTTTCCAGCCTATCTATATCCTGCTGTATTGCCCGACAATGCTCTTCGCTATCCGCAATTCCAGCCATCTTCGTGTCATCCGCAAACTTGCTGATTACACCAGTTACACCTTCTTCCAAATCATTTATATATATCACAAATAGCAGAGGTCCCAGTACAGAGCCCTGCGGAACACCACTGGTCACAGACCTCCAGCCGGAAAAAGACCCTTCGACCACTACCCTCTGTCTCCTATGGCCAAGCCAGTTCTCCACCCATCTCGCCACTTCTCCTTGTATCCCATGAGCCTTAACCTTCTGAACCAACCTGCCATGTGGGACTTTGTCAAATGCCTTACTGAAATCCATATAGACGACATCCACGGCCCTTCCTTCGTCAACCGTTTTTGTCACTTCCTCAAAAAACTCCACCAAATTTGTAAGGCACGACCTCCCTCTTACAAAACCATGCTGTCTGTCACTAATGAGATTGTTCCGTTCTAAATGCACATACATCCTGTCTCTAAGAATCCTCTCCAACAACTTCCCTACCACGGACGTCAAGCTCACCGGCCTATAATTTCCTGGGTTATCCCTGCTACCCTTCTTAAACAACGGGACCACATTCGCTATCCTCCAATCCTCAGGGACCTCACCCGTGTCCAAAGAAGCGACAAAGATTTCCGTCAGAGGCCCAGCAATTTCACCTCTCGTCTCCCTGAGCAGTCGAGGATAGATGCCATCAGGCCCTGGGGCTTTGTCAGTTTTAATGTTCCCTAAAAAACCTAACACTTCCTCTCTTGTAATGGAGATTTTCTCTA
The DNA here is from genome assembly GCF_964213995.1 of Mustelus asterias. Classification (NCBI taxonomy): domain Eukaryota; kingdom Metazoa; phylum Chordata; class Chondrichthyes; order Carcharhiniformes; family Triakidae; genus Mustelus; species Mustelus asterias. The sequence continues at coordinate 75,671,545 of NC_135809.1, forward strand.
ACGGGTCAACACCTCCCTCCGAGACACTCCCGGTTAACACGCCCCTCTCCTTCGTGAATACCGATGCAAAGTATTCATTTAGGATCTCCCCTATTCCCTTGGGTTCTAAGCATAATTCCCCTCCTTTGTCCCTGAGAGGTCCGATTTTCTCCCTGACAACTCTTTTGTTCCTAACGTATGAATAGAATGCCTTAGGATTCTCCTTAATCCTGCCTGCCAAGAACATCTCGTGACCTCTTTTTGCCCTTCTAACTCCCCGTTTGAGATCTTTCCTACTCTCTCTGTATTCCTCCAGAGCTCCATCTGTTTTCAGTTGCCTGGACTTAACGTACGCCTCCCTTTTCATTTTAATCAGATCCTCAATTTCCCTGGTTATCCACGGCTCTCGAATCCTACCTTTCCTATCTTTCCTTTTTACAGGCACATGCCTATCCTGCAGCCTTATCAATAGTTCCTTAAAAGACTCCCACATGCCAGACGCGGACTTACCCTCGAACATCCTCTCCCAATCAACATCCACCAATTCCTGCCTAATCCGGCTATAGTCAGCCTTCCCCCAATTTAGCACCCTGCCCGTAGGACAGCACTCATCCTTGTCCATTACTATCCTAAAGTTAACAGGGTCGTGGTCACTATTTGCCACATGTTCCCCTACCGAAACTTTGACGACCTGACCGGGCTCATTTCCCAGAACTAGGTCCAGTATAGCCCCCTCTCTAGTCGGGCTATCTACATACTGTTCCAAAGAACCTTCCAGTACGCATTTTACAAATTCCTCCCCGTCCGGTCCCCCAGCTCTAAGCACTTTCCAGTCTGTGCCAGGGAAATTAAAGTCCCCCACTACAACAACCCTATTTTTTCTGCACCTATCCAGAATCTCCTGACATATCCTTTCCTCCACTTCCCGTGGGCTGTTGGGTGGTCTGTAGTACACCCCCAGCATAGTGACTGCACCCTTCCTGTTTCTGAGTTCCACCCACAGCGACTCAGTACATGACCCCTCTAAGTTGTCTACCCTCTGTACCGCGGTAATATGCTCCTTAACTAATATCGCTACTCCCCCATCTTTTTTAGCCCCTCCTCTGTCTCGCCTAAAACACTTATACCCCGAAATATTCAGCTGCCAGTCCTGTCCTTCTTTTAACCAAGTTTCCGTCACCGCAACCAAATTCCGCACAAGCATTAAGGCCCTAAGTTCGTCTGTTTTACCCGTTACACTCCTCGCATTGAAGCAGATGCACTCCAGACCTCCAGGCCCAGTCAGGTCCTCTTCCTCCAGAGTGCTCATCTTCTTAGCTAGCCTTGCCCTGGCCCCCAGCTCGATCCCAGCCTCAGTATTTACTGACCTCCTGTTTTGTTCCCCACCCCCCTGCCACACTAGTTTAAATCCTGCCGAAACACTCTAGCAAAACTCCCAGCCAGGATATTTGCTCCCTTCCAGTTAAGGTGTAACCCATCCTTTCTGTACAGTTGCCATCCTGACTTGAAGATTTCCCAGTTATCTATGAATTTAAAACCCTCCCTCTTGCACCAGTCCTTTAGCCACGCGTTCAACTGTAGAATTTCCCTGTTCCGAGCCTCACTTGCACTAGGCACCGGGAGCAGTCCAGATATTGCTACCCTGGAGGTCTTTCTTTTTAGCCTAGCACCCAACTCCCTGAATTTCTCTCGTATGATGGATGGGTGATGGCCGGGTTCAGTTTGTCCTGTTTGTTGTGTACAGTACATAACTGGGCAATTTTCCACATTGCCTGGTAGATGCCAATGTAGTAGCTGCACTGGATCATCTTTGCTAGGGGCACAACACGTTCTGAAGTACAAGACTTCATTGCCAGAATATTTTCAAGGCCCATAGCCTTTGCAGTATCCAGTGCCTTCAGTCTTTTCTTGATATCTTGTGGAGTGAATCAAACTGGCTGAAAACTGACATCTGTGATGCTGGGGACCTCCAGAGGAGGCCAAGATGGATCATCTACTTGGTATTTCTGGCTGAAGATTGTTGTGAATGCTACAGCATTATCTTTTCCACAGATGGGCTGAGCTCCTCCATCATCAAGGATGGGGATATTTGTGGAACCTCCTCCTCCAGTGGGTTGTTTAATTATCCACCACTATTCACGACTGGATGTGGTAGGGCTGCAGAACTTAGATCTGATCCATTGGTTGTGGAGTTGCTTAGTTCTTGCTGCATATGCAGTTTGGCCTGCAAGTAGTCCTGTTTGTAGCCTCATACCTGATGTTGATCCTTGCATTCTCTCCTGCACTCTTCATTGAACCTGGGTGATTCCCCTGGCATGGGGATAATGGTGGAGTGGGGATATGCTAGGCCATGAGGTTACAGGTTGTGGTTGAGTGTAATTCTGCTTCTGTTAATGGCCCACAGCACCTCATGGATGCCCAGGTTTGAGCTACTAGATCTTTTCAAAGTCTACCCCCTTTCACACAATGGTAATACCACACAATGATGGAGGGTACCCTCAACATGAAAGTGGAACTTTGACTCCACAAGTACTGTGCAGTGGTTACTCCTACAGATACTGTCATGGACAGGTGTATCTGCAGCAGACAGGTTGGTGAGGATGAGGTCAAGAATGTTTTGCACTCTTGTTGGTTCTCTCACCACCTGCTGCAGTCCCAGTTTAGTAGCTATGCTTTTTAGAACCCAGTCTGTAGTGGTTACTACCAAACCACTCTTGGTGATGGACACTGAAGTCACCCACCCGGAGTACCATCTGTGCCCTTGCCACCCTCAGTGCTTCCTCCAAGTGGTCTTCATCAGCTAAGAGGTGACGGTATATGGTAATCAGCAGGAGGTTTCCTTGCCCATGTTTTACCTGGCACCATGAGACTTCATGGAGTCCAGAGTCAATGTTCAGTACTCTCAGGGCAACTCTCTCCTGACTATATACCACTGTGCTGCCACCTCTGCTGGGTCTGTCCTGCTGGTGACACAGGACATACCCAGGGATGATGATGATTGTGTCTGGGACAATATCTGTAAGGTATGATTACGTGAGTATGACTACGTCAGGCTGTTTCTTGACTGGTCTGTGACACAGCTCTCCCAATTTTGGCACAAGCCCCCAGATGTTAGTAAGGAGGCCTTTGCAAGACCTACAGGGCTGGGTTTACTATTGTTGTTTCTGGTGTCGAGATTGATGTTGGATAGCCCATCCGGTTTCATTCCTTTTTGTTTCATTTGTAGTAGTTGAATACAACTGAGTGGCTTGCTGGGCCATTTCACGGGACATTTAAGAGTCAACCACATTGCTGTGGGTCTGGAGTCACATATAGGCCACACCAGGTAAGAACGGCAGGTATCCTTCCCTAAAGGACATTCGTGAACAAGATGGGTTTTTATGACAATCGATTCATGGTCATTATTAGATTTTTAATTCCAAATATTTCATTGAGTTTTTAAATTCTACCATCTGCCACGGTGGGATTTGAATCCAGGTCTGCAGAGCATTATCCTGGGCTCTGGATTATTAGTTAAGTGACAATACCACCGCCTCCCCTGAACTGTCCTACAGTTGATGTAAAATAAAAGCAAAATACTGCGGATGTTGGAATCTGAAACAAGAACAGAAAATGCAGGAAAAACTCAGCAGGTCTGACAGCATCTGTGGAGAGAGAATAGCTTCGAGTCAGGATGACCCTTCATCAGAGCTGTCCCTGGGTGTTGTGGACTCTGGGTTGCAGAGGGAATGGTCTCTGTCCGGGGCAGCACAAACTCAATTTACAGAATAATGGTTGGAATGCGAATACTTACAGCTAATCAAGTCTTAAAGGTACAAACAATGTGAGTGGAGAGAGCATTAAGACAGGTTAAAGAGATGTGTATTGTCTCCAGACAGGACAGCTAGTGAGACTCTGCAAGTCCAGGCAACCATGAGTTTGTGTCTTTATATGCCCTGTTTGTGAACAGAATTCCCACTCTCCTGAAGAAGGAGCTTAAGGCTCTGAAAGCTTGTGGCTTTTGCTACCAAATAAAACTGTTGGACTTTAACCTGGTGTTGTTAACTTCTTACTGTGTTTACCCCAGTCCAACGCCGGCATCTATACCTCCATACACGCCCAAATAGAGCAGACCATAGGACTTCTAAAGATGCGATTCAGATGCCCAGACCATCAGGAGGCTCTCTGCAATATACACCGGAGAAGGTTTCCCAGATGATCGCAGAGTGCAAGACCTTTCACAATCTGGCTGTGCAAAGCGGTGAGCTTTTGCTAGAGGGTGAACTGGAGGAGGATGAGAGTTCCTTGGAAGAATAAAGATGAGGAGATGCAGGAAGCCCAAGGGCTGCTGAAGGACATATGAGTGTACAAATGACATGGAGAAGGAAGGATATGGAAACCTGTTTGTGATATTTTAATAGTCGACAGGTTCCATGAAGAGGAAAATTAAGTCAGGACATCTGGAAGCATCTTCTCTAGACCTCCAGTCAATCCCGATCATCTCAGTAAACAGCTGAACCATCGCTGAGTGGACGGGTCACACATTCACAGTTGGGCCTTCAAACCTCAGGGTTTACTAGGATTTGATCTTAGCTGTGGTCAGAGGTCACCTGCTAATGCATTCTGTCAACTTAAAGTCCACTAAGTAATGTGAGACAAGGCTTTCAACAGTGAATGAGATGGGGAGCAGGCTAAGGCTCTCATCCTAAAGCACGTCTTGGGTTCAGTCATCATGAGGGCACTTTGATGACACTCAAGCATCATTGCTAATGAGCTATGCTGAACCATCACTGTCCCTTGAAGAATAAGGGTTCCAGACTTTCCCATCATGCACTCCTAATAAAGATTTAAACACAGCTGCCTTCAATACATAAGGGTCCAGAGGCTGGATGCACTGAAGTTGACATCATATGAATGTTAATCTTAAATTGGAACACTCTAACCGAGTGAGATGTTGGCTGAGCCTCGAGATAAGATTACAAATGACAAGACCAAAATGCTTTCAGTTGACCAGAACATCACATACCTATCCAATGAGTTTCAATAAGTGTCATTTATTTACAGTGATAGCACATACATGAACCAGAGATGACATCAAAATTTCTGAACTTTCCTAATCCTACCACTGTGCATTAGTGCAGCCTCCACATCTGCAGCAGAGGTGGAAGCAGCCTGTTAACTGCTTTGTCCTGATGCCTGTGATGACCTTGATGGACTTCCTCTGGTGGATCAAGGCCTAGATAAGGCCTCCTGCTCAGCGGCAGAAACGGGCAGAGGGGACTTTGTGTGGCCATGCACCCTTGAAATTTACTGAGTGGAGATCCCCGGGGTCTCCAGCTAACAAGCATCCTCCCTATGGGTGTCAATGAGTCCTGGCCTGACTCTTTCAGGAGATGGTGTACCTGGTGAGAGGTCAAGGTATCTCGTCCCCAGGTCACTTACAACTTGATGGTGCCCACGCCCATGGCCATACTGTGCAGGGCCGAGTGCAAATCTGGTAAGATGGCCTGGACTTGGTCTCAATAGATGTCGCCAACTTTCCCATGGTGGCCTTGAGGAACTTGAATGTTGGAACCATAACATTAGACAGAACATGGATGGACTAATCTATCATTCACTCTAATCTGCTGAGAGACTCTTGAACCTCTGCCTCGTGTTTTGTTGCTTATTTTTTCATCTTCACCAGTTCACTGTCAGCCACTTCGTCTGACTGGGACTGAGTAAGTGGCTGGTCTCCAGCAGACTTCCGAGTGCCCGAGATTTGGGCTGTTCCTGCCACCGATTGCTGCGGAAACGAGCCTGTGAGATATTCTCCAGAACGTGACCCCGCATCTAATCAGAGCTATTCCCCAAGAAGGTGCTGGTCTCTGTGTTGGTTGCGGCTGTGGGTGAGCACTATGATGATGTTTTGTGAGCTGCCTCACCCTCAGACTTACTCTGGGAGCTCAGAGTGCTGTTCAGCTGCCTGGCTGACTGCGATCTGCTCATGCCTGCAAGAAGTAAATGCATTTCAGTGGATGAGTGAAATTATTCCAGAATACATTTAAGTTACTTTGATTGTCAGAATTTGATGAAGCAAGGAAGCTGAGGTCCACATGAGGTTTTTAAAAGATGCTAATATCTGCTCACCACAGGAGCGATCCCTGTCCTCCCCAGCAGGTTTGGCTGCAACTTCCTCAAATTCGATGAGGGCAATGTTCTTGGCTGTCCCTCCTCTTCTCTGAGCTCCCTTGTTTATTCTGTGCCAGCTTGCCCTGTATGTAGATGGAAAAAAGGCACACGATCAGAGGCGATGGTGCAAAGGTTGGGTAAAATGCAATTCCCCTGTGTGTAGTGAGTCATATCCAGAAGGTCCAGAGGTTGGAGTGTACATGATGGGTGTACATGATGGAAATGATGAGAAAGTGTCTGCGAGAAAATGAGTGTTGATATATGTGTTACGCTAATGGATGCATGAGATACATGAAGAGAGTGGCTGTTTGAGCACATGATGAGCGTTCGATAGTGGAGGGAGCTGAGAGAGAACTTAGCCTAGCAGAGCAGATGAGATCATTCATCCTCTCTCTGCACTGTGTGGTTCTTCTGTCATGGTTGCCAGCCACACTGATCTCCGGCCGATGGCCTCCTAGGCCAGAGTGATGTGGTAGTTGTGCTTCCTGGATTCATCCCTTGGGAGAGGACTTGCCTCTGCACTCAGACTCCTTGAATCAAGGATTCAAGGGCATGATTGTTGAATTAGGATTCAAACTTCTTCTTGAGACTTCTAGATTTTTGCCTCAGCATTCCGGAAATCCTGCACAATCTGGTGAAGAGAAGTGGGCTGGAGAGAGTGATATGAATGTGTTGGACTGGTGTATAAATATGGCACTTGGACCTTCAAACCCGCCAGCTGATGATGGCTGGTTGTCAAAATATCTCCTGAGATACTCACATGTGCCTAAATAATGAGACACCAAGTGCAGAATTGTGCGTAAATTCAGACCATTCCGGCTAACAGGAACAGAGCCGCTATAACTGCCCGCAACCGCACTTAGACAAAAAAGTGGAGTACTTTGACCTTTATTTCAGAAAAGAGTTGGTTTTCTGAACTTCCTTGGACTTCCATAGAAAGTCCTTGAGTGCCATGTGGTATACCTTTACTAAATAGCAGATTTATGTTGGGTAATGTTACTATGATGTTTACTTATGTGTTCTGACCAAGTGGAATTTTTTGTGCAGAGAGATGCTTCGTCGAACTGTTTTTGCTGTGTAACTTTAATCTTGTGTGGTTACATTTATTTTCTTCTTGTTAATAACTGTTTAATTTTTAAAATCCTAAAAGTGCTACTGAAATTGTTTCTGGGATCAGTAGTTGTTTCTCCCCCTGTTCAAAATATTAAAAAAAGGCTATGATTAGTTTTTTATTCATTCATGGAAAGTGGGTGTCACTGACTGTACCAACATTTATTGCCCATCCCTGAGTGCATTTAAGAGTCAACCACATTCCTGTGGATCTAGTGTCACATGTTGGCCAAACCAGGTAAATACGACAGATTTACTTCTCTAAAAGACATCAGTGAATTAGGTGAGTTTTTATGACAATCAGCAAAGATTTCGTAGTCATCATTAAATTTTTAACTTCAGATTTTTATTGAATCCAAAATTTACCATCTGCCATGATGGGATTGGAACTCGTGCCTCAGACCATTACCCTGGGTCTCTGGATTACTAAGTCCAGCGACTATACTACGATGGCACTGCTTCCCTGAAGGTAAGGTAAGTTTCCCTCTGGGGCTCATTTAAAAATATAAAATAAATGCAGGAGTAGGCCATTCGGGCCTTTGAGCCTGCACCACCATTCAATACGATCATGGCTGATCGGGTACTTTCAATATCCCAGTCCCTCTTTTGCTCCCCTTGATTCCTTTAGCTGCAAGGGCCATGTCCAGCTCCCTCTTGAACATATCTAGTGAACTGGCCCCAACAGCTTTCTGTGGTTTAGAATTCCACAGGTTCACAAGTCACTGAGTGAAGAAGTTCTTCCTCATCTCAGTTCTGAATGGCTTACCCCTTATTCTTAGACTGTGACCCCTGGTTCTGAACTTCCCAAACATCAGGAACATTCTTCCCGTATCTAGCCTGTCCAATCCCATCAGGATTTTATATGTTTCTATGAGATCCCCTCTTATTCTTCTAAATTCCAGTGAGTACTAGCCCAGTCGATCCAGTCTCTCTTCATATGTCAATCCTGCCATTCCAAGAATCAGTCTGGTGAACCTCCACTGGACTAAATAGTAATAGCGAGAATGTCCTTCCTCAGATGAGAAGACCAAAACTGCACACAATACTCAAGATGTGGCCTCACCAAGGCCCTGTATAACTGCAGCAATGATGTGGAGATGCCGACATTGGACTGGGGTAAACACAGGAAGAAGTCTCACAACACTAGGTTAAAGTCCAACAGGTTTATTTGGTAGCAAAAGCCACTAGCTTTCGGAGCACTGCTCCTTCGTCAGGTAAGTGGGAGTTCTGCTCACAAACAGGGCATACAAAAATAATTTACAAAGCTAGTGGGTTTTGCTACCAAATAAACCTGTTGGACTTTAACCTGGTGTTGTGAGACTTCTTACTGTGTAACTGCAGCAAGACATTCTTACTCCTATACTCAAATCCTCTTGCTATGAAGGCCAGCATACCACTACCTTTCCTCACTGCCTGCTGTACCTGCAGCAACTGTTCCACCACGACACCCAGTTCACGTTGCACTTCCCCTTTCTCTAAACTGCCACCATTCAGATAATAATCTTCCTTCATGTTTTTGCCACCAAAGTGGATAACCTCAAATTTATCCACATTATATTGCATTTGCCAAGTATTTGCCCACTCAGCCAGCCTGTCCAAGTCACCCTGCAGCCTCTTAGCATCTTCCTCACAGCACATACTACCATCCAGCTTAGTGCCTTCTGCAAATTTGGAGATATTGCATTCAATTCCTTCGTCCAAATCATTAATGTATATTGTGAATAGCTGGGGTTCCAGCACTGAACCCTGCGGTACCCCACTAGTCACTGCCTGCCACTCTGAAAAGGACCAGTTTATTCCCATTCTCTGCTTCCTCTCTGCCAACCAGTTCTCTATCCACATCAATACATTATCCCCAATACCATGAGCTTTAATTTTGCTCACTAATCTCTTGCGTAGGACCTTGTCAAAAGCCTTTTGAAAATCCAGATACACGGGGCGATTCTCCCAAAAAATTCTAAGTGTCGAATTCACGGGAAAACTTGACTAATTCACGTTGCTTTTTTCAGTGTGAGTTCAGAGAAGAATCTCCCACACTCTGTGCAATGCAGAGGTCACCAGCATGAATATCATTAAATATCAGGGGGCGGGGCTTATTCATGCTGGCAACGCTGAAATCAGTGGGCCTCTGCGCATGCACAGTGATCCCGAAGTGTCAGTCTCTCGTTTGCTGGCCAGCTCGATCGTTGGTCAACCCGGGACCCCCATACTGCTGCCCCCCCTCCCCCCAGTGCCTCTCTCCCCCCCCCCCCCCATGGCACGATTGTGGCCCCCCATCTATTCGTGGGCCAGCCCCAACCCCTCTCACATCCCAGCCCGCCCCGATCTCAAGCCCCCCCCCGATCTCAAGCCCCCCCCCCCCCCCCCCCCCCCCAGCAGTGACAATCCCAGGTCATTGTTAATGACAGAGTGTGGTATACGGCAGGCTTTGAGGTGACAAATCATGGTTGAATATAATTCTGCTGCTCGTGATGACTCATAATGCCTCATGAATGTCCAGTTTGAGCTGCTAAATCTGTTCGAAATCTGTTGTGTGGCATTATCATTTAGCACAATGATAATGTCACACAACATGATGGAGGGTTTCATGAATGTGAAAATAGGACTTTGTCTCCATGAGGACGATGTGGTAGTAACTCCAACCAACACTGTCATGGACAGATGCATCTATGACAGCTGGATTAGTGAGGGTGAGGACACACAGGTTCCTCCCTCAGGTTGGTTTCCTCAATAACCGCCACAGATCCATTCTAGAAACTCAGTCAGCTCAGTCAGTAATGGTATGGTAGACAATGAAGTCCTCCATCTATAACTTATATTATTTGTAATATAAATGCCACATTTACTTAAGTAACAGTATTTGAAAGGCACTTCATTGACTGTGCAATTTATTGTCATTTAAGACGTTCCAGAAAACATAACTCTTTTGGTCCCTTGTCCTGTTTCATTGTCTGGTTCAATGTCAGTCTTTCTTCAATTACACTCCTATGAAATATTGTGGGATATTTTACAAGGTTTAACTGTTCTAAATAAATATAAGTTTTTCTTCTGAAAAATTATGCTCTATTAATGCAAAATCATTCTTTTCTTTTTCTCATTTTACATGTTTTGCATTTTCATTTTTACTTCTGACCCTATGTGGCATTCTGTGAAGTCATACTCTAGGTTTTAATTCTGTACTAATCATAGAAACAATCTTGCCCCTCCATGGGGCTAATATCAGATATCTTGGAGGAAATAATGTGCTGAAAGCATGGATGACAGGGGTGCCTCCTCCAGAAGGAAGAAAAGGGGACATTTTGCTACAAGTGAGTAAATGGGAAGTGTTGTGGACCCTGTGTATGGTTTGCTTCATTTATGCAAATATTTCATTTTAAGATATTTCTGCCTATGCAATTATATTTAAATGCTAAGCTTTTAAAGCTAACTTGACCACATTTTAAATTCAGCAGGCATGCTGGGTTAGCTTAGAAATTGACTGCATTTTTGAAAGGTAAACAGGCTTTTCACAACAAAACGAGCTTTTCATAAACCACAGCTACAAGATTAAATTAGAGACATTATGTGCCAAGCAATTTCATAACACAGATAAGAATTAACTTATATTGTAGTCACAGATCTACGCTTAGTTAGTTCAATCCAGAGCATGTTTTGAGTTTTTTGACAAGTACATGACTGGCTTTTGCCAGTATCTCTGTCTCTGTCTCTCTCTCTATCCCAGTAATCTTTTTTCGCTCTCTGTAATGTGTTAATTTTAAATTCTGCTCAATAAACTCAACGTATCAGTGTTGTCCTTATCTATTCTGAGGAATGAATGAACCCTACAGGAAGTTAAGCATGGAAGGTGAGGAAGAGGGAGGAACATCAAAAGACTTAGGCCAGAAGAAATAGACACTGAAGAGGCTAGGGATTGTCAGCAATTATAAAAAAAAGGGCGAGGCCTTTTTTTATCAGGCTACGAGACTTCTCTTGTAACATTTGAAATTGCGAAACCCAGGTGTGATCAAATTAAGATATTTGGGGTAATGTTGAAAACTGGATTAGACTTGTGTGAAACCAAGCAAGGAATAATCAAGTTGGAAGCTACAGGAGGCCTACATGGTGTAGTATTGGAACCAAAAATCTCAGATGCCTAAGGTACCACATCTATTAATATTAAATTGAAAATTATGCTACATGTAGAGTCCTTAACATTTCATAAGGAAGTAATTTATAATAATACATTTTAAGATGAAAACAATAAATAATCTGCTCTGAAATCTTGAATTTATTAATGTACACAGCAGTGCATGTTTCTCATTCATTAAAAAACAGTGCAGAGAAAGGGCAGAATTCTCTCATTTTGAAACAAAGTGCATGGCTGTGTGGCTCCAGCAGGGCCTGACCCACTGACCAGAATGGCATGATCCCGCAACAGATTTTGCTCTCAAAGCCTCATTAATTATGCACAGACGAGCTCCCCGCCAATTCTCCTGGTAGCCTAACAGCTGGTTTATCCTCTTATTCTTAGCTGACAGGTTCCAAGTTCCTGTCACCACATTTAAATCCAGTCCAGCACACTCACATCACTCTCTCCAGCCCATTCATCTTCACCGGATGGTGCAGGATGTCAGCAATCCAGAAGGAAAGAAGTCTGTTCCTTGATTCAACCACATTACCCTGAGTCCATCACCTGTGAGGTACCAATGTCTTGCTTGGGCCTCTACCCTCCACCTCTGGAGTCTTCATCCATTCCCACCAGTAAACAATGTGGTATCCCTTTGACTCCCCTTGTTTGCTAGCTTTTCATGCAGGCTTGTTGGGAACCAGCTTCCTTCCCCTTGGTGTTTCCTCTGCCTTCCATTGTTCTTCTTCTTAATCCACCTACTTGTCACCTCCCTGCCCCTCTGCTTGCCAACATGAGCCCTCTCCCTACCTTCCCCTCTTTGCAAAGCCCTTCTTCCCCATTGACCTCCCCATGACTTCTTCAGGCCACCACCAACCCCCACCTCACCTTGCACTCCATCCCTAGTCAAACTTTGGATCTTTGTTGCAGTGACTGCATGAGACCCATAGCACAGTGCTTTTCAGATAGATGCTGGTGTCTGGCACCAGTGGGGTAAGGAGATCCCTGTAATCCCAAACACCAGGTGCAGTACTAAGCCAAGATGGTGACTTAGGAGGGTCCGTGCATCCATTAATATGGTTCTATCCATGAAAAGCAGTTCAGCATGAAGATGGAGGACAAGAACTGGTTTTCTCCGGCAGTGTTGGAGAGTGCATCAGAGAACTGCAGTACTCTGGCAGAAAGCTCTGTTGCACTCACCTCAAACTCTCTTGCCAACAGCTGGCAGCTGGTTTGTCGTCTTACTCTTAGCTGACAGGTTCCAAGTTTCTGTCACCACATTTAAATCCAGTCCAGCACACTCACATCACTCTCTCCAGCCCATTCATCTTCACCGGATGGTGCAGGATGTCAGCAATCCAGAAGGAAAGAAGTCTGTTCTTTGATTCAACCACATTACCCTGAACCCATCATCTGTGAGGTACCAATGTCTTGCTTGAGCCTCTACCCTCCACCAGGGCCATTGTGTACATGCTACACTTTAGCAATTGAGTTTGAAGCCAACCTGCTTTCTTGCTGGCTTGGCATAAATTTGGAAGGCCTGATGGCACCAGTGGGCAGCTGTCTTAATGAGCATTCATGGGATGAAAATGAATTCTATTTGCAGTCCAAAGACGTGTGAGTTAGGTTGATTGGCCTACACAATTGCCCCTTAGTGTCAGGGAGAGTAACAAGGTAAATATCTGGAGTTACAGGGATAGGGTCTGGGTGGGATTGTTGTTGGTGCAGGGTTGATGGACCAAATGGTATCTTTCTGCACTGTTGGGATTCTATGATTCTATAATTCTTCTATGATGAATGCAAATGGTGTTCATGCCACTGGCTAATGGGATGATTGACCCAGCATCAATCTGCCGATAGGAGAATTGCTGGCAGGTTTCCGACATTTTGGCTCTTGCCAGATTCTCTACACTCTTCTGCACCACACACATGTTGGGAGAATTCTGCCCTAATCTGACCTGGAAACTAACTGCATGAGGATATTTGAACTTAATTAGTCTTTGAAAACCACATTACTAGCCATAAACCTGGGACATTGATCAATCCTGAGAGAATTCCCAATTGACTCATTTCTATGCAGCTGTCTTAAACTTACCTGCCATAATGCATGATTGAGCCATAATCATATATTATGTGCTGATTATTTGTATCCAGCAGATTAAAATTAAACTTGAAAGCTGTAAAAATAACACAGTCAGAATTAGTTCAAATAAAACTATTTTGCATTTGCCATAAATGTCAACTGAGGAAACTGACTCTTCACCCAAGGAAGTGGATCATAGGAGACAAGAAATGGCTATCGATGTCACCAGACAAAGCTACAGAGGCAATATAACAATGTTGTTCAGCACGGCAACCATTGGGTAGGCCACTGTTCTTTGAAGATGTTCTTGTCGGGCGGCGCCATACAATACCTTATTGCAAGTGTCTTAGTTTCAGTGGACTGTTATCCTCTTCATAATAGGGCCATCCAGAGAGCTGTGGACATTGAGGATAGTGAGGATCTAGAAAAGAAGAGCTCATTAGGGTGGGATCAGAAGCAGGAGGTATAAGAAGAGGTGGAATTGGAGGCAGAGGGGGATGGCACCAAAATCAGAAGTGTACCTGCTGCATTATAGAACATAGAACATAGAAAAGCTACAGCACAAACAGGCCCTTCGGCCCACAAGTTGCGCCGAACAATTTCCTTACCTTCTCGGCTCATTTATAACCCTCTATCTTACTAACCTCCATGAACCTATCCAAAAGTCTCTTAAAAGACTCAATTGAATCCGCTTCCACCACCACTATGAGAGAAGAGGAACTCTCTCCTATTCATCATGGCCTCTGGCATTTGCTATAGATCAGCATCACCGAAGTGACATGTTCTAGATCCCAGATTTCTATCTCAAGTGACATCTTCCTAGCAGTACCATGGAAATCTATAGCATAAACCACCGAGTTATCCCTCAGAGCAACCATAGGTGTCTAAATGAGTCCTGCATTTCAATTCAGCTGCCTTTATTCCTGTCCCACTAGCTTGAATTAAACAGGAAATTCATTTCCATATTGATTATAGCTTCACTTCATGAAAATCTGAACTTCAGTCAGTTTCTCAATGAAGGATTGTTTCTGTTATAAACACTACCCCTTGACTCAAGGTATGATGAAGCACAGTATTCCAGCAAAATATAAGGCTTTTTTGGGCAATTAACAATAAGAAGCTTCTATTAATGGAAAAAGTGAAGGATAGACGGACAACTTTCTGAACAGTTGCAAATCTTGATTTAGACTTCAGAATACAATTGTTTTAACACAACTTTCACAGAACAGTATGATTTGCCAATATGGTGAACTAATCCCATACCCTGGAAAAGGAATAGATCATGTTGGACATCTGCATTGCAATTTAAGGAGGGAGATCCCGCAATTATCTGAAGGAGATCTGGGATAGAGCCCAAATGATCATCAGGGGGAGAAGCTGGAGTTGTCCTGTCTTGTGATTGTATGATCTCAGTTAATATATTTGAGCTAGATATTAGTGAAGTGTTTATTTGTTGGAAGTAAAGTAATATTTGAGCATCCTGATGCTAGATTTCAGTGAAGAATTGTTAAATTGCTATTTTACTTCCTCTTATTTTTAAAAATCTGTTAAATCTGTAATTATTTTCTGTAACTATTAGATTTTCTTGTAATTGTTTCAAATTGGTGCTTTACTTGGATATTAAGTCATTGATGATGGATAAAAATAAAAAGCCCTTTAAGCATAACTGCCCCTCTGATTGAGTCAATTTGTTTTCCTTTATTCATAAGTTAAAAGTACGATAAATAGGTGATAAAAGATAGGAACTGCAGTAGGAGGTACAAATGAAGGAGAAGGAAGCGGCACAGAGGAATGAGGAAGAAGAATAGGCAGGTTTGAGAGAGCACCAGAGGTTTCCAGATAGATAGCCAGCACCTGAGAGGGAATCTTTCCACTACCATCAAATTGGAGAGTATCACCAGACTCCAGGGGCGGGATTTTCTGGCCGCACCAGCCCCAAAACCAGAGGTCAACATACCTTTGCATGGTCTGCCCTTGCCTGCTACGATGGGAAAATTCCTCTGCAGAACACTGGTTACATATGATGCACCATCTGCTCCCAATCCTTTCAACACCTTCCCCATGAAGAAAATAAGCAAGCAAAATGTTACACGAATAGCAGCAGTACAAATATTAAGCTATTCATCCTGCTACTGAACTTTAGCAGCTACTTATTAGGAGTCCTACATCATCAGGTGCATCTTCAAGTGCAATCACAGTGGCAGCATCAGGTGAATTGGGTGGCCACAGAGAATCTGGAGAGGGAGTTCAGATGTCCTATAGGGCTGAACTAGTGAAGATGTGAACCATGCAGCCTCATATTATATGGATTTCAGCAGCATTGACAACTTGACTGATAGATAAAAGACAAGGGCAATAGAAGAGTAGCAGGAAAGGAGCAGCCATGTTGGCATCCAGAAAGAGGCCTGTGGGTTCCTGTCCCATGATTATATGCCATAATTTTGGGCCCTCTGTTCAACCTGGTCGAACATAGATCCCTTCCCATTGAAAACACCCTTTCAACTAAGGAACCTAAAGCCACTGTGGCTTTCACTGCAGTGGTTCATCAGCTATAAAAGCTGCAGCATCTGTGTTGGAAGTTGTGACCTCAGTAATGAGATTCTGCATGATGCCATGATCCACAGGTTTAAATTAACCAGTCACTAGGGAATATGGACTCCAGGTTCCATAAGACCATAAGACCATAAGACATAGGAGCGGAAGTAAGGCCATTCGGCTCATCGAGTCCACTCCACCATTCAATCATGGTTGATTTCAACTCCATTTACCCGCTCTCTCCCCATAGCCCTTAATTCCTCGAGAAATCAAGAATTTATCAATTTCTGTCTTGAAGACGCTCAACGTCTCAGCCTCCACAGCCCTCTGTGGCAATGAATTCCACAGACCTACCACTCTCTGGCTGAAGAAATTTCTCCTCATCTCTGTTCTAAAGTGACTCCCTTTTATTCTAAGGCTGTGCCCCCGCGTCCTAGTCTCCCCTGCTAATGGAAACAACTTCCCTACGTCCATCCTATCTAAGCCGTTCATTATCTTGTAAGTCTCTATCAGATCTCCCCTCAACCTCCTAAACTCCAATGAATATAATCCCACGATCCTCAGACGTTCATCGTATGTCAGGCCTACCATTCCTGGGATCATCCGTGTGAATCTCCGCTGGACCCGCTCCAGTGCCAGTATGTCCTTCCTGAGGTGTGGGGCCCAAAATTGCTCACAGTACTCCAAATGGGGCCTAACCAGTGCTTTATAAAGCCTCAGAAGTACATCCCTGCTTTTGTATTCCAAGCCTCTTGAGATAAATATCAGAAAAGAAAGCAGAGACGAAGGCAGACTCTTCAGTTCCCCTTATTGGAGTTTGGAGGCCGACAGGGAGGCCCTCACCAGCCTTCTTTTAAAACTTGGCCTTGCAAAATCCTCATTTAACTCTCTGACAGTACATAAGCTTGCCCCTCCACCAACCTATTCTCCAGAAAGGTGACACCTGAGCTGGAGCACTGACATGATTGCCACTGATTAATACCTTAAGGTTTACAGTTATTTATCAATGTCGCGAGTAGGCTTACATTAAAACTGCAATGAAGTTACTGTGAAAATCTCCTAGTCACCACAGTCCAGTGCCTGTTCGTGTATACTGAGGGAGAATTTCGCATGGCCAATGCACCTAACCAAAATGTCTTTCGGACTGTGGGAGGAAATCGGAGCACCCAGAGGAAACCCATGCAGACACGGGGAAAATGTGCAGACTCCACACAGACAGTGACCCAAGCCGGGTCCCTGGCAATGTGAGGTAGCAGTGCTAAGCACTGTGCCACCATGCTGTTCACCTTGCATTCTTCTTCACTTCTTCTATGGTTGGGTGAAGGAGATGGAGTGACCACATAACTTCAGTGCATACAGGTAGAGGCACTGATTTCATGGTTACTTGAGCATATATAAAAAAAACTTATGGTTTCAGAAGCAAGTTGTGACTAGCTCTGATTTCTTCTTTCACCAACTGCGTTCTGACAAAGAAGCCCTGTTGTGTGATCTATCACTTGTAGCCACCAAATAGGTGTATGTGGGAGCGTAGTGTTGATGAGGAATTAGCTTGTGGTAAGTCACTGGACACAAATGGGCTACAGCCAAGAACGAGAAAAAGAGTAAAGTGAGTGCTAGTTCACCAAAGAATGAAATCACAGACAAGACAAGCAACAAGTGATGCCCTTGCTAGTGATGCCCACATCACATGAAAGAATTAAAACATTGAGGGTGACCTTAACAAAAAGATTCTAAGTGCTGAATGAGTGTGAAAAAGGGAAAGTTTCAGATCCTTTTTTTCGGCGAGCCAACAAATGAAATCTTAGGCCACTTAGTACCAAAAATGATGCACAATCTGATTCCCGCCAGCAGGGGGAGGGGGGCCAAAGCTCATCTGTAAGCCAGATGCTCAGCTTGGAGGACGCAATTAAGCATGCTCCCCTGAACCAATGAAATGGGAGATTTCTTGCCAGCATTCCCATCCCTCCCCAACCCCTCCACAGCCAGAACATAGGCCCCCTGCCCACTTCACAGTTATCACAACCCCTCACCCACATTGCCCACCACCCCGCCATGTAATAGCCCACCCATTGGCCATATGCCCCTCCCCACCACACCATCCTTGCACAGTTCCTCTCTCCCCCCTTCCCCAATCCATTGATTGCAGAATGATTCTCTCTCACCCCCTCCCCACCGATTGCAGAGTGACTCCATCTAAGCCCTCTCCTCCGATTGCAGAGTGACTTCATCTCACTCCTCTCCCCCTAATCACTCGGTTGCAGAGTGGCTCCCTCTCACTCCCCTCCCCCCGATCACTGTTTGCAGAGTGACTCCCTCTCACTTCCCTCCCCCGATCACCTGGTCGCAAAGTGACTCCTTCTCACTCCCTTTCTGCCCCCTGATTGCAAGTGACTCCCTCTTACCGCCTCCTCCTGATTCCCCTATTGCAGAATGGCTCTGTCGTTCCCCCCCAAACCTGGTTGCAGGGTGACTGTCTCTCACCCACCTCCCCCAGATTGCAGAATCACTCCCTCTCAGCCCCCTCCCTCTGACTGCAGAGTGGCTTCATCTCACCCCTCTCACCTGATCCCCCGATTGCAGCACGGTAATAGGTTCGAGTCCCAGCCTGTGATGAGTTAATTGATATCATTCCAGGAAGGTGATATGGGCACTTAAATTGGGCATGAAAACTCCCTCTCTCCTCCCGTCCCCATGGTTGCATAGTGACTCCCTCTCACCCCCTCCCCTCAATTGCAGAATGACTCCGTCTCACCCCTCTCCCCCGATTGCAGAGTGACTTCCTTCTCTCACCCCCTCCCCTCGATCACCACAGTAGCACATTCCCCCGCCTCCCCCCCGCCTCCTTAAGCACCCCTGCAAGGTTCCCCTTGGCTCCCCCTCATTACAACAAAGCAGCCTGCATGTAATCTCACTGGAATGGCCTAACTGGCATGTGACTCACCCAAACAGCCTGCAGCTGAACTGCCACAACAAGGGAGAACTCCATATAAACTCCAACGATGGAGGCAGTCACACAAGGAAGATGGCAGCAAGTAGAACAGCCCCAAGATTCACTGAAAGAGAAATGGGACATCTTCGAGACACAGTGGAGGGATACTTTCCTCCGCCAGATGGGCGTTGAGCCAAGGGTAGGGGAGGCAGAGTGGCCTGGAAGGTAGTGGCAGTGGCAGTCAGTGTCCATGCACTGGCGCATTGCACTGGCCACCAATGCTGGAAGTGGAACAATGACCTCATTTGGACAGCAAGGATGAGTGTCCATCCTGTCCTGGCATCAGTCCCATCTGGCACCCCTGCTATGTGCATCCCCCCAACACCCCAGCAGTCTCCCAGCACCTGAACCCCAGCTCCTGTCTTCAACCCTTCCTCCTCACAACCCCTGCCCACTGAAGCCCACAACCTGACATCTCGCTGTCTTCCAGCACTTAACCCCCGAGCACCTGCTTCAATGCACCCCCTCACAACTCCTGTACTCCTGAGGCCCACCCCTTGACACCCTGTGGTCTTCCAGCCATCAGGCTTTCAATGCCTCCTTCTGCTCCCACATAAGAAAATGGCCCATAACGGACAGAACCGGCAGAAGACAGGGGATGGTGTACCAGAAACTAGATTCCTCACGCCTTTTGAATACAGCACCCTTGATCTGGTGAGGGAGGAAGAAGACAGGACCATTAGTGGCAGCCAGGCCCACTCCCCCTGCCCGCCGCTGCTCCTGCCGAAACGCCCCTCCAAAAAACTTCAGGCTCCTCGTGCTGCCACAACTCTGCGCTGCCGTACTCCAGGGGCTAGATTTCCTGTGTCACCTTGAAAGCGTCACCATGGAATATAATGGACCTTTTCCCCCGCTCTCCGTTTGCAATCAGCAGTTCTTAGATCGCCCACCGCCCACCACCTGCAGCCTCTCGACCCTTAAAGTCGCCCCTCCCTCACTGTTTGAAAGTCTCACCCCCGACTGCAAGCCCATCGCCACCAAGAGCAGACGATACAGTGCTGGAGACAGAGTTTTTATCAGGTCCGAAGTACAAAGGCTCCTGGGGGAGGGGATCATTGAGGCCAGTACCAGCCCCTGGAGAGCCCAAGTAGTAGTTGTTAAGACTGGGGAGAAACATCGCATGGTCATTGACTACAGTCAGACCATTAACCGCTACACGCAGCTGGACGCGTAGCCCCTTCCCCGCATAATCAGATTGCGCAATATTGGGTGTTCTCCACCATCGACTTAAAATCTGCATACCACCAGCTCCCTATCCGCCCGGAAGACCGCCAATATACTGCCTTCACGGCGGATGGCCGCCTCTATCACTTCCTTAGGGTCCCCTTCGGCGTCACCAACGGGGTCTCGGTTTTCCAGCATGAGATGGACCGAATGGTAGACCAGAACGGGCTGCGGGCCACCTTCCCGTACCTGTATAACGTCACCATCTGCGGCCATGATCAGTAGGACCACGACGCCAACCTCCACAAATTCCTCCACACTCCGAAATCTGACCGATAATAAGAAGAAGTGCGTATTCCGCACACGCTGCCTCGCCATCCTTGGTTGTGTTGTGGAAAAGGGGTCATCGGTCCCGATCCTGACCGCATGCGTCCCCTCCTGGAACTCCCCCTCCCCACCAGCCTCAAAGCACTGAGGAGATGCCTGGGCTTCTTCTCGTATTACGCCCAGTGGGTCCCCAATTATGCAGATAAAGCCCGTCCGCTCATCAAATCCACCTCTTTTCCCCTGACGGCAGAGGCCCGCCTGGCCTTTGACCGCATCAAAGCAGACATCGCGAAGGCCACGATGCATGCTGTAGACGAATCCATCCCGTTCCAGGTGGAGAGCGATGCGTCTGACTTCGCCCTAGCCGCCACGCTTAACCAGGCGGGCAGATCCGTGGCCTTCTTCTCACGAACCCTCCAAGGCCCTGAAATTCGACACTCCTCTGTCGAAAAGGAGGCCCAAGCCAGAGTGGAAGCTGTACGGCACTGGCGCCACTATTTAGCTGGTAAACGATTCACTCTACTCACGGACCAACGGTCAGTTGCATTCATGTTTAATAACACGCAGCGGGGCAAGATCAAAAATAATAAAATATTGAGGTGGAGAATCGAGCTTTCCACCTACAATTACGACATCTTATACCAGCCCGGGAAGCTCAATGAGCCCCCACACGCCCTGTCCCGGGGAATATGTGCCAGCACACAGATAGACCAATTGCAGACTCTCCACAACGACCTCTGCCACCCGGGGGTCACCAGGTTTTTTCACTTCATTAAAGCCCGTAACCTGCCCTACTCCATTGAGGAAGTCAGGTCCATAACCAGACACTGCCAGGTCTCCGCAGAGTGCAAGCCGCACTTCTATCGGCCAGACAGAGCACACCTCATAAAGGCCACCCGCCCTTTTGAACGCCTAAGCGTCGACTTCAAAGGCCCCCTCCCCTCTTCTGACCGCAACATATACTTCCTCAATGTCATTGACGAATATTCACGTTTCCCCTTCGCTATTCCCTGCCCGGATATGACCTCAGCCACGGTCGTCAGGGCCCTGCATAGCCTCTTCACCCTGTTCGGTTTCCCTAGCTATATCCATAGCGACCGGGGATCCTCCTTTATGAGTGATGAGCTGCGACAGTACCTGCTCTCCAAAGGCATCGCCTCGAGTAGGACCACCAGCTACAGTCCCAGGGGGAACGGACAGGTAGAGAGGGAGAACGCGACAGTCTGGAAGGCCATTTTACTAGTTCTGAGGTCTAAAGGTCTTCCAGTCACCCGCTGGCAAGAGGTCCTCCCTGATGCACTACACTCGATGAGATCACTCCTTTGCACAGCTACCAATGCTACCCCTCACGAAAGAATGTTTGTTTTCCCCAGAAAATCCTCCTCGGGGACCTCACTACCGTTGTGGCTGACGTCCCCAGGCCCTGTCCTGCTCTGGAAGCACGTGAGGAGCCATAAGTCGGACCCCCTGGTCGAAAGGGTCCAACTCCTCCACGCCAACCCTCAATACGCCTGTGTGGCATACCCCGACGGGCGGGAGGACACGGTCTCTATTCGAGACCTGGCACCTGCAGGTGCCCCAGGGACCGTGATGACCCATAACCCCACACCCCCAACTCCCGTATACAGCACGCCTGAGCCCCAGGAGCCGCCACCGCGCACCCGACAATCGGAAGGGACTACAGACGACTCGAGCGACTATGGGCTGGCGCCTGAACCAACACCGCAGTCACCGGAACTGACACCACAACCGGCACTACAGCGGTCGCAGCGGCAGATCAAGCCCCCAGAGAGACTAAATTTGTAAATTTGTAATTCTGTAAATATCGTTCCACCCACTTCACGCCCACCGGACTCTTTTTTAAAAGCAGGGGATGAATGTGGTAAACCACTGTTAGCTTATTGCCTGTGTGTGACATGCCTGGACATGCCCCTGCCGGCCTGGCCTGGGACTCCTCCCCCCTGGTCCAGGTATAAAGGTGACTGCTCCCCACCCCCTGCCTCATTCTCTGGACCAGTTCGACATGGGTGTGCTCCAAGTCTTTTGCTAATAAAAGCTTATTTGTTCTTGCATACAAACTAGTCTTTGTTTGATTGATAGTGCATCAAGGGATCTTGCAGAAAGGAATTATGGGTGGAGCTCAGGAATAAGAGGAGTGAAATCACAATGTTGGGAGCGTACTATTGACCTCCCAACAGCCCGCAGGAAACAGAGGAGCAGATGTTTAGTCAGATACTGAGAAGGTGTGAAAAAAGCAGAGAAGTTGTGATGGGTGACTTTAACTTCCCCCATATTGCCTCTGAATCCCTTATAGCCAGGGCTCAGATGGAGAGCAATTTGTTAAATGTATCCAGGAGGGCTTTTTGATACAGTATGTTGACAATCCAACCAGGGGGTGGGCCATACTAGACTTGGTATTGGGGAATGAGCCAGACCAGGTGATCAATCTTTCAGTGGGGGAGCATTTTGGGCTTAGCGACCATAATTCCATAAGATTTTGGGTAACCATGGATGAGGACAAGAGTGGCCCTCAGGTGAGGGTGCTTAATTGGGTGAGGGTCAATTACATCTAAATTAGACAGGAATTGGGGAATATGGATTGGGGCGCTTATTTGAGGCCAAATCCACGTCTGGAATGCGGGAGGGAGGCTTTTAAAGGCCAGTTGATTAAAGTGCAGGATAGTCACGTATTGGCAAAAATGAAGGATAGAAATGGCAAAGTTCGGGAAGCATGGATGACAAGGAAAATTATAAGCTTAGTCAAAAGGAAAAAGGCAGCATACGATAGGTCTAGGCATCTAAAATCTGACAAAGCCCTTGAGGAGTACAGTGAAAGTAGGAAGGAACTTAATATGGAATTAGGAGGGCTAAAAGGAGCCATGAAATGTCTTTAGCAAACAGGGTCAAGGAGACTCCCAAGGCTTTTTATGCATATATTAGGAGGGAAAAAAAGGGTAGCAAGAGAAAGAGTAGGCCCATTCAAGGGCAATGGAGGGAAGTTATGCATGGAACGACAGGAAGTGGGTGAAATCCTTAATGAGTACTTTGTGCCGGTATTCACCAAGGAGAAGGACGGATGTTGAGGTCAGGGATAGGTGTGTGAACGCTCTTGAGAATGTCAATAGATCAAAGGAGGAAGTGTTGAGTATCCTAAATTGCACTAAAGTAGACAAGTCCCCGGGGCCTGGTGGGATCTATCCCAGATTAATGCGGGAGGCAAGGGGAGAAATATCTGGGGCCTAAACAGATATCTTCACATTCTCTTTGGCCACAGGTGAGGCTCCAAAGGACTGGAGAATAGCCAATTATGTTCCCTTGTTTAAGAAAGGAAGCAGAGATAATCCAGCAAATTATAGGCCGGTGAGCCTGACATCAGTGGTGGGAAAGCTTTTGGAGAAGATACTGAGGGACAGGATATATGCACATTTTGGGGAAAATGGACAAGCTGGTGATAGGCAGCATGGTTTTGTACGGGGAAGGTCATGTCTCACCAACTTGATTGAGTTTTTTGAAGAAGTGACAAAGCAAATTGATGAGGGAAGGGCTGTGGGTGTAATTTATATGAACTTTAGTAAGGCATTTGGTAAGGTCCCACATGGCAGACTGGTATATTAACGAAAATCACCTGGGATTCAGGGTGGGCTGGCTAGATGGATACAGAACTGACTTGGTTATCGAAGACAAAGAGTAGTGGTGGAAGTGTGTGTTTCAGAATGGAAATCTGTAGCTAGTGGTGTTCTGCAGGGATCAGTGCTGGGACCTCTGTTGTTTGGAGTATATATAAATGATCTGGAGGTAAATGTGGGTGGTCTGATTAGTAAGTTTGCGGATGACACAAAGATTGGCGGAATTGCTGATAGTGCGGAGGATTGTCAGAGGATACAACAGGATATAAATAGATTGGAGACTTGGGCACAGAAATGGCAGTTGGAGTTTAATCCAGACAAATGCAAGATGCATTTTGGAGGATCAAATTTGTGTATGAATTATACTGTAAATGGCAGAACCCTTAGGAACATTAACATACAGAGGGATCTGGGTGTGCAGGTCCACAATTCCCTAAAAGTGGCAACACAGGTGGCCAAGGTGATTAAGAAGGCAGATGGCATGCTTGCCTTCATCAGCCGGGGCATCGAATACAAGAGTTGGGAAATCACGTTGCAGCTACATGAAACCTTGGTTAGGCCACATTTGGAGTATTGCATGTGGTTTTGGTCACCACACTATCAGAAGGTCATAGAAGCTTTGGAGAGAATGCAAAGTAGGTTCACCAGGATGTTGCCTGGTCTTGAGGGTGTTGACTAGGAGAAGAGGTTGAATAAACTAGGATTATTTTCACTGGAAAGACAGAGGCCGGGGGGGAGATCTGATAGAGGTCTACAAAATTATGAGAAGCATAGACAAGGTGGATAATCAGAGGCTTTTTCCAAGGGTGGAAGTGTCAATTACAAGGGGGCACAGGTTCAAGGTGAAAGGGGGAAAGTTTAAGGGAGATGTGCGGAGGACTTTTCATGCAGAGAGTGGTGGGTGCCTGGAACACACTGCCAGAGGATGTGGAAGCAGGCACATTATCAACATTTAAGAGGCATCTGGATGGGTATATGGATAGGGAGGAAATAAGACCGAGTAAGGGCAGAAGGTTTTTTTTAAGTTAGGGCATCATGAACGGCACAGGCTTGGAGGGCTGCAGGACCTGTTCCTGAGCTGTACTTTTCTTTGTTTAATATAATTAGTGGGCCCAGGACTGAAGTCTTCGGCCCTGCTAGCCTCTACCTCCACCACCGCCCCTCCCACCCATTGGGCTGGTCGGCCTGCCAAGGAAGGGCCAGGGCTGTGGAGGGGGTCAGGACTGTGGGGTGAGGGGTGGGGGCACCAGGCGGGAGGGGGGTTGGGGGGAGGGGGGTTGGGGGGGGGGAACTGTGGCGGGGAGTCCGGGGCGAGCCAGGGTTTGGAGGGGGAGAATCCAATTCGTAGTGTATACTCAGGAGAGAGCTAATGGATTTTAGATTGTAGATGAAGATTTCCCCTGGGGTTTTTGATTAGGTTGATTGATAGGGATGTATATGATTAATGGGAGGGGCACGGTATGTAGCAGAGGAAAAACAGCTTTCAGTTCTGGCTGGGGTTTGTTTAAAGACGGAGGTCTGCAAGCTGCTCTGAAAGCTTTAAGACTGTGTACACTCCTTATAACAAGCATATTTATGGTTACTAATTGTATTTAAGGTGGCCTTTATATCTGTAAGAGGAATGTTGCTTATTTGGAAGTGAAACACTGATAGGTTTGGAATTAAAGTTGTTTCATTTTTTCGCTATTGTTCAAATGTTAATAGTGAAGCTGCTTCAGTTTGTTAGATTTATACTTTGTGTTATGAAATTAAGTTTATTTTTACTATAAAATATCCCTAATTTGTCAGTGGAATTACTCCTGGAGTGAAGCATGCTATCTTTTATTTATACCAAAATAGAAAAATTGTTGGCATCTAGTCTGGTTTCCCATTATAATTTGGGGTTCTGGTACAGGCTTGAACACCTGGCACAAAAGAAGATGGTTATGGTGGTTTGAGGTCAATCATTTAGGGCCAACCATCAGCTGCTTCATCAATGAGTTTCTTTCTGACGTAAAGTCAGAACTGGGGATTTTCGCTGATGACTGCACAATGTTCAGCACCATTCACAACTCCTCATATACTAAAGCAGTTCATTTCCAAATGAAGCAAGATCCGGACAATATCCAGGCTTGGACTGGCAAGTGGCAAGTAACATTCATGCCACACAAGTGCCAGGCAACGACCATTTCCAACAAAAGAGGATCTAACCATCCCCCATTCAATGGCTAAGCAATGAGGTTAAAAATAATATAAAGGCAAAAGCTAAGGCATACCATATTACAAAGGTTAGTGGCAGGCTGGAAGATTGGGAGACCTTTAAAAACCAACAGAGGATTACCAAAATGTGATAAAAAAGAGCAAAGGTAAATTATAAAAGAAAATATAAAACAGACAGCCAAATATTCTGTAAATGTATAAAAAGGAAGAAAGTAGCTTATGTCAATATTGGTCCCTTGGAAGACAAAACTGGGGAAGACAAAACAATAATGGGGAACACAGAAATGATGTGGAGATGCTGGCGTTGGACTGGGGTAAACACAGTAAGAAGTCTCACAACACCAGGTTAAAGTCCAACAGGTTTATTTGGTAGCAAATACCATAAGCTTTCGGAGCACTGCTCCTTCGTCAGATGGAGTGGAAATGTGCTCTCAAACAGTGCACAGACACAGAAATCAAGTTACAGAATTCAAAGACTATTTCCTCGGGTGGATTGAGCTATTACAAGGGGGCATAACTATAGGGTTCGTGGTGGGAGATACAGGAAGGATATCAGAGGTAGGTTCTTTACGCAGAGAGTGGTTGGGGTGTGGAATGGACTGCCTGCAGTGATAGTGGAGTCAGACACTTTAGGAACATTTAAGCGGTTATTGGATAGGTACATGGAGCACACCAGGATGATAGGGAGTGGGATAGCTTGATCTTAGTTTCAGATAAAGCTCGGCACAACATCGTGGGCCGAAGGGCCTGTTCTGTGCTGTACTGTTCTATGTTCAATGTAATACTAATTAGAATGCGAATCTCTACAACCAGCCAGGTCTTAAAGCTACAGACAATGTGGGTGGAGGGAGCATTCAACACAGGTTAAAGAGATGTGTATTGTCTCCAGACAGAACAGCTAGTGAGATTCTGCAAGCCCAGGAGGCAAGCTGTGGGGGTTACTGATAATGTGACATAAATCCAACATCCCGGTTTAGGCCGTCCTCATGTGTGCGGAACTTGGCTATCAGTTTCTGCTCAGCGACTCTGCACTGTCGTGTGTCGTGAAGGCCGCCTTGGAGAACGCTTACCTGAAGATCCAAGGCTGAATGCCCGTGACTGCTGAAGTGCTCCCCCACAGGAAGAGAACAGTCTTGCCTGGTGATTGTCGAGCAGTGTTCATTCATCGTAGCGTCTGCATGGTTTCCCCAATGTACCATGCCTCGGGACATCCTTTCCTGCAGCGTATCAGGTAAACAACGTTGGCCGAGTTGCAAGAGTACATACCGTGTACCTGGTAGATGGTGTTCTCACGTGAGATGATGGCATCCGTGTCGATGATCCGGCACGTCTTGCAGAGTTTGCTGTGGCAGGGTTGTGTGGTGTCGTGGTCACTGTTCTCCTGAAGGCTGGGTAGTTTGCTGCGGACAATGGTCTGTTTGAGGTTGCGTGGTTGTTTGAAGGCAAGAAGTGGGGGTGTGGGGATGGCCTTGGCGAGATGTTCGTCTTCATCAATGAGATGTTGAAGGCTCCGGAGGAGATGCCGTAGCTTCTCTGCTCCGGGGAAGTACTGGACAACGAAGGGTACTCTGTCCACCGTGTCCCGTGTTTGTCTTCTGAGGAGGTCAGTGCGGTTTTCTCGCTGTGGCGCGTCGGAACTGTTGATCGATGAGTCGAGCGCTATATCCTGTTCTTATGAGGGCATCTTTCAGCGTCTGGAGGTGTCTGTTGCGATCCTCCTCATCCGAGCAGATCCTGTGTATTCGGAAGGCTTGTCCATAGGGGATGGCTTCTTTAACGTGTTTCGGGTGGAAGCTGGAGAAGTGGAGCATCATGAGGTTATCCGTGGGCTTGCGGTACAGTGAGGTGCTGAGGTGACCGTCCTTAATGGAGATGCGTGTGTCCAAGAATGCAACCGATTCCGGAGAGTAGTCCATGGTGAGTCTGATGGTGGGATGGAACTTGTTGATATCATCATATAGTTGTTTCAGTGATGCTCATCATGACTCCAAAGGAAGAAAATGTCATCGATGTATCTAGTGTATAGCATCGGTTGAAGGTCCTGTGCGGTGAAGAAGTCTTGTTCGAACCTGTGCATGAAGATGTTGGCATATTGAGATGCGGATTTTGTCCCCATGGCTATTCCGTGTGTCTGGATGAAGAACTGGTTGTTGAAGGTGAAGACATTGTGGTCCAGGATGAAGCGGATGAGTTGTAAAATTGCATCTGGAAACTGGCAGTTGACGGCATTGAGTACTGAGGCCGTTGCAGCAATGCCATCATCGTGGGGGATGCTGGTGTAGAGTGCCGAGACATCCATTGTGACGAGGAGTGCTCCTGGTTCAACTGCTCCATGTGTGTTGAGTTTCTGTAGGAAGTCCGTAGTGTCGCGCCAAAAGCTGGGGTTCTTTGTACAATGCGTTTCAAGATGCCCTCGACATAGCCGGAGAGGTTCTCGCACAGGGTTCCATTTCCTGAAACGATGGGACGGCCGGGTGTGTTTGCCTTGTGTATTTTTGGGAGGCAGTAGAGATCTCCAACGCGTGGAGTACGTGGGATGAGAGCACGGAGGGTGTTTTGAAGGTTCGGATCAAAGGTTTTGATCAGAGTGTTGAGTTGACGGGTGTGTTCTTTGGTCGGATCTGTGGGTAACTGTCTGTAGTGTTCCTCGTTGTTCAGTTGTCAGTACACTTCTTTGCAGTAATCCGTTCTGTTCAGTATGACGATGGCCCCTCCTTTGTCTGCTGGTTTGATGACAATGTTGCGGTTGGTCTTGAGAGCGTGGATGGCGTTGCGTTGTGCTTGGGTGATGTTCGGTGCTGTCTTGTGCGTGCGGCTGATGAATTTGGTGTTGACGCACCTCCTGATGGCTTGGGCATACATGTCAAGTCGAGGGCAGCGGCCTTCCGGAGGAGTCCAATTCGACTCTTTCCCCTTCAGTTGCACTGCGGATCTCTCTGTCTGCTGTTCCGGTTCATTAGCTGTCTCATTGTGTTCGCTGTTGGCCTCTTGGGGTTTGTGGAAGAACTCCCGCAGCCTCATTCGCCTGATGAATTCCTCTGTGTCCGCTGCGAGACTGATGGGGTCTATTTTGGTAGTGGGGCAAAAGTTGAGCCCTCGGCTGAGAACTTCGATTTCATCTGGTTGAAGTGTGTAGTCTGATAAGTTGACAATGGACGTTCCTGCAGTGGTACTGTTTTCTACTGTGGTACCGGGGGAGGCTTGGTTGCTGCTGGTGGTGATGCCGAGTTTCTCAAGTTTCTCAACACAGAAATGGCAGAGACACTAAATCAGCATTTTGTCTCGGTTTTCATGGTGGAGGACACTCAAACCATTCAATAGTAATCGAAAATTGTAGAGCTTGTGTAAAAGGAGAAAATTAAAACAATCACCATCAGTAGGGGAAAAACTATTAAGCAAACTATTGGGGTTAAAAGCAGACAAGTCCCCAGGCCTGATGGCCTACATCCTAGGACATTAAAGGGAGTGGTAGCAGAGATAGTAGAGGCTTTGGTTGTCATTTATCTCAAGAGGCTTGGAATACAAAAGCAGGGATGTACTTCTGAGGCTTTATAAAGCACTGGTTAGGCCCCATTTGGAGTACTGTGAGCAATTTTGGGCCCCACACCTCAGGAAGGACATACTGGCACTGGAGCGGGTCCAGCGGAGATTCACACGGATGATCCCAGGAATGGTAGGCCTGACATACGATGAACGTCTGAGGATCGTGGGATTATATTCATTGGAGTTTAGGAGGTTGAGGGGAGATCTGATAGAAACTTACAAGATAATGAACGGCTTAGATAGGATGGACGTAGGGAAGTTGTTTCCATTAACAGGGGAGACTAGGACGCGGGGGCACAGCCTTAGAATAAAAGGGAGTCACTTTAGAACAGAGATGAGGAGAAATTTCTTCAGCCAGAGAGTGGTGGGTCTGTGGAATTCATTGCCACAGAGGGCTGTGGAGGCCGAGACGTTGAGCGTCTTCAAGACAGAAATTGATAAATTCTTGATTTCTCGAGGAATTAAGGGCTATGGGGAGAGAGCGGGTAAATGGAGTTGAAATCAACCATGATTGAATGGTGGAGTGGACTCGATGGGCCGAATGGCCTTACTTCCGCTCCTATGTCTTATGGTCTTATGGTTATATGATTGCAAAATTCCCTGGATTCTGGATATATTCCAATGGATTGGAAAAAAGTTAATGTAATGTCCCTGTTCAAAAAAGGGAAGGAAGGCAGAAAGGAAACATAGAAAATAGGAGCAGGAGGAGGCCATTTGGCCCTTCGAGCCCACCCTGCCATTCATTATGATCATGGTTGAATATCTGATCCAATAGCCTGAACCTGTCTTCCTCAAAAATCCTTTGATCCCGTTTGCCTCAAGTGTTCCATCTGACTGCTTCCAACTGTAAATCAGTTGGTTTAACATCTGTTGTTGGGCAACAGTTGGAATCCATTATTAAAGATGTGGTAAAGGGAAATTTGGAAAGTTAAAACACAAATCATCAGAGTCAGCATGGAGGATAGATAGTGTTTGACTAATTTGCTGGAGGTCTTTGAAGATGTAACAAGCAATTTGGGGGTCCTGTAAATGTAATGTATCTGGACTTCCAGAAGGCACTTGATAAGGTTCCACACAAAAGGTTAATATACAAGGTAAGATTCCACAGAGTTAGGGTAATATATTAGCTTGGTTAGAGAATTGGCTAGCTAACAGAAACCAGAGAGTGGGGATAAATGGGTCTATTTCTGGTTGGCAAACTGTAACCAGTGATGTGCCACAGTGTTCAGTCCTTGGGCCCCAACTATTCACAATCTATATTAATGACTAGGATGCAGGGACAGAATGTACTTTAGCCAAATTTGCAGACAACATTGAAATAAGTGAGAAAGCAAGTTGCATCGAGAAAAATAAGAAATTTACAAATGGAAATGGATAGTTAGGTGAGTGGGCCAAAATTTGGCAGATGGAATTTAACGTGGATAAGTATGAATTTATCCATTTTGTTTAGAGGAATAAAAGTGCAACTTATTATCTAAATGGAGAGAAATTTTAAAATGCGTCGGTGTAGAGGGATCTGGGTGTCATCGTATACAAATCACAGGTCGTTATGCATGTGCAGCAGATAATAAGGAAGGCAAATGGGGTTTTGACATTGATTGCCAATGGAATAGAGTATAAAAATAGGGAAGTGCTGTTGCAACTGTATAGGGCATTTGTGAGACCATATCTAGAGTAGTGCACGCAGTTTTAGTCTACTTACTTGAGGAAAGGTGTAAATGCATTAGAGGTAGTTCAGAGAAGGTTCACTAGATTGGTTCCAGGGACAAAGAACTTATCTTATGAAAAGAGATTGGGCAGTTTAGGCTTATAATCGTTGAAGTTTAGCAAAATGAGTGATCAAATTGAGGTATGTAAGATGTTAAAGGGAATTGACAGGGTAGATGTTTCCCCCTGGACATTCTAGAATGAGAGGCCATAGCTTTAGGCTAATTAATTAATTTAGGCAAATTTAAAACAGAAATGAGTAGGAATTACTTCACTCAAAGAGTTGTGAATCTGTGGAATTCTCTACCCAGAGTTCAGTAGACAGCAGAACGCTAAACAAATTTGAGGAGAAGATAGCTAGGTTTCTAATTAATAGAGGGATGAAGGCTAATGGGAAGCAGGCAGGAAGGTGGAAATTAGGCTGGGATGAGTTCAGCCTTGATCAAATTGAATTGCAGAACAGGCTCAAAGGGCTGAATTGCCTACTCTTGCTCCTAGTTCTTATGTTCAATGGCATTACCAATTCTGAATCCCCTACTGTCAACATCCTGGGGGGTCACCATTGAACAGGAATTGAACTGGACTAGCCATATAAATATCATGGCTACCAGAACAAGTCAAAGGCTAGGAATCATGAAGTGAGTAACTCACCTCCTGATCTTTCAAAGCCTATCCACCAACGACACAGTTTAGGTCATGAAATATTCTCTACTTGCCTGTATGAGTACAGCTCCAACAACACTGAAGAAACTAGACATCATTCAGATTAAAGCAGCCTGTTAGGGTGAAATCAAAGTAGTGGACACAAAATGGTTGCCTGGCACACAAAATGGACTCTGGGAAGGGACATTAAGAGGCACTGACTTTGGGCACAGACATTACACAAAGAGTTAAAACCTGTAGTGTCTAAATTGCTGCAGAAAACTGGTCAGACCGTGAGGCACCTTAAAACTTGAGATAAGAGCAGACCCAGAACAATGAGTTTGATAACGAGATCAGCCACCGATGGGGACATAAATGCATAAATGTATATAACAAAATCAGTCATTGATAGAGGACATAACTGCATAAATGTATCTACTCTATGTACAATGATGTGCTAACTGTCAATGTCTGTACCTGTCTGCGTATAACAATGTGTGAACTGTCGATGTCCGTATCTGTCTACTCAACTTGTAACGATGTGCTAACGGCTAATGTCCGTACTGTCTATTATCTAAAAAGTATAAAAGATGCTCAACTACCATTGTGTAGTTGTGTAGTTGAGAAGGTGACTGCCTGTACTGCGGAGTGCCAGCGCTTCTCCCAATGGTTTGTCCGAATAAAACTGTTTGTTGAACCTCCAAGTCTGACTCCGAAGTGGTGAATTTCCCCCAACAAATTTGCGTAGTCAGCAGGATCTCACTACTGGTGGTAAGTTCAATCGATTGGCCACAATCGGCAACCCGGGGTAGAGATCATTGAATCTGAGGGAGTCAGACTGAGTCAACAATACAGTTTAAAAGGGGTAAAATTAATGGGAATTTATGGTATAGAGATAAGTACTGATTGTTGATGGTATAGTAATAAGTATTGATTGACTGTTATTTGTGCTGATCGACTAGAGGACAAGGAAGTGCCTGCCTCAAATGCGCAGCCTTAGACTGGTTGTTAAGAGGGGAAATCCCCCACGTGAAGGTCAGGACCCTGAAGTGGGCGTAGAGGCAAGGGCACTTAGGAGCATGAAGCATAAGTGGCAAAGGTCGGTTAACATCAAACTCTGTAGTGGCGAACAAACGCAGAGTTCGCCACCTGTTTGCATGAAAGTTTGTATAGTTGGGTACTGGACTGTCAATGTTGTAAAGCGGTGCGGAAAAGGAGCTGATCACTCTGACCTAGAGCCGGACTCCGGTGGAGAGACACGTTGCCAAGGCGGTAATAGTGGCCATGAGTATAAATAGAAACCCTGAAACGGTAGAGAACCACAATGCTAGGGTAGTAATAGTGGCCAGGGGTAGTGAAGTCCCTGACAGTAGAGAAACACATTGCTGGGAAGTAATCGTGGCCGTACGGTGCATAAAACACATTGCCAAAGAGGCAATAGTAACCGGGGGTAGTGAAGTCTGCGAGATGGCAGATAAAGAAGTTAAGAGGGGACCTACAGTATCTCTTATTGAAATGTACATGACAGACAGACATGCGTTAATAAAGAGGATGCAAAGGGATGGCTGGGATGCTTCTCAGACCTTAGAACAGCAGAGAAAGTGGATAGATGGGGAAAAGAGAGACAAGACAAAGAAGACAGGGGTATTATTAGTACATCAATTAGCAGGACTAATTGAACAAGTAGTCGCTTCCACCAAAAAGTGGAGTGAAGATAAAGAGATTATAAAGTTAGAATCCAGAGTAAGGGAACTGGAGAAACGAAACCGAGTGTTAGAGGAGAATCAATGGGGAGGGGAAACTGTTCCTCTACCCCCTTATGAGTCCACACGACAGGGACTGACCGCCCCTCCAGAGGAATGGGAAGCGTTAGAACACAACTTACCGCCAGTAACCCGAGGGGGAACAGATGCGCAGCCAACAGCAAATTATAAACCATTCACCCCAGGCGAAAGACAGCAGATAATGGCTTCCCTGGCTAAACTACAACCTAGAAGCGCAAACACTAAATTCTGGGAAGAATTAGATACAGTTTGGGTAGGACACCAACTACACCTGAGAGACATACACCAACTGGTCAGGGCAGCATGTCCAGCAGATAAGTGGTAGCAGGTGGACCCGCCACTCCTCCAGCACAAGATTATAGTGGGGGACATTGGACACACGTAGTCGCCCCAACAGCAGAAATAGATGCCCAACAGGCACCCTTCACCCAGTTTAAAACAGAAGTCCAGAGAGTTTTAGGAAATGCTCCTACTAACTGGAGCAGAATTACAATGACCAAGCAGCTAAAGGGGGAAGGAGCTTCTGAGTACGGGGAACGCTTGTTCCAAGTATACCAGGAATGCTCAGGGCAAGGGAACCCAGGCTGCAAGGAACGAGCGTTCATCCAGGCTTTCAAGGATGGGCTATCTAGTGCTCACCAAAGCATCCTAAAAATGGGAGTGATTATGTCCCAGGATTATGATGAACTAGTGGAATGGGCTACTGGCGTACTGGGAGGCGGAGAGGAGAAATCCCAGACAAGAGTAAGGCAAGAAAGAGTAGCCGCTTACAGTAACGGGAACAGAATTAAGTCCAAACTGACTTGTCACAATTGTGGCCGACAAGGGCACTTCACTTTGCACGGTATTGCGGGGTCCCAAAGAAAGGAAAAAGCAGTGGGAAACATTGTAATCACTGTAATAAACATGGACACACAGAAGCAGTGTGTTGGGACAAACATGGGAGACCCCCGACCCGATTCGTGACCACAGCAGAATCGGAGGAACCAAGGAACCTCTGAGGTCAGCAAGATTGACGGTCTGCAGCCCCTATTCATAAGGGTAAGAAGGAGGGAAGGATTTATGTGTCTGCACTAGTAGGGGGTGCAGGCAATGTGAGATGCTGGCAGACACAGGAGCATCCATATCTGTCACCGACCTACCCTTACCCACTACAAGTAGGATGATCTACCTAACCGGGATAGGAGGGAACAAAACACCCGCCTACCTGAGCGAGACCACAGGGGCGGCACGGTAGCACAGTGGTTAGCACTGCTGCTTCACAGCTCCAGGGACCTGGGTTCGATTCCCTGCTTGGGTCACTGTCTGTGTGGAGTTTGCACATTCTCCTCGTGTCTGAGTGGGTTTCCTCCGGGTGCTCCGGTTTCCTCCCACAGTCCAAAGATGTGCGGGTTAGGTTGATTGGCCATGTTAAAATTGCCCCTTAGTGTCCTGGGATGCGTAGATTAAAGGGATTAGCGGGTAAAATATGTAGGGATATGGGGGTAGGGCCTGGGTGGGATTGTGGTCGGTGCAGACTCGATGGGCTGAATGGCCTCTTTCTGTACTGTAGGGTTTCTATGATTCTATGATAAGTAGAAATAAATAATTTGTATATACCGATGAGATTTTACGAGGGTACAATAATGGAAAATGATTTAATGAAAGAATATGAGATTTTGATAGACTGTGGAAAGGGAGAATTAATCTGGCCAAGACAGGACGGTCGGAAAACTAGAATAGGGAAACTCACAAGTCACCTCGAAACTATTAAGGTGGCCACAGCCACCACCAGAGATTGGGAATTAGAGACAGGAGGGTTCGGAGCCATCTGTGCCTCCGTCCCCGGAGTATGGGCTAAAACAAAATTAGATACTGGCTTAACTAAAACGGACCCGATAAAGGTACCTGGACCGGAGCATAAGCCCCACCGACAATACCCAAAAAAACCCAGAAGCAGAGGCAGCTGTAGTGGAGATAGTTAAAGGGTTAGTGGAAAAAGGAATTCTGAGGGAAACCACGAGTACCACTAACTCCCCAACCTGGCCAGTGAGCAAACCCGACGGAAGCTATAGGCTCACGATAGATTACACCGGTCTCAATAAAGTCACATCCAAGTTGCACCCCATTGTAGCAAGACCCTCGACAATCCTGAATGGATTATCACCAGAGCATAAAATATTTACTGTATTGGATATAGCCAATGGATTTTGGTCCCTACCCTTGGATCCCGAATCCCAAGACAAATTCGCCTTTACAGTGGGAGACAAACAGTACACTTGGACTCGCCTACCGCAGGGATTCCGCAATAGCCCCGCTATCTTCCATCGAGTAATGAGTGACATCCTGAACAGAGTAGAACTGCCAGAGGGTAGCACGATTCTACGATACGTGGATGATATCTTAATAGCTTCAGAATCTAAGTCAGGACGTCAGGAAGCACTATACCTAGTATTAAATGAACTAAAAACCGCAGGGTTAAAGGTGAGCCCCAAAAAGGCACAAATCGGGAAAACACAAGTCCTGTACCTAGGACACCTAATATCCCAAGGGCTTAAAGAAATGCCAACAGACCGAAAGAAAGCAGTACAACAAATGCCGCGGCCAGTCACCATAAGAGGAGTCAGAAAGGTGCTGGGACTGTTTAATTATAGCCGAAGTTTTATCCCGGGATTCGCAAAATTGGCAGAGCCTATACAAAGACTAGTTAAAGGGGGAAAGTCATCTTTAAACCCCGTAGAATGGGGACCTGAGCAGGAAGAGGCTTATAACAAATTAAAAACAGAACTGATATCAGCCCCTGGACTAGGATTACCAGATTCCAATAAAGACTTCCACATACACTATAGTAACGAAGGAGGGTTCTATTCTGCAGTGGCAACACAGGGTCATGGCGATAAAAGGAGACCCATAGGTTACTATTCAACAGCAGAAGGGCCGGTAGTCACCGGACTGCCAAGGTGCATAGTCGCCTTAGATTGCGCCGCCTGGGCCGTAAAGGTTAGCGAGCCAATAATAATGACAGGGAATATAATCCTCCACACCAAACACACCTTGGTGGAAATGCTGAACATGGGAAAGCTAAGGTCCATCTCAAACATGAGAAGGGCTAAATGGGAAGCTGTCCTCCTACCTCCAAGCAAATCAGTTATAATAATAAGGGACACAGGGGATAACCCAGCAGAAGAGATTTTAGACACAGGAGAGCCACACAATTGTGGGGATATAGATACGGACGCAAAAGAAGGTAGGATAAAGGATGTACCTTTTTGTAGATGGTTCACGCAAATATGTGGAAGGATCACCCCGGACAGGGTGGGCAGTAGTAAATGACAAATTAGAAGCAGTAAGGTCAGAAAGAATTGATGGAGGTCTAGCGGCGCAAGTGACAGAACTAGTGGCACTCACAAAGGCACTAGAATTATCTGAAGGCAAGACGGTAAACATATATACAGGTAGTCGGTACGCATTCGGGGTAATACACGACTATATGACAGCATGGGGTAGAAGGGGGTTCGTAGCCATGGGAGGAACTCCTATTAAACACCAACAAAGAATCGAGGCATTGCTAAAAGCTAGTGAGAAACCTTGAGAAGCCACAGTAATAAAAATTAAAGCGCACCAGAAAGAACCAGGAAGAGATAACCCAGACTGGTTAAATTTCAAAGGGAACCAAGCTGCAGATAGAGCAGCACAATTAGCCTTAGAGCAGGAGGCAGTTGGCGAGCTGCCAATAGCAGTAACGGGACAGACAGGAGACAAAATAGATATTCGGGACTTACATGAGGATACCTCAAAAGAGGAGAAGGGGAAGTGGGAAGCACAGGGAGCAAGCAGAGGAACTGATAACGTTTGGAGACGAGATGATAAGATAATGGCACCAGAGT
Organism: Mustelus asterias; assembly: GCF_964213995.1. Classification (NCBI taxonomy): domain Eukaryota; kingdom Metazoa; phylum Chordata; class Chondrichthyes; order Carcharhiniformes; family Triakidae; genus Mustelus; species Mustelus asterias. The sequence goes on from NC_135809.1 coordinate 75,709,354, forward strand.
GCATACAAAACACCCTCTTGGAACTACTCCATGGACTCTCACATGCGGGAAGAGAGGCCATGGCAACTAGTACAGGAAAGGAATGGTGGTGGAAAGGAATGGGAAGTGACATAGCTCGGCATTGTCACCAATGCATGACGTGCGCGCAACACAACCCTGGTTGACCCATAAAAATTAAGATGGGACACCAGCCCCGACCAAAGGGGCACTGGGAACATCTGCAAATAGATTTCACAGGGCCACTACCACAATCCCATGGCAAAACCTATTGTCTGGTTATTATAGACCAGTTCACCAGGTGGGTAGAAGCATTCCCTACTACAAATTGTGCTGCTACCACGGTGGCTAGGATATTGGCAGAGGAGGTAATCCCTAGATGGGGAGTACCCCTACAACTTGATTCAGATCAAGGGACGCACTTCACCGGAAAGGTGGTAAAAACAGTGTGCCAACTGATGGGAATAAAACAAAAATTCCACATCCCTTACCACCCACAGAGTTCTGGAATGGTGGAACGTATGAACAGAACCCTTAAGAATGCCCTGGCTAAATCCATACAAACGTCAGGAAAGATGTGGACAGAAGTATTGCCCACTATATTAATGAGGCTAAGAGCTACCACAAACCGGACAACCGGATTAACTCCTTATGAACTAATGACAGGACGAGCGATGCAATTACCAGAAAGCATCATAACAGGTGGGACTGATGTAGGTCCACTAAAAGATAAAATCAAAAGATATGTTTTGGAACTAAGCGCCCGACTAAAAGAGATGCGTAAATTAGTAAAAGATAATCAGGAAGAAAGAGACGCACAGAGAGAGCTTGAAATGCTCCCTGATGTCCCAACAGCGGGAAGTTGCGTCCTCGTAAAAACATTACGCGAAAAACCAGGGTTTGCACCAAAATGGAATGGGCCATGTGAAGTTATAATTAATGGAGACACCTGTGCCTGTCTCGACAAAAGAGGGAAAGGTATATGGAAACATTGGACCCAGCTGAAATTACACAAAGAAATGAATGAATGAATTAACGTGACCAGAGTGCTTTCCCCAAAACAGGTGATGACTGCAAGCGAGAGTAACTGACGCGTTCGGGTTGACAATATAACTTTTGGAAAATTGATTGATACTTGCTTGATGCGGACATGTATAAGATCGCGTATGTAATTATATCACTTTGTGTTGTCGCGACTGTAAACTTGACTGGGCTAGAGGATAACCTATTTTATGAGGCTCATATACATTTAGACGGGAATCGAACTGTATGTTACCCATTAGCCCAATCGGTAGAAGCCCTATTTGTGGCCACCCCTGGGTGGACCCCCCATGACTTGTATACAGTAGATACCTCAGACGCACCCTGTAAGGCACAAATAGGCAAATATAAAAGGGGTATACAGGAAAGATGTGTGGAACTTGTAAATCCCACGGATCCTGTGTGCAGGGGGCTCCAAGGGGTGGGAGGAAGAGCTTGCTCGGATAATGCAAGCTCTCCGCTTTGTTTTTCGGGGCAGGGATGGGGGTGGGCATATGCCTTGGTCCCCAAGAATGATTCCTGCATACAGACGCAATGTGTCCGTCAGCACTGTCGGGTAAATAGGGGTCAGTTTACTTGTACCTGTAACGAACAAAGATGCCTGAATGTAACTATGGGGAGGCAGCTCATTTGTGGACAGTGTAATGGGACTCATGTCAGCTCAGCCGAATGGACATACCCGTTTGATACTTACCAAGTGGTGGGATCAAACAGGGAGTCAAGTAAACCGAGCAATTGGTGTACACAAACCAATAATCAGGACACTAAATGCTACCAGGCGAAGAAGGGATTTGTATTCCTCTTCAACGGCACCTACACGACAGCAACACCAGCCGTCCCGATCCTTTTTGTAGTAGGAACAATAAGACCACTCACTGTTCCATGCCCTCAGAAGGGGCATATCCGGAGAAAGATAGTAACCCGGGCCATCAGCAAGGAATTCTGTGCTGATTGGGAAACCCCGGGCACAATGGGATCATCACTGGGATATGGGTTCCTTGGAGCCCTATCTCTGTGGGAGGGGGCAGCAGGAATAACTCGTGCAAAAAATAGAAACCATATATGATCTGTGGACTAACAGTCCTGGGAAACAGCACATCAAAAGCACTGGAGTCTGTCAACCAAGAAATGGCTGAATTGAGATTATACGCACAGCAGACCCAATATGCAGTAGACTACCAGTTAGCCCAACAGGGGGGAGTATGTACAATCATAGGAGACAAATGCATAACACATGTCACAGACGAATCCTATAACATCACCCAATTCATTAATAACATAAGAAAACAGCTTGATGGGTTCAGACAAGGACCCAAGAAAGGGAGTAGCTGGCTGGAATGGCTAGTGGGGGAATCCTGGGGATCCTATTTAATAAGAAGTCTCACGACACCAGGTTAAAGTCCTACAGGTTTATTTGGTAGCAAATACCATAAGCTTTCGGAGCGCTGCTCCTTCGTCAGATGGAGTGGAAATGTGCTCTCAAACAGTGCACAGCGACACAACATCAAGTTCCAGAATACTGATTAGAATGCGAATCCCTGAAGCCAGCCAGGTCTTAAAGCTACAGACAATGTGGGTGGAGGGAGCATTAAACACAGGTTAAAGAGATGTGTATTGTCTCCAGACAGAACAGCTAGTGAGATTCTGCAAGCCCAGGAGGCAAGCTGTGGGGGTTACTGACAATGTGGCATAAATCCAACATCCCGGTTTAGGCCGTCCTCATGTGTGCGGAACTTGGCTATCAGTTTCTGCTCAGCGACTCTGCGCTGTCGTGTGTCGTGAAGGCCGCCTTGGAGAACGCTTACCTGAAGATCCAAGGCTGAATGCCCGTGACTGCTGAAGTGCTCCCCCACAGGAAGAGAACAGTCTTGCCTGGTGATTGTCGAGCGGTGTTCATTCATCCGTTGTCGTAGCGTCTGCATGGTTTCCCCAATGTACCATGCCTCGGGACATCCTTTCCTGCAGCGTATCAGGTAGACAATGTTGGCCAAGTTGCAAGAGCAGGTACCATGTACCTGGTAGATGGTGTTCTCACGTGAGATGATGGCATCCGTGTCGATGATCCGGCACGTCTTGCAGAGGTTACTGTGGCAGGGTTGTGTGGTGTCATGGTCACTGTTCTTTTGAAGGTTGGGTAGTTTGCTGCAGACAATGGTCTGTTTGAGGTTGCGTGGTTGTTTGAAGGCAAGAAGTGGGGGTGTAGGGATGGCCTTGGCGAGATGTTCGTCTTCATCCATGACATGTTGAAGGCTCCGGAGGAGATGCCGTAGCTTCTCTGCTCCGGGGAAGTACTGGATGACGAAGGGTACTCTGTCCACCGTGTCCCGTGTTTGTCTTCTGAGGAGGTCGGTGCGGTTTTTCGCTGTGGCGCGTCGGAACTGTTGATTGATGAGTCGAGTGCCATATCCTGTTCTTATGAGGGCATCTTTCAGCATCTGGAGGTGTCTGTTACGATCCTCCACATCCGAGCAGATCCTGTGTATTCGGAGGGCTTGTCCGTAGGGGATGGCTTCTTTAACGTGTTTAGGGTGGAAGCTGGAGAAGTGGAGCATCATGAGGTTATCCGTGGGCTTGCGGTACAGTGAGGTGCTGAGGTGACCTTCCTTAATGGAGATGCGTGTGTCCAAGAATGCAACCGATTCTGGAGAGTAGTCCATGGTGAGTCTGATGGTGGGATGGAACTTGTTGATATCATCATATAGTTGTTTCAGTGATTGCTCACCATGACTCCAAAGGAAGAAAATATCATCGATGTATCTAGTGTATAGCATCGGTTGAAGGTCCTGTGCGGTGAAGAAGTCTTGTTCGAACCTGTGCATGAAGATGTTGGCATATTGAGATGCGGATTTTGTCCCCATGGCTATTCCGTGTGTCTGGATGAAGAACTGGTTGTTGAAGGTGAAGACATTGTGGTCCAGGATGAAGCGGATGAGTTGTAAAATTGCATCTGGAAACTGGCAGTTGACGGCATTGAGTACTGAGGCCGTTGCAGCAATGCCATCATCGTGGGGGATGCTGGTGTAGAGTGCCGAGACATCCATTGTGATGAGGAGTACTCCTGGTCCAACTGCTCCATGTGTGCTGAGTTTCTGTAGGAAGTCCGCATTGTTGCGACAAAAGCTGGGGGTTCTTTGTACAATGGGTTTCAAGATGCCCTCGACATAGCTGGAGAGGTTCTCGCACAGGGTTCCATTGCCTGAAACGATGGGACGGCCGGGTGTGGTTGCCTTGTGTATCTTTGGGAGGCAGTAGAAGTCTCCAACGCGTGGAGTACGTGGGATGAGAGCACGGAGGGTGCTCTGAAGGTCCGGATCAAAGGTTTCGATCAGAGTGTTGAGTTGACAGGTGTGTTCTTTGGTCGGATCTGTAGTGTTCCTCGTTGTTCAGTTGTCGGTACACTTCTTTGTAGTAATCCGTTCTGTTCAGTATAACGATGGCCCCTCCTTTGTCTGCTGGTTTGATGACAATGATGCGGTTGGTTTTGAGAGCGTGGATGGCGTTGCGTTGTGCTTGGGTGATGTTCGGTGCTGTCTTGTGAGTGCGGCTGATGAATTTGGTGTTGATGCACCTCCTGATGGCTTGGGCATACATGTCAAGTCAAGGGCAGCGGCCTCACGATGGACTACTCTCCAGGATCGGTTGCATTCTTGGACACACGCATCTCCATTAAGGACAGTCACCTCAGCACCTCACTGTACCGCGAGCCCACGGATAATGTCATGATGCTCCACTTCTCCAGCTTCCACCCTAAACACGTTAAAGAAGCCATCCCCTACGGGCAAGCCCTCCGAATACACAGGATCTGCTCGGATGAGGAGGATCGCAACAGACACATCCAGACGCTGAAAGATGCCCTCATAAGAACAGGATATGGCGCTCGACTCATCGATCAACAGTTCCAATGCGCCACAGCGAAAAACCGCACCGACCTCCTCAGAAGACTAACACAGGACACGGTGGACAGAGTACCCTTCGTCGTCCAGTACTTCCCCGGAGCAGAGAAGCTACGGCATCTCCTCCGGAGCCTTCAACATCTCATTGATGAAGACGAACATCTCGCCAAGGCCATCCCCACACCCCCACTTCTTGCCTTCAAACAACCACGCAACCTCAAACAGACCATTGTCTGCAGCAAACTACCCAGCCTTCAGGAGAACAGTGACCACGACACCACACAACCCTGCCACAGCAACCTCTGCAAGACATGCCGGATCATCGACACGGATGCCATCATCTCACATGAGAACACCATCTACCAGGTACACGGTACCTACTCTTGCAACTCGGCCAACATTGTCTACCTGATACGCTGCAGGAAAGGATGTCCCGAGGCATGGTACATTGGGGAAACCATGCAGACGCTACGACAACGGATGAATGAACACCGCTCGACAATCATGAGGCAAGACTGTTCTCTTCCTGTGGGGGAGCACTTCAGCAGTCACGGGCATTCAGCCTTGGATCTTCAGGTAAGCGTTCTCCAAGGCGGCCTTCACGACACACGACAGCGCAGAGTCGCTGAGCAGAAACTGATAGCCAAGTTCCGCACACATGAGGACGGCCTAAACCGGGATGTTGGATTTATGTCACATTGTCAGTAACCCCCACAGCTTGCCTCCTGGGCTTGCAGAATCTCACTAGCTGTTCTGTCTGGAGACAATACACATCTCTTTAACCTGTGTTTAATGCTCCCTCCACCCACATTGTCTGTAGCTTTAAGACCTCGCTGGCTTTAGGGATTCGCATTCTAATCAGTGTTCTGTAACTTGATGTTGTGTCGCTGTGCACTGTTTGAGAGCACATTTCCGCTCCATCTGACGAAGGAGCAGTGCTCCGAAAGCTTATGGTATTTGCTACCAAATAAACCTGTTGGACTTTAACCTGGTGTTGTGAGACTTCTTACTGTGTTCACCCCAGTCCAACGCCAGCATCTCCACATCATGATCCTAATTAACGCATGGACGGATCATTCTCATTGCAATTGTAATTGTCTGTTGCCTAATTGTTGGATGCCTTAATGTCTGTTGCAAAGTAATGGTGACTCGAATTGTGCCAGGAGCCAGTGTAACCATCGAGGAAGAATACATGATGGGAACCTGCGAAGATACCAAGAGCTACGAGGAAGGAAAGGAGAAGATGGACATCTACCTGTGAACGATGCTGCTGTTGTTGGTCTGTGGATTATTAAATAATAATCCCGACCAAAAGGGAGAGTTGTTAGGGTGAAATCAAAGTAATGGACACAAAATGGTTACCTGGCACACAAAATGGACTCTGGGAACGGACATTAAGAGGCACTGACTTTGGGAACAGACATTACACAAAGAGTTAAAACCTGTAGTGTCTAAATTGCTGCAGGAAACTGGTCAGACCATGAGGCGCCTTAAAACTTGAGATAAGAGCAGACCCAGAACAATGAGTTTGATAACGAGATCAGCCACTGATGGGGACATAAATGCATAAATGTATATAACAAAATCAGTCATTGATAGAGGACATAACTGCATAAATGTATCTACTCTATGTACAGTAATGTGTTAACTGTCAATGTCCGTACCTGTCTGCTCAACTTGTAATGATGTGCTATCAGCTAACGTCCATACTGCCTATTATCTAAAAAGTATAAAAGATGCTCAACTACCATTGTGTAGTTGAGAAGGTGACTGCCTGCACTGCGGAGTGCCAGCGCTTCTCCCAAAAGTTTGTCTGAATAAAACTGTTTGTTGAACCTCCAAGTCTGACTCCGAAGTGGTGAATTTCCCACAACACAGCCGCTTGATTGTTATTCCTTCCACAAACATTCAATCCCTCCACCATCGTTGCATAGAGACAGCAGTCTCTACAAGATGCATTGCAGGGACTCAACAAGGTTCCTGAGGTAGCACCTTCAAACCCATGACCGGTGCCATCGAGAAGGACAAGAGAAACAGATATCTTGGAAAACCACCATCTGGATGTTTCCCTCCAAGTCACTCACTATTCTGTCTTGGAAATATATTGCTATGCCTTCACTTCACTGAGACAAAATCTTAGAATTCTCTTCCCAACAGTACTGTGGGTGTACTTTCACCAGAGGGACTGCAGCAGTTCAAGAAGACATTGTCTGTACCTTTAAGACTTGATTAGCTGTAAAGACTTCATTATTCTGGAACTTGAGTTTGTGTCTTTATATGCCCTGTTTGCTGTTTGTTAGCAGATCTCCCACTCACCTGACGAAGGAGCAGCGCTCCGAAAGCTAGTGGCATTTGCTACAAATAAACCTGGTGTTGTTAGACTCCTTACTGTGTTTACCCCAGTCCAACGCCGGCATCTCCACATCATGGCAGTTCAAGAAGGCAGCTTACCACCAGCTTCTTAAGGGCAACTAGGGAATGATACAAAATGCTGGCCTAGCCAGTGATGCCCACATCCCATAAATAAATAAAATAAACTTCCATATATAGGCCCAAAACCTATACTTCAAAATCTCACGAGAATCAAATTATATTTGTTTACTCAGAAGAATTAGTTACAGAAAAGTTATAGAAAAAATTAGAAAAGGTCCTGCACCTTAAGCTTGAACTCCCTCTAAAACTGAAATAGTGTTGGTGCTAAACTTCACACTCTCTCCTGACCTCACAGAATGTGAAATTGATTTCTCTCCATTGTCACAGGGGAAAAAACAGCTACTGTGACGATATTGTGCCATTAAGAAATGTATTTTAATCATGTTCCTTTGCAGGATTTTGTCGGCACTGTGTTGTCTGCAGCTGGTATCCTCTAATTTTTACTGAAGCAATATAATGGACATCATGCTGATTTTAATTTGGACAAATGAACAAAAAGAAAGAAACAAAAGAAAGAAACAAAGAACAAAAGAACAGGCCCTTCAGCCCTCCAAGCTGCGCCAATCACGTGTCCTAGCTAGGCCAACCGCTTATATCCCTCTGTTCCGTCTATTCATGTGTCTATCCAGATAAATCTTAAATGTCGCTAACGTATCTGCCTCAACTAGCTCACTTGGCAGTGCATTCCAGGTCCCCACCACCCTCTGCGTAAAAAACTTCCCCTGCACATCTCCACTGAACCTCTCCCCCATTATCTTGAACTTGTGCCCCCTTGTAATTGTCATTCCTATCCTGGGAAAAATCTTCCAACTGTTCACCCTACTTATACCCCTCATAATTTTATAAACTTCTATCAGGTCGCCCCTCAACCTCTATCTTTCCAAGGTGAACAATCCCAGTTTATTCAATCTCTCTCCTTGCAGCTAATACCTCCAAACCAGGCAACATCCTGGTAAACCTTTTCTGTACTCTCTCCAAAGCCTCCACATCCTTCTGGTAGTGCATGACCAGAATTGGACACAATATTCCAAATGTGGCCTCACCAATGTTTTATATAGCTGTAACATAATCTGCCAACTTTTATATTCGATGCCTCGATACTTTTACTCGATATTTTTATACTTAAATTCCATCTGCCATTTCTCCGCTCAATTTTCCAGCCTATCTGTATCCTGCTATATTCTCTGACAATCTTCATTACTGTCCGCAACTCCGCCAATCATTCGCAAACTTGCTCATCAGACCAGCTACATTTCCTTCCAAGTCATTTGTGTATATTACAAACAGCAGAGGTCCCAGCACTGACCCCTGCAGAATACCACTCCAATACAGACCTCCATTCAGAAAAACACCCTTCCACCGCTACTCTCTGTTTTCTATGGCCAAGCCAGTTCTGAATCCATCTAGCTAGTTCACCACTGATCCCATGAGATTTAATCTTTTGCAACAGACTGCCATAAAGGTCCTTGTCAAATACTTTACCAAAGTCCATGTAAACAACATCCACGGCCCTTCCCTCGTCAATCATTTTGTTTCCTCAAAAAACTCAATCAAATTAGTGAGACATGACCTGCCTCGTACAAAACCATGTTGTCTGTCACTAACAAGACCATTCAGTACCAAATGTGTTTAGATCCTATTCCTAAGAATCTTCTCCAACAATTTCACTATCACTGATGTCAAGCTCACTGGCCTATAATTACCTGGGTTATCCTTGCTACCCTTCTTAAATAAGGGGACAACATTGGCTATCCTCCAATTCTCTGGGACCTCACCAGTGGCCAACGAGGAAACAAAGATTTCTGTTAGAGGCCCAGTAATTTCATCTCTTGTCTGTCTCAGTAATCTGGGATAGCTGCCATCTGGCCCTGGGGATTTGTCTACCTTAATCCTTTTTAATTCGCCTAACACTCCCTCCTTGTAATGATGACTTGTTCTAAAGGGTTTACATACCCCTCTGAGACACCATCAATCAACGTGCCCCTCTCCGTTGTGAATTCTGATGCAAAGTATTCATTAAGGATCTCACCCACTTCCTATGGTTCTACACATAATGTCCCTCCTTTGTCCTTGAGTGGACCAACTCTTTCTCTAGCTACTCTCTTGTTCCTAATATATGTATAAAATGCCTTGGGGTTCTCCTTAATCCTGCCTGCTAAGGACATTTTGTGACCCCTTTTTGCCCACCTAACTCCCTGTTTGGGCTCTTTTCTACTTTCCCTGTATTCTTCAAACACTTTTCCACTTTCCCTGTATTATTCTGGAGTTTTAATGATCCTTTGGGAATTGCTGAGTGGAGCATGATTGAGGATGATTGACAAGTCAGATGAAATGCCTGGGGACAAGCTTTTTATAGAGCATTCCAAGCTCTTAGTCTCATTACTCAGTTGGCACCAGAAGCCAATGGAAGAAAGCAGTGTCTTTCTGTCCGGGATTCCCCCAGTCAACAGTGCTGCTTCAGTAGCGCAGCGGGCTGAGAGACATCAGCAGGGGGGCCTTTAATGGGACTCACAACTGCCATCTAGCTGATCACAAGTCTCCGCGGCCCTTTTTTTAGCGTAATCAGCTGGTTGTGTGAGGCTGGCCATCAGGGGGATCGGGGCTGGCCATGTGGGGGCAGATCGGGAGGGGTTGGGGTGGGCTATGGGGGGGCGCAGATTGGGCTGGCCCTGGCGGGGCGGGGGGGGGTTCCGGAAGGCTAGTGATCGTGGGAGTGCGGGGGTCGGAAAAGCCGGCAATCAGGTCGGGAGGCCAGCAATTGGGAGGGGGAGGCCAGCGATCAGGAAGGGGGAGGTCTGGGAAAGTATTGGAAGTATTGGAGGCTGGTGATGGGGGGAGCCAGTGCACGTGTGTCGATCTCCCCACTGACAGATCGGCACATGCACAGTGGCCCACTCAATACGCTGATTCTGGCCTCTCCAGTGGGATGAGACCCCTCCACCCCCCACACATGCTTACTGGCATGAATCTGTCTGAGGCACTCTGTGTTGCAAAGTGTCAGAGATTCACTCAGATAAGTACGCCCAAAAAATGTTCGGGAAATTCGCTCACTTCGTTTTTTTGGGAGAACCCCAGCCTCTCCCTCTGTCTCACTCCAGGCTTTTTGAAAGTTCCAGGACTGGGAAGCTCAGGGATTTGATCCAACATTCAAAGGACCAATTCACAGCAGGTGTTAAAAAGCTGCAAATCCAGCATCTGTTTCTGTGCTAAGTCTGAAGAAGGGTGTACTGTGGGATCGTGTTTAACTTGGAACAACAGAGATAGTTAGCTATTAGGAGCTATACTGTGTCGTGTTTGTAATTGTAATTGGTAAAAGTTATGCTAAATCTTTTTGTTATAGTTTAACTGTCTTCTTAAATAAATTTTGTTTGATAAAAGTTTCCGAGTGGGTCACTTGAATCATACCTAGAGTGAAACACCTTATTCTCACTTATGCCAACAAGTGTAATATTTAGGGTCTCGGTCAACTTCTTAAAAAACCTTGGGGTTTCTGGCCTGGGTCTTAACACCACCCAGAAAGCAGTTCCCAATATTAACAGCCAAAACAAAATTTAAAGGAGTTATAGCTCAATGTCGGAAAAACAAATTAATGTATATTTTAGGACAAATATACAGACGTTCAAAATGATATTTTCAATTTTCTTACCATCTGGAATATGATTCCAAAAAATTGTGATATACTGATCACGGTCACTCCTGCACTGTTCATGCTGAAAACCAATTGAGTGTAAGAATTCATGCGCAATTATACCAAAGTTTAAACAGTACGGTATATTCAGTGATACTTTCCGTGAATTCTGTCCATATCCCACAGCTGCATAGCACCTAAAAAAAGAATGAATTAAGAAAATGAACTTTCCCACATTGGAAAATACATATACCACATGTGATACATAAAACACACATCTTTGTAAGGCATCTTACACAATCAAAAGAGCCTTCAGTTAGTTCAAATTATCAATTAATATTGATAATTTGAACTAACTGAGGGTGGTGGTTGATAGTAAATATTCATCATGGAGTGCGGTTACAAGTGGTGTACCTCAAGGATCTGTTTTGGGGCCACTGCTGTTTGTAATATTTATTAATGATCTGGATGAGGGTATAGTTGGGTGGATTAGCAAATTTGCTGATGACACCAAAGTCGGTGGTGTGGTAGACAGTGAGGAAGGGTGTCGTAGTTTGCAGGAAGACTTAGACAGGTTGCAAAGTTGGGCCGAGAGGTGGCGGATGGAGTTTAATGCGGAGAAGTGTGAGGTAATTCACTTTGGTAGGAATAACAGATGTGTTGAGTATAGGGCTAACGGGAGGACTTTGAATAGTGTGGAGGAGCAGAGGGATCTAGGTGTATGTGTGCATAGATCCCTGAAAGTTGGGAATCAAGTAGATAAGGTTGTTAAGAAGGCATATGGTGTCTTGGCGTTTATTGGTAGGGGGATTGAATTTAGGAGTCGTAGCGTTATGTTGCAACTGTACACAACTCTGGTGCGGCCGCACTTGGAGTACTGTGTGCAGTTCTGGTCCCCACATTACAGGAAGGATGTGGAGGCTTTGGAGAGGGTGCAGAGGAGGTTTACCAGGATGTTGCCTGGTATGGAGGGGAGATCCTATGAGGAGAGGCTGAGGGATTTGGGATTGTTTTCGCTGGAAAGGCGGCGGCTAAGAGGGGATCTTATTGAAACATATAAGATGATTAGAGGTTTAGATAGGGTGGATAGTGATAGCCTTTTTCCTCTGATGGAGAAATCCAGCACGAGGGGGCATGGCTTTAAATTGAGGGGGGGTAGTTATAGAACCGATGTCAGGGGTAGGTTCTTTACCCAGAGGGTGGTGAGGGATTGGAATGCCCTGCCAGCATCAGTAGTAAATGCGCCTAGTTTGGGGGCGTTTAAGAGATCCGTAGATAGGTTCATGGACGAAAAGAAATTGGTTTAGGTTGGAGGGTCACAGTTTTTTTTTTTAACTGGTCGGTGCAACATCGTGGGCCGAAGGGCCTGTTCTGCGCTGTAATGTTCTATGTTCTATGTTCTATGTTCTAATTAATATGGTTAAGTGTTTCATGTGACCATCTATATTGTTTTACTTCCACAACCAAATCTTCACCATTTCTTCTTAGAACTTCGAATGAACATTATGAGCCCCAGTCCTCAGATGATGATGACTCCTCAAGGAACTCAACCCACCTGCGGACACATCCTATACCATATGTACATTGCAGGATCCAATGCAGAGACTGGAACATGGAATGGGTACCTTAGCAAGTTGATTCGTATCTCATAGAATCATAGAATCCCTACAGTGCAGCAGGAGGCCATTCAGTCCATCGAGTCTGCACTGACTCTCTGACAGAGTATATTACCCAGGCCTATCCACATGGCCTATTCCCGTAACCACACGCATTTTCCAAGGCTAATCCATCTAACCTAAGCACACATCTTGGGACTCTAAGAGGCAATTTAACATGGCCAATCCACCTGACCTGAAATCAGATGCAAAATATTTGTTTAACATCTGTTATTTCCTTATAACACATTTCAATTTCCCTTGTCCCAGCCTGAGGGACAGAGGCTCTGGCATTTAGTTTCACTATTTCCTTTTTTACATGTTTGTAGAAGTTCTTAAAATCTATTTTTATATTTTGTATTAGCTAATTCTCATATTCTGCTTTTTCCATAACTTGCTAAGAAAATACCTATAAACTATAACTAAATGTCTATGTAATTGACTTCTTTCAAGTTTAAGTCTTTTGTTTTTGATTTAAGTTTCTCACTTTCAAACTGAATGAGAAATTCTATGATATTATGATGACACTGTACTTGATAAGTTTCACAACATAAAGGAGCAGAAGTAGATTGTGGGACAGCTGAAAATATATGCCAAAGGTTGCTATCCTCTTCAATTTAAAAAAAGGCATGTGAACATTGCTGGTTAGGCAATGGTACATTTCTGCAGTGCATCTTGTAGATGGTGCATACTGCTGTAACTGTGTTAGTGATGGAGAGATTGAATGTTTGTGGATGCCAATCAAGTGGGTTGCTTTGTCCTGGATTGTGTTGAGCATCTTGAATGTTGTTGGAGCTGCGCTCATCTGCCAACTGCAGAATATTTTATCACACTCCTGACTTGCACTTTGTAGATTGTGGACAGGCTCTAGAGTGTCAAGAGGTGAGTTACTCGCCATATGAGCCCTAGCCTCTGATTTGCTTTTGTAGCCACTGTATTTATATGGCTGGTCTAGTTTAGTTTCTTGTTAATGATAACACCCAGGATGTTGATAGTAGGGGATTTAGAGAATGTTATGCCATTGAATGTCAAAGACGATGGGTAGATTCGCTTTTGTTGGAGATGGTCTTTGTCTGGCACTTAGGTGGTGTGAATGTTACTTGCAATTTGTCAGCCCAAGTCTGAATATTATCCAAGTCTTGCTGTATCTGAACATGGACGACTTTCAGGAGTTACAAATGATGCTGAACAATGCACAATCATCAATGACCATCCAATTTCCGACCTCGTGGTGGAAGGGAGCAGCTGAAGATGGGTGAGCCTGGGACATGCATGTGCAAATTCTGCAAACAGGAGAGGCACTTGCCTGTGGGGCCAGCAATAAAAATGACAATTCTTGAAGAACAGGTTCAAATCTGAAAGCTGTTGGAAATCCTCTTTTGCATTCCATACATCATGGCAGGAAAGATGGCCAAGTCATATTTGACATGCTCTGTTCCCAACTCTAAATCTGTCCTAAAACGCATGTTTACCTTTGGAGGTACTGTAATTTGACCCTCAGAGCAGACATAATTGAACTATTTTTTGCAGCATTTATGAAGCCTGAAAAGGAAGTTGTACAGATTCTGGGCTTCACTGGTTGCCCATGGCTTTACTCATTAACCTGCTTTCCTGCAGATCTGCAAGAATTATGAAACAGTGAGTTGAGCATATTGGACACAATACTTGGTAACCTGTCTTAGGACATCAGCATATCCCATTCTTTATCATCCCCTCAGCCAATACCCAACATGGCACAGACTGATCTGGTGGAGGTCTGGGAGTAGCACTTCGTAAGTAGCAGAGCAGGAGCCTTACTAACCCCAGCATCGGAGTTTATCAGCCACAAGCATTTCAGGAAGCTGAAGTAAATACACTAGAGTGTTGCATCAGTTCTAGATTCATAGAATCATAGAATCCCCACAGTGCAGAAGGAGGCCATTTAGCTCATTGGGTCTGCACCAACCACAATCCGACCCAGCCCCTATCCCTCTAGCCCCATGTATTTACCCTGCTGGTTCCCCTGATACTGAGGGACAATTTACCCTGCCAGTCAGCCTAACCTGCATATCTTCTGTTCAAATAATCAGGATAACATCTTGTCAAGTCAAAGATCCAAGAAGTGATCAGTCAAAAATAGCTTTCTTTTACTTATTATAGTTATATATAATTAATTATTTATTTGTTGTATTCTCACTCCTAACAGTCTTTGCTGGAGCAAACTGGTGGCAAGGGAAGAGTGAACAAAAATAGGAATTCATAAGTAAGCCCACTGTGCTTATCAAAATTGCTCTATAAAAGGCAGGATTTAGCCACTGAAGAATCAAGTGTCATGTTTTTAACACTGGTTCTACTGATAAGTTTCCAAAGATTAATCAATACACATATAGACCTGGAAGTGACTTAACATTGCAGATTCTGTTTATGTTACTTAACAACTGAACTAGCAAAACAACATTGATTCTGTGATCTGATAATGCATTGGTTTGCAAAGTATGACAAGTTTTTGTTATAGTGAGCATTACTGGCTGGACCAGCATTTGTTGCCCATCCTTAATTATCCTTGAATTGAGTGGCTTGCTTGGCCATTTCATGGACATCTAAGAGTACATTGTTCAGAGTCACATGTAGACCAGACCAGATAAGGATGGCAGATTTCCTTTCCGAAAGGAGATTAGTGAACCAGATGAGTTTTCATGACACTTTATTAATAGCCATCATTAGAATTCTAATTTCAGATTTTTATTGAATTCAAATGTCACCATCTGCGAGGTCTCTGGATTACTAGTCCAATGGCAATACCACAATGCCATTGCCCCTCCTTAAACAAGACACACAGTGCATTACATATTCCGTCCACGTTATTGGAAATTTCATATTAACAAAACATTTTCTGAACACTTCCTCCATGATCATCCTCAACACCGGTGTGGTGATATAAACAGGGCCTAGTTTTAAGGCTGATAAAATTGGATATCCTAAATTAAAGAATTGGGCATATTAAAATCAAACACAGTCAAACCTCAGGCAGGCCAATTGTACAAATACACAAAGGTGTCTGCGCCTGACCCATCAACCACCCATCAAAGGTCATTACAATCTATCGAGACTTAGCAGGAGATCATTGCATCTCATTGAAATGTACCGGCCTATTGTTAGAAGCCCAGATCAGACCAGACTTTCTGTCACCAAGAGTTCCTGTAGATACCTTATCTGATAACAAGTTATACATAAGCAACTGTTCTATCTATAAGGGTGTGGAAGCGCTGGAAAGAGTGCAGAGGAGATTTACCAGGATACTGCCTGGTTTGGAGGGTAGGTCTTATGAGGAAAGGTTGAGGGAGCTAGGGCTGTTCTCTCTGGAGCGGAGGAGGCTGAGGGGAGACTTAATAGAGGTTTATAAAATGATGAAGGGGATAGATAGAGTGAACGTTCAAAGACTATTTCCTCGGGTGGATGGAGCTATTACAAGGGGGCATAACTATAGGGTTTGTGGTGGGAGATACAGGAAGGATATCAGAGGTAGGTTCTTTACGCAGAGAGTGGTTGGGGTGTGGAATGGACTGCCTGCAGTGATAGTGGAGTCAGACACTTTAGGAACATTTAAGCGGTTATTGGATAGGCACATGGAGCACACCAGGATGATAGGGAGTGGGATAGCTTGATCTTGGTTTCAGATAAAGCTCGGCACAACACCGTGGGCCGAAGGGCCTGTTCTGTGCTGTACTGTTCTATGTTCTAACAGCATGGAGATGGGCCCCCCGGGGGCAGACCCTGGTGTCCTGTCAGGCAGACATCAAGAAACCCACTGGGTATTGGAACCCCCTCCTGGAACCTCATTGGCCGGAAGCCAGAGATGTTTCTGGAAAGGCAAGCAGGCTGGGGGAAAAAGGGACAAACTTCGAGTCACACAGGAGCGAAGACTCGTCGAAGGAGGCGGCTTTGCCCATTTGGAAGACTGACTGAAGAAGGAAGGAAGGAAGAAGCTGCCATCGAGACTCACCTTCGTGACGACGGACCAGAGGGACTCAGACAATCGGGCCTGCAGTTCAACCAAACCATCTTTGCGGGTAGTATACTTGAATCTGCTGGGGTATCCTCTTGTTTTATGTGGGTAATTTAAGGGTTAATAGTGTTATTATTAATAAACTTGTTGAACCTTTACTTGTGTTTGTCCTTTGTTCATCTTGCAAATAAGGACACCGGGGTAAAACCTTACAGTAAGCAAACTGGTCGAAAGTATCTGAGAATTAACAGGTACAACACCGGTGCCCCACAAGGCTGTGTTCTCAGCCCCCTACTATACTCCTTACACACCTATGACTGTGTGGCCAAATTCCCCCCCAATTCAATTTTCAAGTTTGCTGATGACACCACCGTAGTGGGTCAGATCTCAAACAGTGATGAGATAGAGTATAGGAACGAGATAGAGAATCTGGTGAACTGGTGCGGCAACAATAATCTCTCCCTCAATGTCAACAAAACAAAGGAGATTGTCATCGACTTCAGGAAGCATAAAGGAGAACATGTCCCTGTCTACAGCAACGGGGGCGAAGTAGAAAGGGTCGAGAGCTTCAAGTGTTTGGGTGTCCAGATCACCAACAGCCTGTCCTGGTCCCCCCATGCCGACACAATAGTTAAGAAAGCCCACCAATGCCTCTACTTTCTCAGAAGGACTAGTGGTGTGCCTCAGGGATCAGTGTTGGGACTGCAATTATTTACGATTTATATAGATGATTTGGAGTTGGGGACCAAGTGTAGTGTGTCAAAATTCGCAGCTGACACAAAGATGAGTGGCAGAGCAAAGTGTGCAGAGGATGCTGAAAGACTGCAAAGGGATATAGATGGTATAAGTGAGTGGGCGAGGGTCTGGCAGATGGAGTACAATGTTGGTAAATGTGAGGTCATCCATTTTGGTAGGAACAACAGCAAAATGGACTCTTGTTTAAATGGTAAAAAATTGCAGCATGCTGCTGTGCAGAGGGACCTGGGTGCCCTTGTGCAAGAATCACAAGGAGTTGGTTTGCAGATGCAGCAGGTGATTAAGAAGGCAAGTGGAATTTTGTCCTTCATTGCTAGAGGGATGGAGTTTAAAAACAGCAAGGTTATGTTGCAGCTGTATAAGGTGCTGGTGAGGCCACACCTGGAGTACTGTGTACAGTTTTGATCCCCTTACTTGAGAAAGGATATACTGGCACTGGAGAGGGTGCAGAGGAGGTTCACTAGGTTGATTCCGGAGTTGAGAGGGTTGGTTTAGGAGGAGAGACTGAGTAGACTGGGACTATACTGATTGGAATTCAGAAGAATGAGGAGAGATCTTATAGAAAAATACTAGATTATGAAGGGAATAGATAAGATAGAAGCAGGGAAGTTGTTTCCACTGGCAGGTGAAACTAGAACTAGGGGTCATGGCCTCAAAATAAGGGGAAGCAGATTTAGGACTGAATTGAGGAGGAACTTCTTCACACAAAGGGTTATGAATCTGTGGAATTCCCTGCCCAGTGAAGCAGTTGAGGCTACCTCATTGAATGTTTTTAAGGCAAGGATAGATACATTTTTGAACAGTAAAGGAATTAAGGGTTATTGTGAGCGGGTGGGTAAGTGGAGCTGAGTCCACGAAAAGATCAGCCATGATCTTATTGAATGGCGGAGCAGGCTCGAGAGGCCAGATGGCCTACTCCTGCTCCTAGTTCTTATGTTCTTATGAAATTTGGTATGTCAGCTACGACTCTCACTGACTTTTACAGATGCATCATAGAAAGCATTCTTTCTGGTTGTATCATACTTGGTATGGCTCCTGCTCTGCCCAAGACCGCAAGGAACTGCAAAACATTGTGAATGTAGCCCAGTCCATCACTCAAACCAGCCTCCCATCCACTGACTCTGTCTACACTTCCCGCTGCCTCGGCAAAGCAGCCAGCATAATTAAGGACCCCACGCACCCCGGTCATTCTCTCTTCCACCTTCTTCTGTCAGGAAAAAGATACAAAAGTCTGAGGTCACGTGCCAACCGACTCAAGAACAGCTTCATCCTTGCTGCTGTCAGACTTTTGAATGAATTTACCTTGCATTAAGTTGATCTTTCTCTACATCCTAGCTATGACTGTAACACTGCATCCTGCACTCTCTCATTTCCTTCTCTATGAGCGGTATGTTTTGTCTGTACAGCACGCAAGAGACAATACTTTTCACTGTATGTTAATACATGTGACAATAATAAATCAAATCAAATGAAATCAAAAAACTCGGGAAAGAGGATAGTTTGCCTCTATTCCCGGTTGAACACTGGAGATTATGGGTGGAGCGGAGATGATGTGATGAATTCCATTACTTCTCAAATAATTCACAAGCTCCTTTGAGGTTCGAAATTGAGGTCCAATTTCAGTTCCAAGTTGTTCTGGTAACCCATAGTGACTGAACACTTCCAGAGCCTTTGAGTTGTACTCTCAGCCGTAGCAGAGAATCACTGAAACTTCCGATCATTTGGAATGAGCATCCACAACCATCACACGCATTGTTCCTTCAAATGGACTAGTAAAATCAACATGGATGTGTAAAGATAAATTTCATGTGAGACAATGAAGTCTGGTCAAGAGTTACCAGATATCAAAAGGTCCATGACTTTGGGTTCACTCAAGAGGCCTTCTTGATTTGGACTGAAGATATGGGTGTGTTCTCCATGTGTGCAAAGCAGATGTCTTTTTGCGCAGTATCCATATGGTTGACTCGTAGGGGCAGCCTCGAAACACCATCCACATTCCAATGCAATGTAGATTTTTAAAACGTAATGTCATGTGATTGAGAACTCAATATCAATGGCCAACACTACATTCTGCTTTCAGCTGAGGAAGGGATGCATGTGTGTGGACCGAATTTTGAGGTGAGAGATTGATACATTTCAGTCCAAACAGGTACTCGTGCTTTGCTTAAAAGGCTTCTCCACATTCTGTCTTAGGTTGTGCTACATGACGTCACATGATTCATGACATTCTGGTCAGATCACAACGCTGTCCCAGTGTTGGAAAGTGTTGAAATCCCCAGAGTGCTGACCATGCAGAAAAGTTTTGAATATACAGTGCTCAAGAACAGAAAAGCAGACAGATCTCTCCAGGTGAGACTGCTGCTCACAGTCTGTCAGTTCAGTGAACCAAGTGTCCAACACCAGGTTAGCTAAGTCTGTCAGGCAAATGACTAGGCTGTGGCTGGATTGATAGAGAGTGAGGGGGAGGAAAGTCCTAAAAGTCAGGCCAAAGAAGGTTGTGATTTTGATGGCAGAGCTCCAGAAAAGAAATGCGAAAGCAACTACCGTGACACTCAGCCCAGGTAGTATAGGATAAGGAAAGTCAAAGTGATGTTGTCAAAATGTCCACAAAATTCCATAGTCTAAAATGGGAAGTAGCTAACTTATTATCCAAATTCTGAATGCTTAAACAATGTAAGAGCTATAGTTTCTTGATTCAGATGTAGCTGAACCAGACAGGCAAGCCATAAAAATTGACCTGGCAATTGGAAATGAAGGTCTACAGAGGCTGAACACATCAGCATTAACAGCGCAAGAGCTAAAAGATCCCCAACAGATTGGAGAACTGGTTCAGAATCAGGTTAAACTTCTGTATTCAAGTCCAACATGCATGGCTATTCAAGGATGGATGTAAGTAGAAAAATTATTCTCAAAGTTTGATGAAACTTACAAGTCCAAAGTACAACCCCAATTGTTGTCGGACTTACTCAAACACCCTAACAATGCATGTGAAAATATGGCCTTCTACTCATTGGAAATGCCCATCTCTTAGGCAATTCTGCAAGGCATGTAGCAGAAAAAAACAATTGGCAGCAACAGTGCAGGTGAGCAAAGGCTACTGCGGCTATAAAGAGCCATCATGCACTGATCCAGACAGACATACACAACAGATAGCTTCAAACGATAAGGAAGACCATCTGGCTTAACATCAGAAACATGGTTGTAAGACCAGCAAATGATGATGCACAATGAGATGATGGGCAGTGAACATGTTTCACACCATCAATCTCGTAGAAAACATACGTGCTGTCACATCATCTGAAGTGTTTGTGCTGTGGGTTCTGTATTCTGTTTACCCATAATGCCATTAGGGAGAGAATCCCAGGATTTTGGCCTAGCAACTGTGAAGGAATGGCAATATCTTTCCAAGTAAGGATGGTGAGTGGCTTGGAGGGGAACTTGCAAGTGGTGGTGTTCCCATTTATCTGCTGCCCTTGTCCTTCCAGTTGGAAGTGGTTGTGGGCTTGGAAGGTGATGTCTAAGGATATTTGGTGAATTTCTGCAGTGCATCTTGTAGATAGTACACACGACCTCCACTGAGTGTCGGCGGAGGAGGGAGGGAATATTTGTGGATGTGGTGCCAAACAAATGTGCTGCTTTGTCCTGGATGGTGCCAAGCTTCTTGAGTGTTGTTGGAGCTGCACCCATCGAGGCAAGTAGGGACTATTTTATCACACTTTTGATTTGTGCCTTGAAGACGGTGGACAGGCTTTAGAGAGTCAAGAGATGAGTTACTGGCACTTCTGACCTGCTCTTATAGCTACTGTGGTTATGCGGTCAGTTCAGTCGAGTTTCTGGTCAATGGTAATCTCAAGGATGGGGAATTCAGTGATGGTAACACCATTGAAGGTCAAGGGGCAGTGGTTAGATTGTCTCTTATTGGTGATCGTCATTGCCTGACATATGTGTGGTGCAAATGTTACCTTTCACTTGATAGCCCAAGCTTGGATATTGTCCAGATCTTCTTGTATTTGAAAATGGGCTGCCTCAGTATCTGAGGAGTTGCGAATAGTATTGAATATTGTGCAATCATCAGTGAAAATCCCCACTTCTGACCTATACATTATGATGGAGGGAAGGCTATTGATAAAGTAGCTGAAGATGGTTGGGCCTAGGACACTACCCTGAGGGACTCCTGCAGAAATGTCCTGGAGCTGAGATGACTGACCCCCCACAACCACAACCACCTTCCTATGTGCCAGGTATGACTCCAACCAGTGGAGAGTTTACCCCTGAGTTTACCCATTGATTCCAGTTTTGCTAGAACTCCTTGAAGTTACACTCAGTTGAATGTGGCCTTGATGTCAAGGGCTGTCATTCTCACCTCACCACTGGAATTCAGCTCTCTTGTCCATGTTTGAACCAAGGCTAAATTGATGAAAGGAGCTGAGTGACCTTGGCAAAACCCAAGCTGGGCGTCACTGAGCAGGTTATTGCTCAGCAGGTGCTGCTTGATAGCACTGTTGGTGACCCTTTCCATCTCTTTACTCATGATCGAGATTTCTCTGCATCTTGAAGATTTATATCAATGTATATCTGCTTACATAGGCCCAGCATTAATAAATGAACCCACAGCATGTTTACCCAATTGCTTATTAGTGATCATAGAATCCCAGTGCAGCAGAGGCCATTCAGCCCTTCGAGTCTGCACCGACTCTCTGGTAGAATAATCATCCAGCCCCTTTCCCTTGCCCTATCTCTGTAATCCCACACATTTACCATGATTAATCCATCTAACCTACACATCTTGGGGCAATTTAGCATGGCCAGTCCACCTAACCTGAACATCTTTGGTCTACAGGAGGAAACTGGAGCACCCAGAGAAAACCCATGCAGACACGGGGAGAATGTGCAAACTCCACACCATCATCCAAGGCAGGAATTTAACCCAGGTCCCTGGTGTTGTGAAGCAGCAATGCTTACCATTGTGCCTTCATTTTGCCCATTGCTGCATCAGAGAAAAATGTCATGTAAACCTGGGCAATGTGAACAGGAGCAGAGGGCCATTGAAGAGAAGTATCCCAAGCAATGGACAGGGATATGTTCCAAATGAAGAGGGACTCGGCTCTTCCCTCTGTGACTGGATTCTAGACTTCCTCACCCACAGACCTCAATCCGTAAGGAAAGGCAATGACACCTCCTCCGCGATTATCCTCAACATCGGTGCTCCACAAGGCTATGTCCTCAACCCCTTACTATATTTCTCAAACACTTATGACTGTGTAGTAAAATTCTGCTCAAACTCCATTTTCAAGATTGCTGATGACACTACTGTAGGGGTAAGATCTCAAATGATGAGACAGAGTAAGGAAAGAGATAGAGAATCTGGTGAAATGGTGCAACAACAATAATCTCTTCCTCAATGTCAGTGAAACGAAAGAGATCGTCATCAACTTCAGGAAGCATAGTGGAGGTCATACCCCTGTCTGCACCATCAAGGATGAAGTGGAAATGGTTGAAAGCTTCAGGTTTCTAGGTGTCCAGATTACCAACAACCTGTCCTGGTCCTTCCACACCAATGCTATAGTTAAGAAAGCCCACCAACACCTCCACTTTCTCAGGAGGCTAAGGAAATTCAGCATGCCTGCTACGACTCTCACCAATTTTCACAGATGCACCACAGAAAGCATCTTTTCAGGATGGTATGGTTCCTGCTCTGACCAAGCCTACAAAAAACTACAAAGGGTTGTGAACATAGCCCAGTCCAGCACGCAAACGAGCCTCCATCTAGACATCCCACTGCCTCAGAAAATCAGCTAGCATAATTAAGGACCCCACGCACCCCAGAAATACTCTCTTCCACCTTCTTCTGTCGGGAAAAAGATACAAGAGTTTGAGATCATGTCCCAACTGACTTGAGAACAGCTTCTTCCCTGCTGCCATCAGCATTTTGAATGGAACTACTTTATATTAAGATGATCTTTCAATGACTGTAACACTATATTCTACACCCTCCCCTTTCCTTCTCCCCTATGTACTTTATGAATGGTATCCTTTTCTGTATAGCATGCAAGAAACAATACTTCTAACTGTATACCAATACATGTGACAATAATAAATCAAATCAAGTAAGAAAGAGGCTATGGTGAGCAGACTTTAAGTGAAGAGTGCTTGGGAGAAATGATGAAGATCCAAGAAAGCCGCAGAAGTTTGATGACTCCATGTTGTGGGCTGCTGAACCAAAGGTACCTCTTTGGAACAGTAGTGTTCCACTCAGTATGGCCAAATAGCTAAAGTTGTGCTTGTGAGTCAGTGTTGAATGCAGATTAGGGTTTCCAGAGGGACTTAATCTCAGGAAATAGGATCAAAGCACTGTGAGGTGGGCTGCTGAGGCTGTCCAAGTTGGAGAATCTTGTGGGGAAAATTCCGGGGCAAGATCTTCAAATTTGAAACTAGGAATCCCTCATGAGAGTGACAGAACTTCAATGACATTGGTTGTCTTGCAGTGTTTAAAGATGTCAGGGTGGGTTGTTGAAAAATCCATGAACTCTTTCTTAGTTATATTTGTCATTTACTGTGCAGCATGGGGTGAAATCTTACCAAAAAATGGCAGAATGTTGGTTCCAGCAAGAAAAAAGGCATGTTTCTTTCCAGAAATGCACACTGGTATTCTATCTGGATCGAATGACACTCTTTCAAAAATAAAGGTGGGTGTGTTTCCTGCCACCATGTAGAGGGATCTAAACTCATTTGCAAAACTAAGTTGCACTGAAATCGGTGTGCCATGTTTAAAAGGCGCCATGATCAGAGGAAACAGTAACCTCCTCCCGGCCGCATCATGGAGGTCTCAGGGGCTCCCTCAGTGCTCTGTGATCAGAGCCAGCATTCACCACCCTTCGTCTTGCAATCAGAGCCGGTAATCACCACCCTCTGTCCCACAATCAGAGACGGTAATCACCACCCTCTGTCCCGCAATCAGAGCCGGTAATCACCACCCTCTGTCCCGCAATCAGAGCTGGCATTCACCATCCTCCGTCCCGCAATCAGAATTGGCATTCACCACCCTCTGTCCCACAATCAGAGACGGTAATCACCATCCTCCGTCCCGCAATCAGAATTGGCATTCACCACCCTCCGTCCCATTATCAGAGCCAGCATTCACCACCCTCTGTCCCGTAATCAGAACCGGCATTTACCACCCTCCATCCCGCAATCAGAGCCGGTAATTGCCACCCTCCGTCTCGCAATCAGTGCTGATAATTACCACTCTCCGTCTCGCAATCAGAGCTAGTGATCAGCACCCTCCATCCTGTAATCAGAGCCGACAATCACCATCCCACCCTGAGATCAGCGCCAGCATTCATCACTGCCACTCCATGATCAGAGCCAGCATTCATCCCCCCCTCCCATGATCAGCACTGGCATTCACCACCCCACCCTACGATCAGAGCTGGCATTCACCGCCCTCAGTCCCACAATCAGAGGCTGAGGGTGGTGATTGCCAGCTCTGATTGCAGGACGGAGGGTGGTGAATGCTGGTATTCACCACTGTCCCTCCATGATCAGAGCCAACATTCACCCCCCTCAGCCCCGCAATCAGAGGCTGAGGGTGGTGATTGCCAGCTCTGATTGCAGGACGGAGGGTGGTGAATGCTGGTATTCACCACTGTCCCTCCATGATCAGAGCCAACATTCACCCCCCTCAGCCCCGCAATCAGAGCCAGCATTCACGACCCTCAATCCCACGATCAGAGTTGGCATTCAACCCCCCCCGCCGCCCCCATCCAGCGATCAAGCTTAGAATGGGGATGTATGTTTGTAGGGGTGTTTCTGTTCGCACAGTATTTTTTAGCTATTAAGATATCTCAATCTCATGATTGTTTTTTTTCCACGTTTGTAATTGGTAAAAGTTATTGCTAATTTTCCTTCTATGTGTTAACTGTATTCTGAAATAAACTTTGCTTAAAACTCCCCAATGTGTCACTTGAATCATACCTTGGGGCAGCACAGTAGCACAGTGGTTAGCACTGCTGCTTCACAGTTCCAGGGACCTGGGTTCGAATCCCGGTTTGGGTCGCTGTCTGTGTGGAGTTTGCACATTCTCCCCGTGTCTGCGTGGGTTTCCTCCGGGTGCTCCGGTTTCCTCCCACAGTCCAAAGGTGTGCGGGCTAGGTTGATTGGCCATTCTAAATTGCCCCTTAGTGTCCCGGGATGCATAGGTTAGAGGTGTTAGTGGGTAAATATGTAGGGATATGTGGATAGGGCCTGGGTGGGATTGTGGTTGGTGCAGACTCGATGGGCCGAATGGCCTCTTTCTGCACTGTAGGATTCTATGATTTAAAACACCTTTTGCTTATCCGTGCCAAATTCAAAGTGCAAAGCTTATGATCTATGTGTTCAGGAGGGTTTCCTGACACAGCATGTGGACAAGCCTACAAGAGGAGAGGCTGTACGTGATCTGATATTGACCAATGAACCTGGACGGGTGTCAGATCTCTCAGTGGGAGAGCATCTTGGGGATAGCGATCATGACTCTATCTCCTTTATGCTTGCATTGGAAAAAGAGAGGATCAGGCAAGCTAGGAAAGCGTTTATATAGAGTAAGGAGAAATATGAAGATATAAGGCAGCAAATTAGAGGAGTGAATTGGAAGGAGGTATTCTTGGGGAAATGTACTGAAGAGGGGTGGCAGTTTTTCAAGGAATGTCTGTCTGGAGTTCTACAGGACAACGTTCCGAGCAGACAGGGAGGAGTTGGTTGGTTAAAGGAACCGTGGTGCACGAAAGCTGTGCGGGACCTAGTTGAGAAGAAAAGGAAAGCGTACAAAAGGTTCAGAGAGCTTGGCGAAGATAGGGATCTAGAGGAGTATACGGCTTGTAGGAAGGGACTAAAGAAGGAAATTAGGAGAGCCAGAAGGGGTCACGAGAAAGCCTTGGCAGGTAGGATTAAGGAAAACCCTAAGGCGTTCTATAAATATGTGAAGAGTAAAAGGATGAGACGTGAAAGAATAGGGCCCATAAAAGGTGAAGGTGGGAAAATCTGTACGGAACCAGTAGAAATGGCAGGGGCGCTTAATGAGTATTTTGCCTCGGTTTTCACGGAGGAGAGGGACCTGGGTGGATGTACTGCGGGCTTGCGTTGGACTGAAAAGATTGAGTATGTGGAATTTAACAAAGAGGTTGTGCTGGAATCTTTGAATGGCATCAAGATAGATAAGTCGCCGGGTCCGGATGGGATGTACCCCAGGTTACTGTGGGAGGCGAGGAAAGAAATTGCAGAGCCTCTGGCGATGATCTTTGCATCGTCGATGGAGATGGGGGAGGTGCCGGAGGATTGGAGGATTGCGGATGTGGTTCCTATTTTCAAGAAGGGGAATAGGGATAGCCCAGGAAATTACCGACCGGTGAGTCTAACCTCAGTGGTTGGTAAGCTGATGGAGAAGATCCTGAGGGACAAGATTTATGAGCATTTAGAGAGGTTTAGTATGCTCAAGAATACTCAGCATGGCTTTGTCAAAGGCAGATTGTGCCTTACGAGCCTGGTGGAGTTCTTCGAAAATGTGACTAAACACATTGACGAAGGGAAAGTGGTAGATGTGGTTTATATGGATTTTAGCAAGGCGTTCGATAAGGTCCCCCATGCGAGGCTTCTAGAAAAAGTGAGAGGGCATGGGATCCAAGGGGCTGCTGCCCTGCGGATCCAGAACTGGCTTGCCCAAAGGAGGCAGAGAGTGGGTATAGATGGATCTTTTTCTAAATGGAGGTCGGTCACCAGTGGTGTGCCCCAGGGATCTGTTCTGGGACCCTTGCTGTTTGTCATTTTCAGAAGTGACCTGGATGAGGAAGTGGAGGGATGGGTTGGTAAGTTTGCTGACGACACGAAGGTTGGTGGGGTTGTGGATAGTCTGGAGGGATGTCAGAAGTTACAGAGGGACATAGATAGGATGCAAGACTGGGCGGAGAAGTGGCAGATGGACTTCAATCCAGATAAATGCGTAGTGGTCCATTTTGGCAGGTCAAATGGGATGAAGGAGTACAATATAAAGGGAAAGACTCTTAGTACTGTAGAGGATCAGAAGGACTTGGGGTCCGGGTCCATAGGACTCTAAAATCGGCCCCGCAGGTGGAGGAGGTGGTTAAGAAGGCGTATGGTGTGCTGGCCTTTATCAATCAAGGGATTGAGTTTAGGAGTCCGGGGATAATGATGCAGATATATAAGACCCTCATCAGACCCCACTTGGAGTACTGTGCTCAGTTCTGGTCGCCTCATTACAGGAAGGATGTGGAAAAGATTGAAAGGGTGCAGAGGAGATTTACAAGGATGTTGCCTGCATTGAGTGGCATGCCTTATGAGGATAGGCTGAGGGAGCTCGGTCTATTCTCCTTGGAGAGACGTAGGGTGAGAGGAGACCTAATAGAGGTATAAAGATGTTGAGAGGCATAGATCGGGTGGACTCTCAGAAGCTTTTTCCCAGGGTGGAAATGGCTGCTACGAGAGGGCGCAGGTTTAAGGTACTGGGGGGTAGGTACAGGGTAAATGTTAGGGGGAAGTTTTTCACACAGAGGGTGGTGGGCGAGTGGAATCGGCTGCCGTCAGTGGTTGTGGAGGCAAACTCAATAGGGTCTTTTAAGAGACTCCTGGATGAGTACATGGGACTTAATAGGATGGAGGGTTATAGGTAGGCCTAAAAGGTAGGGATATGTTCGGCACAACTTGTGGGGCCAAAGGGCCTGTTTTGTGCTGTAGT
Organism: Mustelus asterias; assembly: GCF_964213995.1. Lineage (NCBI taxonomy): Eukaryota > Metazoa > Chordata > Chondrichthyes > Carcharhiniformes > Triakidae > Mustelus > Mustelus asterias. The sequence continues at coordinate 75,737,468 of NC_135809.1, forward strand.
TTTTCTATGTTCTATCTAGGCTGACTTCATAAAATACCTTGGAGTTTCTGACCTGGATTATAACAGTCATTTACAAGTCCGGGATGCAATCGTCCAGGCTCACTTACCTTCCCCACCTCACTAGTCGAGGTCCTCACCGGCGAGCATCACAGATGGTCCTCACCAATGGGGATCAGATGTGATAGCCTCTCCAGTGAGACTGGAATCCATTGAAGCACTGGGTGATCAGGGGCAGAATTAGGCAGTGCCCATTGGGCAGCCTGCCACCCTGGCACTGTCCACTGGTGATCCTGGCACTGCTCACTGGGCACTGGGCGATGCCAATGGGGTGGAGCCCGAGGAAGTGGAGCCTAAAGGGAGAGTGGCCTGTGGGGGGGTCTATCTGGGTGGGGTCTGACTGGGTGGGGCAGGTGTGGAGGTCTATAGGAGGGGAGGGAAGGGGGAACTCTGCATTGGAGGGGGGGTGGAGGCTGGTCAGTGGTGCCAGCAATCGGGTGGGTGATGATCAGGGAGCAGTGATGAGGCGGGGGGGATGTCTGTGGAGGAAGGGGTGGGAGGGAATGACGATCTCCCAGTATAGTGGGAGTGAACTGAAAGATTGGGCACTGCGCACTGGCACACCGAGCTGTCTGTAGCCGGCCTCCAGGCATGAATAGGCTCCACAGCTGGTGGGAATCACATTATAGCCTTTGTTTTGCATACAGTGATGTAAATTACTACCAAGTACTTTGCTGGAAATATAAGCTAGAAAACGGGAGGTTTTCGCACTCGTTCAACATTGCCCAGGGGGTCTGGACCAAGATCATAACAAAGGGAATGCCTCATTGAAGTCCATTAATAAATTAATTACGATAGATAAAGTGTACTCAGGTTGTTACTAGGTTGTATGCTAAGATGTAGTAAGGTTGTTGCTAGAATGCATGCTAAAGAAAAAGAATTAGAGGACATGAAATAGAACTTAAAGAAAACACATGTTAAGATCATGGGGCGATTCTCCCATTCCGCTGCACTGATTTTTTAGCGCAGCAGGCCGGGAGATTCAAGCGCCAGCCAAATCAATTCGGTCGGCATGCAGTTCACGCTGGGCGGCAGACCTTGAGCGCGTCTCCCAGTGCCAAATTTCTAGCGCCGTCAGCTCCACATCAGAAATCGGCATGGAGCTACATAAATTATGCAGCAGGTAATTTAATTATCATTTAAGTGGCATCAGCGGGCATTGGGACTGAAATCTCTGGGCCCACTAGCCTTTCCCCCCCCCCACCCGCCAGGAGTATTTCACTCCAACTATAGCTACTATAGCTCTCCACTTGCGGGAAGCTCGTGGCCTGACCGCTCTGGAGTGAAGGAGGGTAATCAAGGCCCGCCAGAGTCGGGTGGCAGGGGCGGGGGGGGGGGGGGGGGGGCTGCTTTCTGGGCATCGGCACCTTGACAGTGCCAGCACTGCCCAAGTGGGCAAAGTGCAAAGTGCAAGTGCAAAGTGCTCAGGGTGCACCTTGGCACTTCCCACCGTGCATGAGGCAGTGCCAAAGGGATTGGTCCGAATGGGGGCAGGGCCTGATGGGGACTGGGCTTCTGGTGAGGTGCCACTGTCACTCTGCAGTCGGGATCAGTGGGGGAGGGAGGAAGGCCAGCAATCAGGGCTGGCCATTGGAGTGGGGAGGGGGAAGACTGCTGGGGGGCGGGGGGGCATTGGGGTGGGGGTGGGGGCAGACTGCAGTGGGGGGGGCACTGCTGTTGGGCAGACGGGGTGGCAGATCGGAGCTGCTGGGGAGTTGATGGCACAGGGTCAAGGCTGGGCCCAGGCAGGTTTGCGGGGCCAGCGATCGGGCTGAGGGGGGATGGAGGGCTGGCAATGCGGGCCAATGCACATGCGCCGATCTCAGCGCTCACAGATTGGCACATGCACACTGAACCGCTCAGTGCTATGCTGCTGGCCTCACCAGTGGGTATAGGCCATGCCCACTGATTTTTAATGGGATTCACGTTGAGGCACACTGCAGTGTGCCTCAACGTGAAGAGCAAAATTGAAAATTCGAAACATGAGTTGCTGATTCGCGATGATCTGCATTACAATACTGCACAGAATTAAAATTAGACTCTACCAGCTCCTAGGAATTTCAGTGTACAGTATAGGAATTTTCCCATCCTGCTGGCGGACAGGGAAAGAAAATTCAGCCAGAGGCACAAAAATTGGTTTCGCAGGCATGAAATAACAGCAGGATTTTCTGATGCTGCCTTCCATGACAGATTGGGAATCCCACTGGAGGCATGAAATGGATTTGCATCCCATCAATGGGGATGTATATGAAGGTCTGACTGAAATTCCATCCCTATACCCAATTCGTTACAATGCCAGTGGGAAAATATGCTGGTACATGTCTGGATGAACTCGGTATTGTAGCGGGATCCCTCTTTTTAACTCCACTGGGCTTATTTTAGGTTTGGTTCTCCGTCACCCAAACCCCACCAATGCCCGAGTGATTCTCTCTCTTGCCGATGGAACAATGGCCACCTTGCGTCTACTTCACTAGAGTAGCGCTCCCAAGAGAGAGAAAAGGAAACTGCTGCCTATCCACTACCTGATGTGGAGATGCCGGCGTTGGACTGGGGTAAACACAGTAAGAAGTTTAACAACACCAGGTTAAAGTCCAACAGGTTTATTTGGTAGCAAAAGCCACACAAGCTTTCGGTTGATTACCCTCCTTCACTCCAGAGCGGTCAGGCCACGAGCTTCCCGCAAGTGGAGAGCTATAGTAGCTATAGTTGGAGTGAAATACTCCTGGCGGGTGGGGGGGGGGGGGGGGGAAGGCTAGTGGGCCCAGAGATTTCAGTCCCAATGCCCGCTGATGCCATTTAAATGATAATTAAGCTTTCGGAAACTTTCGAAGGGGCTTGCAGCTCCGAAAGCTTGTGTGGCTTTTGCTACCAAATAAACCTGTTGGACTTTAACCTGGTGTTGTTAAACTTCTTACTGTATCCACTACCTGGCAGCCTTTCCTGAGTGGGTGGTTTCGAAGCGCTCAGGGTACCCTCAGTTCTAGACTCCGGAATTATGGTAAGGAATATTTATATTGTGACTTAGTCAGAGATCATTGGTGAGAAATTGAAAAGATCAAAACGGACTCCAACGGAAGTCAAAGATATATATATATATTTTTATTAAAACATCAAGGTCAAAGGTCACCAAACATCAGGAAAACAACACACAATGCCTTATGCTCTATAAGACTATAACTATGGAAGGAAATACTAAAATGGACACCACGGAATTCTTACTTTATACAAGTTTACCAGTGTCTTAAACTATGCAAGGTGCATGCAAAAGCCCCCCCCCTTTCCCCAAAGCCTCATCCACTATGATGATCTCGGGAACTTCGCGAATTACCAGGGGATACTCACAATCCTAGTTTAAATTGCTCAGTGGGCTTCAGGCTGCGTACTGGAGACGACCGAGTGGAGAGTGCTGTCATGCTGGTCCGAAGAGAAAAGAGGAAGAAATGGCCGGCCTGACCATCCTTTTATATTGAAAAACTTGAATTCTTTTCCTGCCAACTCCGCCCCCCCTTCCAGCCGGCAGTTCCACAGACAAAGGCTTGCTCGTTATCTGCAGCTGCGATCTTACAGTCCATAGAGACCAGATGGTCCCATCCCAGGTGATAGGTCTCTTGCTGTCCCTTATTGTTCCATCGGAGATCGTTTAATTGTTTTCTCATTATGGAAATGGGCTTCTCCTCGCTCTGGGACAAGGCCATTATCACCTGTATTGAGTCCAGACCAGGTGCATTGTCTTGCTGCCGGCCTAGTCTGGTGATGTCGTGAGTTCCTTTTTGTGCTGCTGATAACCTAATCAGCAGCCCGTCTGGTTTCTGGCTGCTTGCAATTTTTGGACTGGGCCCCTTCACACACACACACAGGCTGGCTGGGCTCCCTGGGACATTTTTGGTCAAGTCCTGCAGCCAAGTGTGGCCACTTTCACAGTTCTTTAGGGTTCAAGTCCTTTTCCCAGCTCATAAAAAAGGCCTGAGTTGCCCGAAAAACTTACAGTATGCAGAATTCAGGACTTACCTGAAGAAGGCCTATGGACTGTCCCTGGAATTTGGAGCAGTGGCTGCCATCATTTCTGCACCATGGAACATGACAGCATTTATCAAGTGGTAATTTTCCATCTTCAGTGTCTTCGAGGAGGCCCTTATTCGAACCTCAGTGCGTTCCTGGAGATCCATCTTTTTTCATCAGGAGGCCCATCTTATTTCTTCAGCAGTGACTCAGTGATGTTGGATGCCTTTTAAATATAACACCATGATAAGGCAGCTGGACATGCCCCATTAAGCCTGCCCTGATACAGAAGACAGCAAAAAAACCCTGGGCGCATAATTCTTTATGCTGTGGATGGAAGATATGGGCAGGGGCGATTTACCCGGAAAAAAACTAAGTGCTCAACGGGTGGGAAACGGGAGTTTTTCCATCCGTTTTTTGGGCACACTTAGTTGAACGAAATTCCGGCACTCTGTGCTTCACAGTCTGCCAGGGGATTCACACCGGCAAAGGCGGGACGGGGCCTAATCCCACCCGAAAGGCTGGCACCAGCGTGTTGAGTGGGCCACTGTGCATGCGTCGATCTGTCAGGAAGATTGGCATATACTCACTGCCCCCCCTCCCCACACTCCTAATAACCCCCCCCCCCCCCAAAACCCCCCATCACCGGCCTCTCGATCGCTGGCCTGCCGATGTCATCCCCAATGGCTTCCCCAACCCCCTCTCTCCATAGCCAGCTCTGATCACCCCCTTCCCTCCCTCACTGATCCCTAATGCAGAATAGCAGCAGTTTCCCCTCCCCCATAACAACCAATTGGTCCTGCCCCCTTCACCAGTGCCAGGGTGCCAGACTGGCACTGCCCAAAGAGAACGCCCACCCCGCATCCGACCTCCCAGGGGGGGCCTGTTCTCACTTGTGAGGTAATCGTGCCTGGTCCCTGTTGATGGGGATCAGCTTTAATCCTCACTGGTGGGAACCTCTCCCGGCAGGAGGAATGGGGTGGGAAACATTAGCGAGCCCAGACAATACCTTTCCGGGCTCGCTAATGGGATGGAAATGAAGATTTCAATATTGTAATCAGCCTCGCACTGATTTCCAGCGCGAAGTTGATTACGTTGTCAAAAATGGACTGGGAAAGTCTCGATTGGCAGGACACAGGTTGTGACTCCCGCTACAGGCCCCCCCCCCCCCCCCCCCTGATATTTCCCAGTCCACTGCATTACTCAAGCAGCGCAAGTAGACTAGGATAATCCAAAGGTGTGGCTTCACATCCTTCCCAGTAGAATTACTCACCATCCCTGCCCCCGCCATGGGACTTAGTCCTCGATGGGAGAATTCTGCCCTACCCATCCATGGTTTTTCTTATTGTTATCACGCAATGTGTTCTTAGTCTCAATGAGCTTTTCACTAATGTCATCATTTTATTTCATGGTCCTATCTTTGGTCATTTACTTTGGATTCCCACTTTTATTTCTCTTCCTTAGTCTCATTTCTTTGCATTTGTCCATGTTAAATACAATTGTCACATCCATTATATCTATGACTTGGTATTTGATATACTTGGTCCCTGTTTAAAGATTCACTCGCTTTTTGCCAATAAATTGCCTTTGTGTAGTTTTATTTTCCTATGATATATCCTATTTCTGGGTAATGGCTGAGAACAGTAACACATATACCATCTTAAATTCCATCAAGCATATATAAAAATGTGTTGAATACATTGACAAGCTCAGTACTTGCCTATATATTTCCACTTACCCAGGTTCTGACACAACTGAAATATAGCTGCGTTCATTTCTGAGCTTATAGTAAAACTTTATGCATGTTAGGGAATTAATTTCATCCAGAGATCTTTTTATTAATTTTTTGTGTTCTGGCACTGGAATTAAAGCACAAAACAAACAAATTGAGTGTATTTAGCTTAACACCATGGCTAAATATGGCAAACATAGACATCTCTATTTACAATCTGAAGAATGTGGTGATACTGTGCCTTTAAAAAATGTTGAAATGTTTGTGTCATGTTTCTTGTATAGGATTTGTTTTAGTAGTCAGTTTCATTTATTGGTGTCACTTTGTCTGCAACCAGCAGCTTCCATGTTGTTACTGCAACAGCATAATTGATCTTAACTGCTAAAATGTTTGTTTTAGTCTAGACTAATGCTGTTCTGTTACTTTAGTATTTTCCCCTGGGTTTTTTCAGAGTAAGGCTTGATAAGGTTGATTGACAGGAAAAGTCACATGACTGGGCGGGATTAGACTTACACAGAGAGATCAAGTCAGTTGCTGCTTGAGATCTTTAGACCGAGGTAGCTTTCTCTGTGTATCTCTCTTCCTAGATTTGGAGACTGGGATCTGCCAGGAAATAAGTCCCTTTCTCTGGAAGCTGCTGTATGGGAGTCAGAAGTCTTTCTGCATCTGTCCAGAGGAGTTAAAAGGCTGGGAATCTAGCAGTCATGTGAGCGGCTAACTTATTCTGACGAGGGATTGATATATATGGAGATATTGCTTAAATTTGAAATATAGAGAGAGTTAGCTGTTAAGAATTATACTTTGTTAAGTAAAGTATTTCAATTGGTAAAAGGTTATACTAACTCTTTTTGTTACGTTTTACTTGTGTTGTTAAATAAAGTTTGTTTTTAATAAAAGCTTCCTAGTGCATCAGTCAAATCATACCTGGAGCAAAACAGGTTATGCTCATCCTAATGCCAAAATCAAAAAAAGTTGAGGTCTAGGCTAACTTCATAGAAACATAGAAACAGAAAATAGAAGTGGGAGTAGGCTATTCAGTCTTTTTTTTAGAAACTCTACAGTGCAGAAAGAGGCCAATTGGCCCATCGAGTCTGCAATCATAGAAATCATAGAATCATAGAAACCCTACAGTACAGAAAGAGGCCATTCGGCCCATCGAGTCTGCACCGACCACAATCCCACCCAGGCCCTACCCCCATATCCCTACATATTTATCCGCTAATCCCTCTAACCTACACATCTCAGGACACTAAGGGGCAATTTTAGCATGGCCAATCAACCTAACCCGCACATCTTTGGACTGTGGGAGGAAACCGGAGCACCTGGAGAAAACCCACACAGACACGAGGAGAATGTGCAAACTCCACACAGACAGTGACCCATGCCAGGACTTGAACCCAGATCGCTGGAGCTGTGAAGTAGCAGTGCTAACCACTGTGCTACTGTGCCGCCCAAGTCTGCTCCACCAAGTCTCCTCCAAGTCTGCTCCACCATTCATTATGATCATGGCTGATCAGCAACTTCAATATCTGAATCCTACTTTCCCCCTCATATCCTTTGATCCCTTTAGCCCAAAGAGCTATGTCTAAGTTCGTTTTGAAATCACAACTATTTTCTGTGGTAGTGAATTCCACAGATTCGCCACTCTCTGGGTGAAGAAATTTCTCCTCACCTCAGTCCTAAAGCATTTACCCCTCGCTCTAGAGCAAGGACATCCTTCCTCAGATAAGGACACCAAACTGCACACAATACTCCAGGTGTGGCCTCACCAATGTCGTGTATAATTGCAGCAAAACATCTCTATTCCTATACGCAAATCCTCTTGCTATGAAGGCTTCTTTACTGCCTGTTATACCTATGTGCTTACTTTCAGTGACTGATGTACAAGGACACCAAAGTCTCGCTGCATTTCCACCTCTCTCAATTTACACCCATTCAAAATAATAACTTGCCTTCCTATTATTGCTATCAAAGTGGATAACCTCATATTTATCCACATTATACTTCATGTGCCATGCATATGCCCACTTACCCAGCTTGTCTCCATCATGCTGAAGCATCTCCATATCCTCCTCACAGCTCACCCTCCCACCAAACTTTGTATCATCTGCACATTTGGAGATAATACATTTAGTTCCCTCTTCCAAATCACTAATACAATATACCTTGCAGTTTCTGATCTGGTCCCCAACAAAAATAATTTACAAAAAGTAAAGCTAAAGGAATTAGAATAGCCTATGTGAAGAAATATATAGTTTTTGTTTTAATGGCCACAGTGGGAAAGCTGTCCAGCTTCATTAACCCCAATCCTAGCTTCCCATCACTGCCTTCATGCATAACCGTCTCACCTGACTGGTCCCAGTGAAACAACCCCACTTATCTGCTTCAGAAGCTTTCATCGTTGCCCCTGATTGAGCCAGGCTGATGTCCCAGAAGTGACGACCTCATACAGTAATGCTGCTGGGACTTAAGAGTAGCTGACTTTCCAACCGGCTGGCAACTTAGAGGCAGGACATCATGCCCTGTGAGGTATCAGGTGGGGAGGAAGCTTTGACCCTGCCTAACCATGCTTCTACAACCAGGGTCACCCCTGATTTGAGTTAATGGTCTGGGCCACGGCCTCCATGTTATATCTCAGCCAAAGAGAATGAATTATGACTGTTGCTACAAAACAGGATAAAGTTTCATGAATCAAGATATTGTTAATGCAGTCTTTGGCACTTGGAATGACAATAATGCACGCAAAGCTTTCTGTTCCTTTGTCCTGCTTTGCTCTGTCTATGAGTGAACACATTTGCCTTGGCATAGTGAACCTCAATGATCGTCCTGATACACAGTGCACAACAACGGGCAATATATCATTAATGTTACCTGTCGTAGCACAGAACAGCCCCATGGTGTAAAGGTTTTAGTCATAATCACTTTGAAGGCCATAGACATTACTGTCCAGAAGCTTGTCTCAGGCTACAATTGTGGCCACAGCAGCTGATCAAGTTCCATGGTGAAGTTGAGTGAGGCGACCCATTTTGCATCAGACATCTTATGCAGTGCCCTCATTGTTCCTCCTTTCCGCGCCTTCTCTCTTTCGTAAATACATTGAAAATAGGAGCAGGAGAAGCTCTTTGAGCATGCTCTTTAACATAATTTAACCACTCGTTTTAATGTTACACTTCACAAAACAGACAAAAGCAGACTAGAACCAGCAAAATATTGTTCCCAGAACTCAGTATTCAGTTGCAAAATGAAGGGAATTGCCAGAAGTAAGCTCAGAAGTTAAAGAACAGTGCAAAGATAAACCAGCATCTGATGTCAACATTCTAGATTTCAAATGTTCCTTGCTGATTGTCGGTGCCATGATTTGCTGGGAAAGCTGAACTTTTAGTCCTTTAAATGCATATCTTACCTTTTGGCAAAATCATATTTTAATTGGTGTAACTTCACACCCATTTAGGAAATAGTAAGGGAAGTGATGAAAAGATTCCTGAAATACATTATGAATGTTCCCTCTGTGGCCAATAGATCTTGGCATTGGACTCAAACTCAAAGCATCTGGTCCAGCGATAGGGATGTTACCATAACACCACAAAACCTCCTGACAAAATCATTAAACCATGTTATGTAGCAATTATGACTTTGATTAGAGTCTTGCACTTCCTGATGTTGCTGCTTCTTAAGAGCATTGACTTGCCAAATGTAAAGATGATAAAGTAGAATTCTTATTTACAGCCCCATGAAGGACATGAACTAAACATAATGGAAGAAAATGGCCTTTCACAAGTGCTCCTTCCAACTTGCAACTCAACCCCAGGAGTCGATTGTCCTTTCCAGAGTGGTCAACTTAAATACTTGTGATACACTGAAAAAGGCATATTTCCCAGTTGTAGACATCTTGCCCTCACTGCATTTAACATTATCTGCAGCATATCAGCAATAAACAGAATGTACTGTTATATTCCACACCCCACTTATTACAATTATTTCTGTAAGTTTACCTATCATAAAATTCCTAAATTATGCCATTTCAGCATTTGTTAGTTCTTAAATTATTCTAGAGTTTCATTTTGTCTTCAGTTCATTATCCAAGAGACCATTCAATGTGCTAACCTCTCCTAATGTAATTAAAAACGTCCTAATATCAGTTCTTAATATTATGACCTCTTGTCCTAATCCAGTACTTTAATGTAATTCTCTGTTTACTGTTTGAAATCTTAACTACCAAAATTAGATCACCTCTTATACATCTTTTTTTCACATGGAAAAGCTAAAATTTAACCAGCCGTACTGAATAACCGATTTCTAGGGCCAGTAAATATCTTCATGCCTCTCCTCTATACCCCTCCAATGTTTGAATTTGAATTTCTCTCGTACATGTCAATAATCAAAATGGGTGTAACTTTCAAGATATGATCAAGGCAAGTAACATCTACAATTGTATGCTGCTGTTTTAATTATGTTGGATAACATTCTTTATTGATTTCTGGTCTGTGTTAGGTGGATACGTTTTGTATTTGGCCATAACATCTTTTTCAACCTCCTTCTTATGTATTTTAACACCATATGTGGAGTACGAATGTTGTTCATTATTTACTTCCTTTATAAAAAAAATACCTGTATTAAACTTAATCTAACATTGCACCAGCTAATTAATTTTGTCCAACTAATTATGTAATATTTGTGCTGCCTCCTTAATGGATCTTTGGATGACCCTTGTGGAAGGCATGTGCACTTCTCTATTACTATTCAGGCAGTCCTTCATGTGATCAGTATTGATGGCAACTTTACTGAAAATGTCAAGGTCATCTGAACTGAAGCACAGTGAATTAACAAGCAGAAAGGATCAGTTGAATGTTGCCTTCCATAACCTCGGTATTTGGAGAATGGAAGCTTTCCCTATAGAGAAATGTTAATGGTAAGCATACAGTTAGTGGCAGGACCCTGAATTGCATTGATGTACAGAGGGATCTTGCGTTTCAAGTCCATGGCTCCCTGAAAGTGGCTACACAAGTAGATTAAATGGTAAAGAAGGCATATGGAATGCTTGCCTTTATTGGTCAGGGCATTGAACATAGAACATTACAGCGCAGTGCAGGCCCTTCAGCCCTCGATGTTGTGCCAACCAGTGAAACCAATCTAAAGCCCCTCTAATCTACACTATTCCAATATCATCCATATGTTTATCCAATAACCATTTGAATGCTCTTAATGTTGACGAGTCCACTACTGCTGCAGGCAGGGCATTCCACGCCCTTACTACTCTCTGAGTAAAGAACCTACCTCTAACATCTGTCCTATATCTCTCACCCCTCAATTTAAAGCTATGTCCCCTCGTGCTAGCCATCACCATCCGAGGAAAAAGGCTCTCACTATCCACCCTACCTAATCCTCTGATCATCTTGTATGCCTCTATTAAGTCACTTCTTAACCTTCTTCTCTCTAACGAAAACAACCTCAAGCCCCTCAGCCTTTCCTCATACGATTTTCCCACCATACCAGGCAACATCCTGGTAAATCTCCTCTGCACCCTTTCCAACACTTCCACATCTTTCCTATAATACGGCGACCAGAACTGTACGCAATACTCCAAATGCGGCCGCACCAGAGTTTTGTACAGTTGCAGCATGACCTCCTGGCTCAGAAACTCAATCCCTCTACCAATAAAAGCTAACACACCGTACGCTTTCTTAACAACCCTATCAAGCTGGGTGCCAACTTTCAGGGATCTATACACATGGACACCCAGATCCCTCTGTTCATCCACACTACCAAGTATCTTACCATTAGCCCAGTACTCTGTATTCCTGTTACTCCTTCCAAAGTGAATCACCTCACACTTTTCCGCATTAAACTCCATTTGCCACCTCTCAGCCCAGCTCTGCAGCTTATCTATGTCCCTCTGTAACCTGCCACTTCCCTCCACATGTCTACAAGTCCACCGACTTTAGTGTCATCCGCAAATTTACTAATCCATCCTTCCACGCCCTCATCCAGGTCATTAATAAAAATGACAAACAGCAGTGGCCCCAAAACAGATCCTTGCGGTACACCACTAGTAACTGAACTCCAGGATGAATATTTCCCATCAACCACCACCCTCTGTTTTCTTCCAGCTAGCCAATTCCTGATCCAAACCACTAAATCACCCTCAATCCCATGTGTCCATATTTTCTGCAAAAGCTTACCATGGGGAACCTTATCAAACGCTTTGCTGAAATCCATATACACCACATCAACCGCTTTACCCTCATCCACCTCTTTGGTCACCTTCTCAAAGAACTCAATAAGGTTTGTGAGGTACGACCTACCCTTCACAAAACCGTGCTGACTATCCCTAATTAAATTATTCCTTTCTAGGTGATTTTAAATCCTATTTCTTATAATCCTTTCCAATACTTTGCCCACAACAGAAGTAAGGCTCACCGGTCTATAATTACCAGGGTTGTCCCTACTCTCCTTCTTGAACAAGGGGACAACATTTGCTATCCTCCAGTCTTCTGGCACTGTTCCTGTAGACAATGACGACACAAAGATCAAAACCAAAGGCTCTGCAATCTTCTCTCTAGCCTCCCAGAGAATCCTAGGATAAATCCCATCCGGCCCAGCGGACTTATCTATTTTTACCCTTTCCAGAATTGGTAACACCTCCTCCTTATGAACATCAATCCCATCCAGTCCAACAGCCTGCATCTCAGTACTCCCCTCGACAATACTGTCCCTCTCCAGTGTGAATACCAACGAAAAATATTCATTTAGTGCCTCTCCTATCTCTTCAGACTCCACGCACAACTTCCCACTACTGTCCTTGATTGGCCCTAATCTTACCCTAGTCATTCTTTTACTCCTGACATACCTATAGAAAGCTTTAGGGTTTTCCTTGATCCTACCTGCCAAAGACTTCTCATGTCCCCTCCTGGCTCTTCTTAACTCTTTCTTTAGGTCCTTCCTGGCTAACTTGTAACTCTCAAGTGTCCTAACTGAGCCTTCATGTCTCATCTTAACATAAGTCTCCTTCTTCCTCTTCACAAGAGATTCAACCTCCTTAGTAAACCACGGTTCCCTCACACGTCTGCTTCCTCCCTGCCTGACAGGTACACATTAATCAAGGACGCATAGTAGCTGTTCCTTGAACAAGTTCCACATTACAATTGTGCCCATCCCCTGCAGTTTCCTTCCCCAACCTATGCCAGCTAAATCTCGCCTAATCGCATCATAATTTCCTTTCCCCCAGCTATAACTCTTGCCCTTTGGTATATACCTATCCTTTTCCATTGCTAAGGTAAACGTAATCGAATTGTGGTCACTGTCACCAAAGTGCTCACTTACCTCCAAATCTAACACCTGGCCTGATTCATTACCCAGTACCAAATCCAATGTGGCCTCGCCTCTTGTTGGTCTATCTACGTACTGCGTCAGGAAGCCTTCCTGCACACATTGGACAAAAACCGACCCCTCTAAAGTACTCGAACTATAGCTTTTCCAGTCAATATTTGTAAAGTTAAAGTCCCCCAGTACAACTACCCTGTTACTTTCGCTCCTATCCAGAATCATCTTTGCAATCTTTTCCTCTACATCTCTGGAGCTTTTCGGAGGTCTATAAAAAACTCCCAACAGGATAACCTCTCCTTTCCTGTTTCTAACCTCAGCCCAAGCTACCTCAGTAGACGAGTCCTCATCAAATGTCCTTTCTGCCACCGTAATACTGTCCTTGACTAACAATGCCACACCTCCCCCTCTTTTACCACCTTCCCTGCACTTACTGAAACATCTAAACCCTGGAACCTGCAACAACCATTCCTGTCCCTGCTCTATCCATGTCTCCGAGATGGCCACAACATCAAAATCCCAGATACCAACCCATGCTGCAAGCTCACCCACCTTATTCCGGATGCTCCTGGCGTTGAAGTATACACACTTCAAACCGCCTTCCTGCCTGCCAGTACACTCCAGCGACTCTGAAACCTCATCCATGACCTCACTACTCTCAACCACCTGTACACCGGAGCTACAATTCAGGTACCCACCCCCCTGTTGAATTAGTTTAAACCCTCCCGAAGAGCATTAGCAAATTTCCCCTCCAAGATATTGGTACCCCTCTTGAGTACAAGAGCCAGGATATCAAGTTGCAGCTTTATAAAATTTTGGTTAGGCTGCACTTAGAGTATTGCATTCAATTCTGGTTGCCACATTACAGGAAGGAGGCTTTGGAAAGGGTGCAGAAGAGGTTTACCAGGATGCTGCCTGGATTAGTGGGTATGAGGTATAAGGAGAGGCTGGATAAACTAGGGTTGTTTTCTCTGGAGAAGCAGAGGCTGAGGGGAGACCTGATAGAAGTCTATAAAATTATGAGATGCATAAATAGGGTTGACAGTCAGAATCTTTTCCCCAGAGTTTAAATGTCTAATACTAGGGGGCCTGGCATCCCATGGGGCAGGAGGACACTCGTTCCCTTTGGCAGTGAATGTCACATTGGCCCTCAATTTCTACACCACTGTGTCCTTCAGGGCCTCCAGCAAAGACTCCTGCAGCATCTCACGGTTCTCTGTTCACAAGTGCATCCGTGAGGTGATGGAAGCCCTATACTCCCAGGCAGGCAACTACATCTATTATGACATGGGCCAACAAGAAGCCCAGACTGCAGGCTTCACCATCATCGCCAGCATACGCAGGGGTTGTTAGACGGCACTAACGTTGCCCTCTGGGCACTATACGATCAAGGGGTGCCCTTCATTAATTGAAAGGGGTTCCACTCCCACTCCCATGCCCGTGACCACCAGATGAACATCATGCAGGTGTATGTGCACTAGCTGGGGAGAGTGCATGATAGCTTCTTGCACAGGTCAGACATCCCCAAGGTCTTTGAGGACTCAAGGCTGCTGGTATAGCTCATGGGGGACAAGGGCTAGCCCCTGCGGTCATGGCTGATGATGCCAATGCAGAGTCCCGAGACCAATATGGAGACCCGTTTCAATGAGGCCCAGGTTGCCACCCAGTTGTCGGGCTGCTGATGATGTGGTTCCACTGCCTGGACCACTCTAGGCAGTAAGCCCCCTGAAGATCTCCCATATCATTGTGGTCTGCTGTGCACTCAACGGCCTGGCAGTAGGGAGACATCCTGGAAGAGGAGGAGGCGGACCAGGCGGACACTGCTGAGGAGGACGAGGCCCAAGAGAATGTGGACGACGAGCTGAGGAGGTGTCAGAGGATGGAGGACAAGCAGCGGCAAGGGTCCGGCAAAGCAGGACAGCGAGGGAGGCCATCACCACGACAAGGTTCTCCCAGTAGGAGCCGTGAAGTCCACCAGTTTCAGACCACACACCCCCGAGAACCCTCATCCTGCACACCCCCACCCCTCATTCTCACTATCTCACCCCCACCCCCCCTCCATGGACCCCATTGACATCACGTCAGGGTGATGAGCCTGGGTTGGCCATGTTTGCTAATTACTGCTATGCGCCAGGCTGTGATGCTGCACTGGTGCAAACAAGTCTGACTCCTACCAGTCCTCTGATTGCACACTGGTGCCCAGCCCACATCCAGATGAGATTTGGGGGCACCACCGTGTGGCCCTATGGGGGTGGTGTTGGGAGGAGGGGGTGCGGTGCTGAGGTTTGGCGGGGGAGGAGAATGCCATGCCAGGCTGCCTGTCACTTTGCTTATATGGCCCCCATATCTGGGATGGCTTGGGAGGCTGGCGGGGACTGGAGCAGAGCAGCCCAGACCGCTGACGTCATAACATTTACGCCATTTTTGGATGAGCATTTGTGGTACCACAGCAGTCAGGTGTCCGGCACCGGTATTGGGATTGCAGACTCGGTAGGTTGAAAGGCTCTTTCGCATAGAATGACGCTTTGAGCTTCTATGTGTACAGTGGGGATACGGAAATTCCTGTGGGAGGTGGACCACAGATTAGTCACAGCCGTGGGGCGCAATAACATTTAATAGTGATTATCTACATTGCCAATAACCCTATCTCTAACTACAGTGACTGCCTTCACCTGTACTCTCTTGGTGACTCTACAACTTCTTAACCTTATGTGGCCTACCGCTATGTCTCGTTGCACCCCAGGGTGCACATCTGAGGTGGAGATGATCAGCTGTGTTCTGCGCCTCATGGCCTGTGATGCTCTTGGCGAGCATCCCGCAGGGACCGGGACCTGGAGGGCCCTGGCCAATTTTCGGCTGTCGTGGAGGTAGTCGTGCCTCTCTGTTCAGCCCGCTGCCAATGAGATGTACCAGTGTCAGGAAGCGAGCATTTGGAAGGGCTGGCAATGTCCTGGGTTTCCTGGGTGGAAGGCCCTGGCATGGGTTTCAGTGATTGCTCTTCCATTGGGGTGCCCATGGGCCCCTGGGACACTGGAGCAGCTGGAGGGAGCTCTAGAAGCTTTTGGGTCATCTGGCTCTGCCAATCCTGGAGGCCTAACTGCATCTGCACCATGGTGTGCAAGCCCTCAGCAATGGCCCTCTGAGTCTGGAACAAGCCCCTCAATGATTTCTCTCTAAGTCTGGACCAAGCTTTGGATCCCCTCAGTGAGTGCCCTCTGAGACTGGGACAAGTTCTCATGGCCCGCAGTGATGGCCTGCTGTGTCTTGAGCATGCTCCTGGGGCCCTCAGCCATGGTCCACAGTAAGTTGGCCATGCCTTGGACCCTGCCACCCATGATGACCATTTCCTGCCCCAGGGTTTCCACTGCAGATGCCACCCTTGCAGTGTTGGCCTCGGTGCCATACAATGCTGGCACCACCTCCTGTGACTGATGGTTGAGGGACTCCATGTTCCCTCTAGGGTGGTTTGATGGAGTAACAAGCCCAGCGAACCATTGATGATCAGAGATATTCAAGATATGATACAAAGGAAAATAAAGCTTTTTAGCGGGTACAAGTTGAGCAAATCAATGGAGGCATTAGTGAAGTGCAGGGTGGATCTTAAGAAAGCAAATAGGGATATGAGAAAGCCAAACGTAGGGAAAATCCCAAGATATTCTAAAAGCATATAAATGGGAAGAGAATAACCGGGGAGAGAATAGGGCCCATTAGGGACCAAGGGGTCAATCTGTGGATGAGCCAAAGAACATTAGTAGAGTGTTGAATGAATACTTCATATCTGTCTTCACCCAAGAGAATGAGGATGAAGGAGTGGAATTCAGGGAGAGAGTCTGCAAGGTTCTTTCATTGCATTAAGAGTCATAAATTGACATAGGGAAGGACAACATAATGGAGGTGTTGGCAGCTTAAGACAATACTGTGCCTTTAAAAATGTATTTTAATCATATTGTCTGCAGTTTTTTCAAGCAGCCTGGCCTTTTTGTTATCAGTGTCCTCTAATTGTTGCCAAAGCAATATAATGAGCATCTTGTTTATTTTTAATCTGGGCCTAATGCAGTTTCCTTTAGTTTTATGACCCTTTTGGAATTGTTGGGTGGAGCCTGATTGACAGGTCAGGTGGTGCCTTGGGACAGTTTTTTTTCCACTGGAAAATACAAGGTTTTAGTTTCATTTTGTCAGAAGATGTTTGTTTTGTCAGAAGCTGTTTGCAGACTGAAAGCAGTGTTCTCTATCTCTCTGGATTTAAAATTCTGCTGTCTATGAGGTGCAGCTAGAAGCTAAAGGCAAGCAGTATCTCTGTGTGTCTCAAGATGTGCTGAAAAAGGACTGGGAAAGCCTCAGTGTTTTCAATATAACATCCAAAGGACCAATCCAGAGCAGGTGTTTGAAAGATGCAATGTCCAGCATCACTTGAGCATACTTGTTTTCTGTGACAAGCCTAGAATGGGGTGTATGTTTGTAGGGGTTGTTTAATTTTGAAAAGTAAAGTTAGCTGTTAAGGTTTATACAATATCATGCTTGTTTTTTTTGTAATTGGTAAAAGTTGTGCTAATTTTTCTGATTATATGTTAACTGTGTTCTTAAACAAACATTATTTGATTAAAGCTCTCTAGTGGGTCACTTGAATCATACCTGGAGTGAAACATCTTATACTCACCTGTGCCAAAATAAAAGTGCAAAACCTATGGTCTAGGCTGACTTTGTAAAGCACTTTGGAGTTTCTAACTTGGGTCATAACAGGCTTAAAAGTGGACAAATCTCCAGGTCGGGATGAATTGTGTCCCAGGCTGCTCTGGGAGGCAAGGGAGAAGATTATGGCCCTGACCCAAATTTTGAGTTCCTCTCTGGCCATGGAGGAGGTGCCAGAGGATTGGAGAACAGCTAATGTGGTTTCACTATTTAGGAAGGGTTGTGGGGCTGTAGATAAGCCAGGAAACTATAGACCAATGAGTCTCACGTCAGTGGTAGGGAAACTATTCGAGAAAATTCTGAAGGAGAGTATCTTGGAGAGGCAAAGCTTGATCAAGGATAGACAGCATGGCTTCATGAGAAGAAGATCATGTCTAACAAATATGATTGAATGTTTTGAGGAGGTGACCAGGTGTATAGATAAGAGTAGTGCAGTTGATATTATTTATTTGGATTTCAGCAAAGCCTTTGACAAGGTCCCACATGGGAGACTTATAAAGAAGGCAAGTGCATGTGGGATACAAGGTAATTTGATAAAGTGGATTCAAAATTGGCTCAGTTGTAGGAGACAGAGGATGATGACAGAAGGCTGCTTTAGTGACTGGAAGTCAGTGTCTAATGGCATACCACAGTGATCTGTGCTGGATCCTCTATTATTCATCATTGATATAAACAACATAGATGACTACGTGGGGGGCAGGATTAGTAAATTTGCTGATAACAAGAAGACATAGATGGAATGTTCAAATGGGTGGATAAGCGGCAGATGAAATTTAACCCTGAAAAGTGTGAGGTGATACACTTTGGAGGAAGTAATTTGACAAGGAAGTATTCAATGAATGGCACGACACTAGGAAGTTCTGTGGAACAAAGGGATGCTCCCATATTTGTCCATAGATCTCTGAAGGCGGAAGGGCATGTTAGTTGGGTAGTGCAAAAGGTATATGGGACACTTTTTATCAATCAAGGCACAGATTACAAAAGCAGAGAAGCCATATTGAAGTTGTATAGAACTTTGGTGAGGCCACAGCTAGATTACTGTGTGTGGTTCTGATCACCACATTATAGGAAGGATATGATTACACTGGAGGGCTGCAGAGATGATTCACTAGGATGCTGCCTAGGATGGAACATATAAGTTATGAAGAGAGGTTGGATAGGCTTGGGTTGTTTTCATTGCAGCAGAGAAGACTGAGGGGGTGACCTGATTGAGGTGTATGAGATTAGGAGGGGCATGGACAGAGTGGATAAGGAGCAGCTGTTCCCTAGAGCCACCAGGGGACATAGGTTCAAGGTGAGTGGCAGGAGGTTTAGAGGGAATGTGAAGAAAAACATTTTTACCCAGAGGGTGGTGATAGTCTGGAATGTGCTGCTTGGGATGATAGTGGCAAGTTGCCTTACATACTTTTAAAAAGGACCTGGATGAGCACTTGGCATGTCATAACATTCAAGGCAATGGACCAAGTGCTGGTATATGAGATTAGGTTGGAGATCAGGTGTTTCGCACGTATTGGTGCATTCTTGTTGGGCTGAAAGAGATCTTCTGCGTTGTATAATTCTATGACCTGACTTTACTCCTCCTGAAATTAAGATATCACAGGCATATCCCCCCAAGTCTTTCTTCCTACATGACATCAGTATGCGCATGCTGTCCCTCAGAGGCCCCCTGGGCTTCCTGGATCACCATATCTTCATCTTCCTATGAGTTCTCATTCTCATCCAATTTATGGGCAAGCAGTGGTATAGTGATATTGTTAGAGGCCTAGTAATCCAGTGACCCAGGGGAATGCTCTGGGGTCCTAGGTTTGAATACCATCATGGCAAATGGTGAAATTGAATTCAATAAAAATCTGGAATTAAAGATCTCATGAAGACCAAGAAACCATTGTCAATTGTCAGAAAAAACTATTTTGTTCACTGACGTCCTTTAGGGAAGAAAATCTACCGTGCTATACTGGTCTAGACTATATGTGGTTCCAGATCCACCCACAGCAGTGTGGTTGACCCTTAAATTACTTCTGAAATGACATTTCAAGGGAAGTTAAGGATTGGCAACAATTGCTGGCCCAGATAGCAATGCCCACATTTCATGAACAGAGAGAAATATAGAATGGTCACCCTCTGGCAAGGGCTCACCTCTTTTCATCGCCAAATTGTGGAAGGCACAGTACACTGTGATCATATGAGGAACCCTCTGTTGTGCATTGCAGTGAGCCACCTGAGCTGTCCAGGCATCTAAAGTGCATCCAAAGAAATCCTATAGACTGCTCTAGAGGGGAAGGCATCGAGCTGTGATGTCCCTCTCCTCAGCACGAGTTTGAGGGCAACTAAGTCATCAGCCACTGTTTAAAAGATTATCCCTAATCCCACAGCAAAAATTCCTGCAGACATCCCGGCCCCTCAAAAATCTCAGGCACTGGATATGATTGATTTGATAGAGGAGTCATGGAAAATCCCAGGGTAACATGCATACATTTGCAGGGTGTGAACAAAGAACAGTACAGCACAGTAACAGGCCCTTCGGCCCTCCAAGCTTGGGTCGATCACGATGTCCATCTAGACCAACTGCTTTTATCCCTCTATTCCCCATTTGTTCATGTGTCTATCCAGATAAGTCTTAAATGTCGCTGACGTATCTGCCTCAACCACCTTACTTGGCAGTGCATTCTAGGCCACCACCACCCTCTGTGGAAAAAACATACCCCGCACATCTCTTCTGAACCTTTCTCCCCTTACCTTGAACTTGTGCCCCCTTGTAATCGTCATTTCTGCCCTGGGAAAAAGCTTCCAGCTGTTCAGCCTATATATATCCCTCATAATTTTATAAACTTTTATCAGGTTGCCCCTCAGCCTCCCTCTTTCCAGGGAGAACAATCCCAGTTTATTCAATCTCTGCTTGCACACTGAATGAACAGTAGTCCTTGTGGTTTATAAACATTGGGGACTGCAGCCAGGGAGTCAGTAGGGCCACATGGCGATTGAACCCTGCACTTTTGAAGATGGCTGCAAAGCCAGTGAATCTTTGGGCCCTATTTTACCATTTCGATTCTAAATGCTAGGCGGACTTGAATCTGGGAATGTTTCAGATCCAACTTTTAGATCCGTTTTCAGGCGCCCCCTTACGCACTCTACCTGCAAAAATATCAGCGATTCCGAATTGTGCTGGAAAAACCTGTGGGCGGGGCTTAACACGCCCAAAACCCTGCAGGTCTGATTTGCGCCTCTAACTGCGCATGCGCAGAAAAAAAAGGTAGAATGCTGCTCCCCTGCCACGTCCCTCCCAGGCCAGATAATGCCTCCCCTTGCCCCCCACAGACATTGCCCCACTCCCACAACATTAGTGACCCCCTTATCGCCCCACACCCCAGCCACCTAGACCAATCGTGGCCCCTTCCCCCCACTGATCTCAGGCAGAGTGGCAGCAGATCCTCCTTCCCCCGCACTGATCTCAGACAGAGTGGCAGCGGACCCCCTTTCCCCCCTACTGATCTCAGGCAGAGTGGCAGCAGATCCTCCTTCCCCCCCACTGATCTCAGGCAGAGTGGCAGCAGACCCCTCTTCCCCCCCACCACCCACCAATCTCAAGCAGAGAGCTGTCGGATGCTCGGCATTTACCTCCTCACTAACCGGAGCGCCCAAATCGGACTGATATGGAGCATGCCTGTTTCGTGCCAAACGTGGTGGTAAAGGGGGAAGTGCCGGTAAAGTTTGGTGTGCAGCCCATTAAGTCAATTTAAATGCATGCAAATACATTTAAATGGCCGTCGCGCCTGTTTTGGGCGCGGTCCTGATCGTGGCCATTTTCAGACCTTGGTAAAGGGGGAACCGGCGTGGAGGCGGGCCTCATGCCCGACTTTACCAAGTTTTCGCGGTGAAAATGGGCGCAACACAATGGTAAATCGGACCTTTTGGGCCCTATTTTACCATTTGGAGTCTAAGAGCCGGATCCGGGTGTAATAGAGATCCGAGCCTGGAATCCTCTTTGCAGCGCGCCCATACGCTTTTTGCCAGCTCCAGTGGGTGGGGCTTAGCGCTGCCGGAACGATTGGAGCCCTGAACTGCGCATGCGCATTTCAAAAAAAAATCTGAAGCAGTGCACCGGTGTCGGATCGCTCCCGGGCCGCAGAAAGCAGAGAAAGCGGCCCGGGAGCGAAAAGCGGCAGTGAGGGTGTATCTCAGGGGGGGCGGGGGCGCAGATGGATCTCTGGTGGGGGGGAAAGGGGGCAGGGGTGGCGATCGGTCTGGGTAGCGGGGGGTGGTGGATAAGGGGGACAGAGATGTGTGTGTGTCCCCCTTATTTACCCCCCCACTACCCAGACCGATCGCCACCCCTGCCCCCCCTCCCCCCCCACCAGAGATCCATCTGCCCCTCCCCCCCCTCCCACAAGAGATCCATCTGCCCCCCCACCAGAGATCCATCTGATCTGACCTCAGGCAGACCTCAGGTTAGTGAGGAGGTAAGTGCCGAGCATCCGACAGCTCTCTGCCTGAGATCCAAATGATCTGACCTCACTCCCCTCCTCCCCCCCCCAACCAGAGAATGATCTGACCTCACTCCCCTCTTCCGCCCTCCAACCAGACAACGATCTGACCTCACTCCCCTCCTTCCCCCCCCGCAACCAGAGAATAATCTGACCCGCCTCCAGCCCCACCCCCACCACCGATCTGAGTCAGAGAGCTGTTGGAAACACTGAACGCGCTCTTCAGAGGCTGGAGCACCCGACTCAGACTTTTATTTAGCAGGTCGTTAAAAGCGCGGATCCGGATCGGGCCAGAAGACGGTAAAGTGAGATTTGGTAGTAGAGTTGGGCGCACGGTTCATTAAGTCAATTTAAATGCATGCAAATGCATTTAAATCGTCAGGCCGCCTGATTCGGGCGTGGGCTGGACCCGCGCCCGAATCGGGTGTCGGTAAAGCCGTGATCTGCTCGGATTCGGGTGCAGATCGCGTTAAAGGCCTGATGCCCAACTTTACCATGATTTCGCACCCGAAAACGGGCGCGAATATTTGGTAAAATAGGGCCCTTTGTGTCTGACTATACTTGTCTAGAGCAAACCTGACATAGGATGGACCTTCCTGTAAAGTGCATCAGTGACTTATTTTATGCAGTGATGTGTTGCGGATTGAGAGATGCTGCACATGTTCCCTGTTGATCACTGGAATGATCCAGAGGCAAAGACATTGACTGCTGCTGTCAACTTCAAAGCCACTGGCAGGGGAAGCCTCAAGCCCCACATGGTGTCAAGTCTTCAGGAGTAATGTGGCATAAGTAATGTACAAGATCTCTCTACAATTGCAAATGGCTCAGTACTTCCTCTCACTCAGTTGTAAGTAGCAGATTCTTCAATGATAAACACTCAGTTTAGCAAGTCACTTCACTGTCTCTCCTCCTCACTTTCCTGTTTATGCTCAAACTCCCTTTAACCAGATCCCTCAGATAGTGACTCTTGTTGGAATTGTGCTTACAAATACCTCTCCCTTCTTCGTTTCCTCCATTGAATGGGGACTCTGATAAACACAGCATTGAGCCCGAGATCCATTAGTCCTTTTGCCTTCCTTTTGAAATTAAATATTGAAGGCAACAAAGGCTGAAGGGAAGGGAAGCTGTGATTGAGAGACCTATGGGAGATATGGGAATCACAGCTTTGGGTGCATTGATTGTACCTGATGCAGCCTTAACTGTGGGACTCTAGCACATACATAGAGGTAAGCAGCATTCCATTCCAGAGATGTGGCATCTGGAGCCCTCTGGGGGGCATAAAGGTATGAATACAATTATTAAACCAAAGTAGTGCTGTTTTCCATTCTTTGAAGCGGCATATCAATGGCCTTTCATGATCAATGAGTGATGACCAGTGATGAATAGCATTCATTGTTAACCCACTGATGGGATGGCAGATATGATGCAGCTATGCCCGCTTCACTATTGCCTTCAATCTCCAAGGCTGCATTCCAACTTTATGTTTCATTACAGTGGAAATTTTGTTGTGAGGCTATTGAGTTCTGACTATCCCTTTAACAGGGTTAAGTGAAATGATTGACTTACAGTTGCTTCCTGAGCAATGTAGTCACTCACTGTTGTCACTGGTGTGAATCCTATCCACTGTCAAGGTACACCAAGGCGAGTATGTGTCACAAGGAGCCCAAAGCCCAATTTAGTGGTCCATCACAGTGCCTCATTTTTTCTACAGGTAGTCAGTATAAACTCTGGGAGGAATAAACTCAGGTGCTGGGTAAGCAGAATAATTACTCATTTTAGCTATGCAGTGTTTACTTAGTAGAGAGCAAATGGACTTTTGTTTACAAAAAGATAAGATCTCCTGAGGTTTTTAATTAAATGAAAGGAAGGAGCATCTAAGTATGCAAGATCATTTGATAATGTGGTTCATGGGAAGAGCTAGGTTTGTAGCAGAGAAAGAACAGCTTTGGGTTCAGGCTGGGATTTGTTTAAAAACAGAGATCTGCAAGCTGCTCTCTCCACAAAATCTCTATTAAAGCTTCAAGGCTGTTTACATCCATGTATAATTATGGTTGTTAACTGTATTTAAAATGATTTTTGAGTCTGTAAGAAGAATGTTGCTTATTGGAACCAAGGAATGTTGAGTTATAAATTAGCGTTGTTTCTTTTCATTTTTAAATATTGTTCCACGGGTAATAGTTAAAATTGTTAGCATTATACTTAAACAATGTTATTAAATAAAGTTTGTTTTCCTGTGAAAGATGCCTAATTTGTCAGCGGAATAATATCTGGAGTAAAGCATCTTTTCCTCACAACAGTGGCACAGTGGTTAGCACTGCTGCCTCAAAGCGCCAGTGACCCAGGTTCGATTCCTGGCTTGGGTCACTGTCTATGTAGAATTTGCACATTCTCCCTGTGTCTGTGTGGGTTTCCTCTGGGTGCTCCGGTTTCCTCCCACAGTCCAAAGATGTGCAGGTTAGGTGCATTGGCCATGCTATATTCTCCCTCAGTGTATCCGAACAGCTGGCGGAGTGTGGCAATTAGGGGATTTTCAAAATAGCTTCAGTGCAGTATTAATGTAAGCCTACTTGTGACTAATAAATAAACTTAAAAAAAACACTTTATTTAAAACAAAGTAGAAAAATCATTGGGGTCCAGCAAAGCTTCCTAACTTAATTTAGGATTCTGGTTCAGGGCCCTAACAAACTAGACTTTCTTAATCTTTCTAACCTGGCCACTGTATCTTGTTGCATCTCCAGCATCCACAACAGTGGTGGAGGAAGCCTGCTGTCTGCCACGGCCTGTTGTCTGTGGTGATCTTAATGGGCATCCTCTGGAGGGCCAAAACATAGACGCCACTCTTCCACAGCATTGAGTTGTCTCTTGAGGGAGAAGTCAGAAACCTTGGAGCCATCAGTTGCTGTTGACCATGGAGAAGTGGCTGGTGAGAGCTGGGATGGCCTTTAAATGGCGCACGCCCATCCTTAATGTGCTGAGGTGATTTTGCCTAAGTGTCGTACAATATGGCACAAAATCCCAACATCACAGCTGGCGGGTTCAATGCTGCATTTCCCGCCTATCATCAGCCTTTTCCAAATTTTGGGATAATTCCGCTTATAGTGTTATGGATGATTGAGTAACATGTAGAGCAGATTAACAGCAATCAGGATTATTGAGTCAATTGCCGGTTGGCAAGCTGTGACTATGGAGTGCCATAGGGACCAGTGCTGCCACCTGAGCTATTTACCATTTCCAATAATGTCTTGGATGAAGGGACCGACTCTAATATAGCCAAATTTGCTAATGATATGAAGATACATAGGAAAGCAAGTTGTGAGGATACAAAGGACACTATTTTACCCTCCTGCCAGCAGCAGGAATCCTGTGGGCAAGGGAGCAAAATTTGGCAGGAGGCAAAAATCAATTTCCTGAAATCTGGAAATCAGCTTGTGAAGTGGGGAAAAATATACAGATGAGTACACTTTAAAACTGACTGCTTGGCACATAAAGAGTTAACTGGGAGAGAAACAGGCACTGACTCTTAGCCCAGACAACTACTTGGAATTAAAACATGCAGACAACTACTTGTAAATTAAAACATGCAGGAATTAGATACTGCAGGAAGCCAGTGGATATAGGGACAGTCCCGGGACAAAAGGGTCTGTTAAAGAGATTAGCCACAAATGGGAATGGGAATACATAAATGCAGGAAAAACAATTATTACATGAATGAGCCGAAACTAAACCATTGATAGTCACTGACATAGGAAATGTATTCATTCTTAGAACAATGTGATGTTAACATGCTTATGTCTGTATCTGTCTGTATTTGTCTATAACGATGTGTTATCGATCGATTACCTACTTGATTACAACAATGTGATAATGGTTAAATGTCCGGTCCATCTATTGTGTAAACAGTATAAGATGGACCGCTCCTATTGTATCATTGAGAGAAGGTTTGCTGCTTGTTAGTGCCTTGTCTCCACGAAGCTTCGTTAAAATAAAACTGTATTCTTGAAACCTTCAAGCCTGACTCAGTGATACATTTCCCACAACAATTGGCGTAGTCGGCTAGGATTCTATTACTGGTGAGATCGATTGGCCACGATCAGAGCTGGGGTAGAGATCACTGAATCTGTGAGAGTCAGACAAGGTCAAGAATACAGTTTGCAAGGGGTTAAACTTAAAGGGTTAACCTTAAGGGGTTAAACTTAAGGGGTATTTGTAGTAATAAGTATTGTTGTATATGGTATAGTGATAAGTACTAACTGCTGATAGTGTTGCTTGTGCTGACCGACAAGAGGACAAGGTAGTGCCTGTCTCAAAAACCCTGCCTTAGACCGGCTGTTAAGAGGAGAAATATCCCACGCGATGGTCAGGAATTGAAGTGGGCAAAGAGGCACCAAGGGCACTTTGGATTGTGAAGCACAAGTGGCAGAGGTCAGTTAACATCAAACCCTGTAGTGGCGAACAAACGCAGAGTTGCCATCTGATTGCATGAAAGTTTGTAAAGTTGGGTACTGGACTGTCAATGTTGTAAAAGCAGGGCGGAAAAGGAACTGATCAACTCTGACCTAAACCGGACTCCGGTGGAGAAGCACATTGCCGAGGTGGTAATAGTGGAAGCCGTGAGTAAACTTGAAACCCTGTAATGGTAGTGAAACACGGTGCTAAAGTAGTAATAGTGGCCGGGGGTAGTGAAGTCCTTACGGTAGAGAGCACACTTTACTAGGGAGTAATCGTGGCCGGGGTTAGTGAAGTCTGCGAAATGGCAGATAATGAAGTTAAAAGAGGATCTGCAGGTTCCCTCATTGAAGTTTACATGACAGACAGGAAAGAGTTAATAAAGAGAATGCAAAAGGATGGCTGGGATACTTCTCAGACCTTAGAGCAGCAGAGAAAGTGGATAGATAAAGAAAAGAGAAACATGACAAAGAAGATAGGAGTAATGTTACTACATCAGTTAGCTGGTCTAATTGAGCAAGTAGTCGCCTCTACTAAGAAGTGGAGTGAAGATAAAGAAAGGATTAGAGAATTAGAATCCCGAGTGAGGGAACTGGAGAAGCAAAACCAGGTATTAGAAGAAAAGCAATGGAGCGGGAAAACTGTCCCTCTACCTCCTCATGAGTCCACACAGCAGGGACCAACCACTCCTCCAGAGGAGTGGAAAGCGCAACTTAGCGCCAGTAACCCGAGAGGGAACAAATGCGCGACCAAAGGCAACTTATCAACCTTTCACCCCAGGTGAGAGACAGCAGATAATGGCTCCCCTGGGTAAATTACAACCTAGAAGCGCAAACACTAAATTCTGGGAAGAATTAGACACAATCTGGGTAGGACACCAATTACACCTGAGAGACGTACACCAGCTGGTCAGGGCAGCCTGTCCAATGGATAAGTGGAGGCAGGTAGCAGGTGGACCCGCCGCTCCTCCAGCACAGGATTAAAATGGGGGATGGTGGACACATGCAGTCGCCCTAACATCGAAGATAGATGCCCAACAGGCACCCTTCACCCAGTTTAAAGCAGAGATTCAGAGGATATTAGGGAATGCTCCCACTAACTGGAGCAGAATTACCACAACAAAACAGATAAAAGGGGAAGGAGCTTCTGAATACGGGGAACGATTGTTCCAGGTATACCAAGACTCAGGACAAGGGAACCCAGGTCGAGGGGATCGAGCGTTCATCCAGGCTTTTAAGGATGGACTCTCCAGCGCTCACCAGGTCATCCTAAAAATGGGAGTGATTATGTCCCAAGATTACGATGAGTTGGTAGTGGGCTAGTGGCGTACCTGGAGAAGAGAAATCCCAGGCAAGAACAAGGCTAGAAAGAGTAGCAGCCTACAGTAATGGGAGTGGAACAAAGTCTAAACTGACTTGCCACAATTGTGGCTGGCAAGGACACTTTGCGAGGGATTGCGGGACTCCACGGAAAGGGAACAGATTTGGGAACAGTGGGAAACATTGCAGCCACTATAATAAATATGGACACACAGAAGCAGTGTGTTGGAATAAGCATGGGAGACCTCCGACCCGATCCATGACCACAGCAGAACCTGAGGAACCACAGGACCTCCGGGGTCAGCAAGATTGATGGTCTGCAGCCCCCATTCACAAGGGTATGAAGGAGGGAAGGATTTACATGTCAGCACTAGGAGGGGGCAGGCAATGTGAGATGCTAGTGGACACAGGAACATCCATATCTGTCACCGACCTACCCTTACCCACTACAAATAAAATGATTTACCTGACCGGGATAGGAGGGAATAAAACACCTGCCTACCTGAGCGAGACCACGTTAGTAGAGATAAATAACCTGTATATACCAATGAGGTTTTATGAGTGCAAAAATAACGAGGGTACAATAATGGGAAATAATCTGATGAAAGAATATGAGATTCTGATAGACTGTGGAAAGGGAGAATTAATCCGGCCAAGACAGGATGGTCCGAAAACCAGAATAGGGAAACTTACAAGTCACCTCGAAACTATTAAGGTGGCCACAGTCACCACCAGAAATTGGGAATTAGAAACAGGAGGGTTCGGAGCCATCTGTGCTTCCATCCCCGGAGTATGGGCTAAAAGAAAGTGAGATACCAGTTTGACTAAAACGGACCCAATAAAGGTACCGGGACCGGAGCATAAGCCACACCGACAATACCCAATCAAACCAGAGGCAGAGAAAGCTGTAGTGGAGATAGTTAAAGGGTTAGTGGAAAGGGGGATTCTGAGAGAAACCACAAGCACCACTAACTCCCCAACATGGCCAGTGAGCAAGCCTGACGGAAGCTATAGGCTCATGATAGATTACACCGGACTCAATAAATTCACGTCCAAATTGCACCCCATTGTAGCAAGCCCTTCGACAATCCTGAATGGACTGTCACAGGAGCATAAAATATTCACAGTATTGGACATAGTCAACGGATTCTGGTCCTTACCATTGGATGCTGAATCCCAAGACAAATTCGCCTTTACTGTGGGAGACAGACAGTACACTTGGACTCGTTTACCACAGGGATTACACAAGAGCCCCGCTATATTCCATCGAGCAATGAGTGACATCCTGAACAGGGTAGAACTGCCAGAGGGTAGTACGGTCCTACAATATGTAGATGATATCCTGATAGCTTCGGAGTCCAAGTCAGGACATCAAGAAGCCTTATATTTAGTACTGAATGAATTAAAAGCCGCAGGGTTAAAGGTGAGCCCCAAAAAGGCACAAATCGGGAAAACACAGGTCCTATACCGAGGACACCTTATATCCCAAGGACTTAGAGAAATGCCAACAGACCAAAAGAAGGCAGTACAACAAATGCCACGACCCGTCACCGTAAGAGGGGTCAGAAAGGTGCTAGGACTATTCAGTTATAGCCAGAGTTTCATCCCAGAGTTTGCAAAATTAGCAGAACCCATACAAAGACTAGTCAAAGGGGGAATACAAAAGCAGGGATGTACTTCTGAGGCTTTATAAAGCACTGGTTAGGCCCCATTTGGAGTACTGTGAGCAATTTTGGGCCCCACACCTCAGGAAGGACATGCTGGCACTGGAGCGGGTCCAGCGGAGATTCACACGGATGATCCCAGGAATGGTAGGCCTGACATACGGTGAACGTCTGAGGATCGTAGGATTATATTCATTGGAGTTTAGGAGGTTGAGGGGAGATCTAATAGAAACTTACAAGATAATGAACGGCTTAGATAGGATGGACGTAGGGAAGTTGTTTCCATTAGCAGGGGAGACTAGGACGCGGGGGCACAGCCTTAGAATAAAAGGGAGTCACTTTAGAACAGAGATGAGGAGAAATTTCTTCAGCCAAAGAGTGGTAGGTCTGTGGAATTCATTGCCACAGAGGGCTGTGGAGGCCGAGACGTTGAGCGTCTTCAAGACAGAAATTGATAAATTCTTGATTTCTCGAGGAATTAAGGGCTATGGGGAGAGAGCGGGTAAATGGAGTTGAAATCAACCATGATTGAATGGTGGAGTGGACTCGACGGGCCGAATGGCCTTACTTCCGCTCCTATGTCTTATGGTCTTATGGAAAACCAGCTTTAGATCCCGTAGAATGGGGACCCGAGCAGGAAGAGGCTTACACTAAACTAAAAACAGAACTGATATCAGCCCCATGACTAGGATTACCCGATTCTAATAAGGACTTCCATATCCATTGTAGTAATGAGGGAGGGTTCTATTCCGCCGTGGTAACACAGGACCATGGCGACAGAAAGAGACCCATAGGGTATTATTTAACAGCAGAAGGGCCGGTAGTCACTGGACTGCCAAGGTGCATAGCCGCCTTGGATTGCGCCGCCTGGGCCGTAAAGGTTAGCGAGCCAGTAATCATGACAGGGAATATAATTCTTCACACCAAACACACCTTGGTGGAAATGTTGAACACGGGAAAATTAAGGTCAGTCTCAAACATGAGAAGGGCTAAGTGGGAAGCTGTTCTCCTACCTCCAAGCAAATCCGTGATAATAATGAGGGATACAGGGAATAACCCAGCAGATGGGATTTTAGACGAAAGGAGAGCAACACAATTGTGAAGATATGGATAGGGACGAAGGAGAGGGTATGATAAAGGATATACCCTTAATAACAGCTGAGGAGACCCTTTTTGTGGATGGGTCGCGCAAATATGTGGAAGGATCACCCCAAACAGGGTGGGCAGTAGTGAATGACAAATTAGAGACAGTAAGGTCAGGAAGGATTGACGGAGGTCTATCCGCGCAAGTCGCAGAACTAGTGGCACTCACACAGGCACTAGAGTTATCTGAAGGTAAAGCGGTGAACATCTATACAGATAGTCGCTATGCATTCGGAGGACTACATGACTACATGACAGCATGGGGAAGAAGAGGGTTCATAACCACAGGAGGGACCCCTTTTAAGCATCAGCAAAGAATTGAGGCATTATTGAGAGCTAGCGAGAAACCTAGAGAAACCGCAGTAATCAAAATTAAAGCGCACCAGAAAGAACCAGGAAGAGATCATCCGGACTGGTTAAATTTCGAAGGGAACCAAGCCGCAGACAGGGCGGCACAGTTAGCCTTAGGACAGGAGACAATTGGCGAGCTGCCAATAGCAGCGATAGAGCAGGCAGGAGACAAAATAGATATTCGGGACTTACATGAGGATACCCCAAAGGAGGAAAAGGAGAAATGGGAAGCACAGGGAGCAGTCAAAGGGACTGATAACATTTGGAGACAGGAAGATAAGGTAATAGCACCAGAGTGCATACAAAACACCTATGATTCTATGATTCTATTGGAACTACACCATGGACTCTCACATGTGGGTAGAGAGGCCATGATAACTAGTATAGGAAAGGAATGGTGGTGGAAAGGTATGGGAAGAGATATAGCCCGACACTGTCACCGATGCGTGACGTGCGTGCAACATAACCCTGGTAGACCCATAAAAATTAAAATGGGACACCAGCCGAGACCAAAGGGACCCTGGGAACATCTGCAAATAGATTTCACAGGGCCACTACCACAATCCCATGGCAAAACTTATTGTCTGGTTATTATAGACCAGTTCACCAGGTGGGTAGAAGCGTTCCCTACTACAAATTGTACTGCTACCACGGTGGCTAGGATATTGGCAGAAGAGGTAATCCCTAGATGGGGTGCACCCCTACAAATCGATTCGGACCAAGGGACGCACTTCA
Organism: Mustelus asterias; assembly: GCF_964213995.1. NCBI lineage: Eukaryota > Metazoa > Chordata > Chondrichthyes > Carcharhiniformes > Triakidae > Mustelus > Mustelus asterias. The sequence continues at coordinate 75,769,404 of NC_135809.1, forward strand.
CTGGAAAGGTGGTAAAAACAGTATGCCAATTAATGGGGATAAAACAAAAATTTCACATCCCTTACCACCCACAGAGTTCTGGGATGGTGGAACGTATGAATGGAACACTGAAAAATGCACTAGCTAAAGCCATACAAACATCGGGAAAAATGTGGACAGAGGTATTGCCCATTATACTAATGAGATTAAGAGCTACCACAAACCGGACAACCGGATTAACCCCTTATGAGCTAATGACAGGACGGGCGATGCAATTACCCGAAAGCATCATAACAGGTGGGACCGATGTAGGTCCACTAAAAGATAAAATCAGGAGATATGTTTTGGAACTGAGCACCTAACTAAAAGGGATGTGAAAATTGGTAAAAGACAATCAGGAAATGAAAGACGCAGAGAGAGAGCTTGAGATGTTCCCTAACGTCCCAACAGCGGGAAGTCACGTCCTAGCAAAAACATTACCTGACAAACCAGGGTGTGCACCAAAATGGAATGGGCCATATGAAGTTATAATTAGTGGAGACAACTGTGCCTGTATAGACATAAGAGGGAAAGGTGGCTGGAAGCATTGGACACAGCTAAAAATATACAAGGGGACAACTCAGTAACTAGATTGATGAACTAACGAAAATGCTTTCCTCAACACAGGCAAAGACTGCAAGCAAGAACAACTGGCGTGCGTGGGTTTATAGATAATAAAACTTGTAAAGATTATATGAATTATAGTGTTAGGTTTGATATTTGATCATTGTGAATATGTATATAATCGCATATGTAACTGTACTACTTAGCGTTGTCGCGACTGTAAATTTAACTGGATTGGAGGATAACTTGTTTTACAAAGCTCACATACATTTACACGGGAATCGAACTGTATGTTACCCGTTAGCACAATCAGTAGAAGCCCTATTTGTAGCCACCCCTGGGTGGACCCCTCATGACTTATACACTGTAGATACATCAGATACACCCTGTAAGGGACAAATTGGCAAATATAAAAGAGGTATACAGGGGAGATGTGTGGGACTTGTAAACCCGATAGATCCTGTGTGCAGGGGGCTCCAACAGGTGGGAGGAAAAGCTTGTTCAGGTACTGCAAGCTATCCGCTTTGTTTTACGGGGCAGGGATGGGGATGTGCCTATGCCTTGGTCCCTAAGAATGATTCCTGCGTACAGACGCAGTGTGTCCGTCAACATTGTCGGGTTAATAAGGGACAGTTTACTTGCACTTGTGATGAACAGAAATGTCTGAATATAACCGCGGGAAGACAGCTTATTTGTGGACAATGGAATGGAACTCATGTAAGCTCAGCCAAATGGATATACCCATTTGATACTTACCAGGTGGTGGGATCAAACGGGGAGTCAAGTAAACCGAACAACTGGCAATATGAACAAACTCATAATCAAGACACTAAATGGTACCGGGCTAAGAAGGGATATGTGTTCCTCTTCAATGGTACTTACATGACAGAAACACCAAACCTCCCAAACCGTTTTGCAGTAGGAACAATCGGACCACTGACTGTTCCATGCCCCAGAAGGGGCATATTTGGAGGAGAATAGAAACTCGGGTTATCAGCAAAGAATTCTGCACTGATTGGGAAGCCCCGGGCACAATGGGATCCTCACTGGGATATGGGTTCCTTGGAGCCTTATCACTGGGGGGGGGGGGGGGGGGGTGCAGCAGGAGTGATTAGTGCAAAGAATAGGAATCATATTGTTTGTGGACTAACAGTCCTGGGAAACAGCACTTCAAAAGCACTGGAGGCTGTTAACCAAGAAATGGCTGAACTGAGATTATATGCACAATAGACACGATACGCAGTGGACTACCAGTTAGCACAACAAGGGGGAGTGTGTACAATTATAGGCAATAAATGCATGTCACAGACGAGTCCTATAACATTACACAGGTCATCAATAGCATCAGAGAACAACTTGATAGCTTCAGACAGGGACCCAAGAAAAGAAGTAACTGGCTGGAATGGTTAGTGGGGGGGTCCTGGTAGTCTTATCTATTACATGGATTGGTCATACTCATTTCAATTGTAAATGTCTGTTGTCTGACTGTTGGATGCCTTAAAGTCTGTTTTAAAATAATGTTGACTAGAATTGTGCCAGGAGCCACTGTATACATCGAAGAAGAAACCCCGATGAAGATCCCCGAAGACATCAGAAGAAACGAAGAAGGAAAGAAGAATGAAGAATTATACATGTAAAATTGTTGGTCTAGGGATTATTAAAGTCATAATCCGACCAAAAGTGGGGACTGAAGTGGGGAAAAATATACAGATGAGTACGCTTTAAAAATGAGTGTCTGGCACATAAAGAGTTAACTGGGAGAGAGACCATAAACAGGCACTGACTCTTAGCCCAGACAACTACTTGGAATTAAAACATGCAGACAACTACTTGTAAATTAAAACATGCAGGAATTAGATACTGCAGGAAGCCAGTGGAAATAGGGACAGTCCCGGGACAAAAGGGTCTGTTAAAGAGATTAGCCACAAATGGGAATGGGAATACATAAATGCAGGAAAAACAATTATTACATGAATGAGCCGAAACTAAACCATTGATAGTCACTGACGTAGGAAATATATCCATTCATCGAACAATGCGATGTTAACATGCTTATGTCTGTCTGTCTGTATTTGTCTATAACGATGTGTTAACGATCGATTACCTCCTTGATTACAACGATGTGATAATGGTTAAATGTCCAGTCCATCTATTGTGTAAATGGTATAAAGATGGACCGCTCCTATTGTATCATTGAGAGAAGGTTTGCTGCTTGTTAGTGCCTTGTCTCCACGAAGCTTCGTTAAAATAAAACTGTATTCTTGAAACCTTCAAGCATGACTCAGTGGTACATTCCGCACAACAGCTTGGAATCTGGATCTCCTGACTTTCATGGTGGATTAGAGACAGGTCAAGTGCCCCACATAGAAATGTTGGGAAACCCATTCACATTTCATGAATGCTCCTTAAAAGCCCAACACACCACCAAATTTAATGCCCCAACAGTGGGAATTTAGAATGTTTACTTCACCATTGTATTTAAGTGGTGTGCAACTTGTGAAGTAGACTTCTTCCTCGAATTTGAGGTCAGTGGATGCTGCTTTGCCTTCCATTCTTAACATCACTGAGAGATATCAGCTGTCCGTTGCACAAGCTGCACCAAGTCTGGGCACAAGGGAAAGTTGAGACTGAGGCAGAAGAGTGGCATCAGGAACAGAGTGACTGCTTGGGGACACTTGTTGCCTGCCCCACCAAGAGATTTTTTGTGCTCCCCACGGATACCAAACTAATGCCCTGAACAGCACAAGAATTCATATTTTACCACCAGGGTCTCCAGTGGGAGTCACAAAGCTTCCACTACCTGATTTAGTTTCCAGGTCAGAATAGTTCATCCAAAGAATCTGCAAAAGGATATAGCTAGGTTAAGTAAATGGGTACAAATTTGGCAGCTGGAATATGTGGGAAAATGTGAGGGCATCCACTTTGGCAGAATGCGCTAGGAATTCAGTTCACACAACCCCCACCTGCCCCCACCCCGGAAGAGCCCAGAAGTTCAGACTTTCATTGAGAAATTGTCCTGTAACCAGAACCATCTGAAAGTACAATTTAAATCTCAAATTTTGAATGGTTCCAACTGTCTTGCCAGAATAGTTACTCAGGAAAAGTTACTCCTGGGGAATTATAGTATTGATTTAATTGTCCCCGACAGGGACCCCTAACCATCTAAACCCCCACCAATGACCACCTAACCTTCACTGACTAATCACCTCCCACACTGGCCACCTGATAGCCTTGACCAACACTTCTCACTTACCATCTGACTCCAACCCTTCATTGATCACCCGATCTCCACTCCTTCAGTGAACACCAGCCAGCCCAGACTAATGTCCCCAACCGATCCACCTTCCCTGCACATCTCACCCACCACCTTTTCAACCAATCAAACCCCAACTGACCACCAGGCCCTTTCCTAAGCCCTCCAATCCCACCCACTTGCCTTATAAACCTGCCTTCTCTCTGGTTCCTGAAAGTGACTGGGCCTTTAAACTTACCGGCTTTATGACAGACAGTGCTATAAAAAAGGAGGCTTCCTTATCTCCTTTTACTGAAGGCCTCAGGAACACAGTGCACTCGCCAGCTATCACCTGAGCTGGAAGGTCAGATGAGAAAATTTTCTGGTAGGTAACTAGGGGTGGAATTTTCTGATATTTTTTCAAAGTGTCGGTTTCAACAAGAGAAACGGAGAGAATCCCACCAGCATTGTTGCCGAGAAATATCGCCATTACCTTTAGTCAGTTTTTATAAATTCATGAGTTTCACGTTGAGCTCATGGTGCCATGCCTTTGATTCGCTCACTCCAGTATTACTCAATCTCAGCAATCAGGTGAGTGCTCCTTTTAAAAGTTTCCAAGTCCAGTTGGGGTGTTGGCAGCCAGGAAGACAGCCCCACAATTCTTAGAGGGAGCTCTGACCAAGATGCTAGATGGGGAGGAGCAAAGACGCGACATCCTCTGTGCATGGGTAGATGACCTGCCAGGAAGGTTAGCACCCTGCACATGGGAGGTGGTGGCAGCGCTCGTGGGATTCATTGCAGGAAGAAGATGAATGACATTTTTCATGCAGCCAGGATAAGTCACCCATCTCATGTGTCCACCCGCATCTATTAACACACCCATCGCACTTCCATAGTGATCTCACTGCCAGCCACCTCATGGGATTGCAACACTCACTTTGCAGCACCCCTCCACCTTATTATCCTCTGGTGGATCCTCTTCTCCTCACATCTCTGCTCCCACTCATCTACCACAAATGCCAGACATCCTTATCTCCTGATCTTGAATGAGTTCTGCCTACATTCTCCGCACAAATCAAAGAAAGATGCATGGTGCATCTAACTTTGCATTCATCCTGTCTATGTTGGAAATGCTGGTCCTTTTAAGATTAAATCAGGAATAGCTTCACATGAAATGACAGAAGGTGATGCTCAATGAAGTTTATATTTAAGAGATGGTTATTGTCCCAGTCGGGGAAAACCTCTGGACAGGGGGACGATATAGAAGAGAAAGTAGGAACTAATGTTTGTGCTCAACTATTGTGGCACAATAAAACTGTTGTAAATCATCAGAAGCCTCCTGCTGCCTAATTTAATAAATGTTTAACATGGTAGCAGAGGATTGGCCCTGATTTCTTCAGGTGGGAAGATAAAGAAAACAGAAAGCAATTTCTGTTCCTGAATTAAGTAATGATGTGGAGATAGAACATAGAACATAGAAAAAATACAGCACAAACAGGCCCTTCGGCCCACAAGTTGTGCCGGTCATGTCCCTACCTACCGAGGCTTATATATAGGCTTACCTGTAACCCTCAATCCTATTAAGTCCCATGTACTCATCCAGAAGTGTCTTAAAAGACCCTATCGAGTTTACCTCCACCACCACTGTCAGCAGCCGATTCCACTCACCCACCACCCTCTGAGTGAAAAACTTACCCCTGACATCTCCTCTGTACCCACTCCCCAGCACTTTAAACCTGTGTTCTTTCGTAGCAGCCATTTCAGCCCTGGGAAAAAGCCTCTGAGAATCCACCCGATCTATACCTCTCAACATCTTGTACACCTCTATCAGGTCACCTCTCATCCTTCGTCTCTCCAAGGAGAAAAGACTGAGCTCCCTCAGCCTATCCTCATAAGGCATGCCAACCAATCCAGGCAACATCCTTGTAAATCTTCTCTGCACCCTTTCAATCATTTCCACATCCCTCCTGTAATGAGGCGACCAGAACTGAGCACAGTACTCCAAGTGGGGTCTGACGAGGGTCTTATAAAGCTGCATCATTATCTCCCGACTCCTGAACTCAATCCCTCGATTGATGAAGGCCAGCACACCATATGCCTTCTTAACCACCTCCTCTACCTGCGAGGCCAATTTAAGAGTCCTATGGACCCGGACCCCAAGGTCCTTCTGATCCTCTACACTGCTAAGAGTCTTACCCTTGATATTCATAGAATCATAGAATCATAGAAACCCTACAGTGCAGAAGGAGGCCATTCGGCCCATCGAGTCTGCACCGACCACAATCCCACCCAGGCCCTACCCCCACATATTTACCCGCTAATCCCTCTAACCTACGCATCTCAGGGGCAATTTTAACCTGGCCAATCAACCTAACCCGCACATCTTTGGACTGTGGGAGGAAACCGGAGCACCCGGAGGAAACCCACGCAAACACGAGGAGAATGTGCAAACTCCACACAGACAGTGACCCAAGCCGGGAATCGAACTCGGGACCCTGGAGCTGTGAAGCAGCAGTGCTAACCACTGTGCTACCGTGCCGCCCATTATTATACTCCTTCATCCCATTTGACCTGCCAAAATGGATCACTACACATTTATCCGGGTTGAAGTCCATCTGTCACTTCTCCGCCCAGTCTTGCATCCTATCTATGTCATGCTGCAGCTTCTGACATCCCTCCAACCTATCCACAACACCACCAACCTTCGTGTCATCGGCAAACTTACCAACCCATCCCTCCACTTCCTCATCCAGGTCATTTATGAAAATGACAAACAGCAAGGGTCCCAGAACAGATCCCTGGGGCTCTCCACTGGTGACCGAACTCCATTCAGAAAAAGACCCGTCTGCAACCACTCTCTGCCTTCTGCAGGCAAGCCAGTTCTGAATCCACAAGGCAACAGCCCCTTGGATCCCATGCCCTCTCACTTTCTCGAGAAGTCTTGCATGGGGGACCTTATTGAATGCCTTGCTGAAGTTCATGTAAACCACATCTACCGCTTTTCCTTCGTCAATGTGTTTAGTCACATTTTCAAAGAACTCCACAAGACTCGTAAGGCACGATTTGCCTTTGACAAAGCCATGCTGACTACTTTTGAGCATACTAAACTTATCTAAATGTTCATAAATCCTGTCCCTCAGGATCTTCTCCATCAACTTACCAACCACTGAGGTTAGACTCACTGGTCTGTAATTTCCTGGGCTATCCCTATTCCCTTTCTTGAATATAGGAACCACATCCGCAATCCTCCAATCCTCCAGAATCTCTCCCGTCTCCATCAACGACGCAAAGATCATCGCCAGAGGCTCTGCAATCTCTTCCCTCGCCTCCCACAGTAACAGATGCCAGCGTTGGACTGGGATGGGCACAGTAAGAAGTCTCACAACACCAGGTTAAAGTCCAACAGGTTTATTTGGAAACATGAGCTTTCGGAGCGCTGCTGCTTCCTCAGGTGAGTGACAACATTCCTGCTGGCAATACAATTTCAGGTGGCAGTACGAGCTGCTGGGACAGCTCTCATCCTCGTAAATGGCCTACATGCTTCCAGATGATTCTTCCTTGTACGTCCACTTCATAAGAGAAAGTTCCTATTTTTGATACAACAGCTCGTGGACCCAACTTGAACTGCTTCCAAAATTTCTGACATACATGCTTTCCTCCACTGAAAAAGACCTTGTTGATTTGCTTGAATCATGATTTTTCTTCTGACTGCACTGATTAGCCTCTACCCTGCCCAGCAAATTCAGAAACACCAAGCTTAGTCTGGTCCTAAGACGTCAGCCTATCAACAACTCTGCTGGTGATACTGCTGTTGTAAAGTGCGGAGTGCTGCTATAGCCCAGAAGGAATCATCAGGGTCACCCCTGTCTCCTTCTTAAGGCCTGCCTTGAAGGTTTGGACTGATCATTCAGCTAGTCTGTTAGATGCTGGGTGGTAAGCGCAGTCCCAATGTGCTTGGTGCCATTTAAGGAGGTATAATTTTGTAATTCAGCACGTGAAAGGTGTTCCATTATCCGACACTATGACTTTAGCTTTCTTGTGAAACAAAACCACTGATGCAATTTCGCAATTGTAGCGTGCAATGTCAGAGACTTCATTTCAAACACTTCCATCTGCTTTGAATGAGCATCAACAGGGAGCAAAAACATTGTGCCCAAGGCTGGCACCACATAATCAATATGAACTCATGCCCATGGCCAGCCAGGCCATTCCCAAGGATGCAGTGAGGCTGTAGCAGGCAACCTATATTACAATTGTCAGTTTTCAGAGTGTTTCACTAAATGTACAATGCCAGGCCACCATAAATAACTCCTGGTGAGAATCTTCATCTCAGATATACCCAGATGGGCATTGTGCAATTCGGCTCAGAGCAACTCCCTTCCTGGTACAGGGAGTCCACACTGGTTCCCCAAATTATGATGCCATCTCTGCAACTTAATTCACCCATATCTTATATAATGCGATTTCATCTCTTCAGAAACTGGTTCACTGGCTCAACGTATTAGTATCCTGTGCCCCACTTTGGACAACAGCGGATTCCTGCTGATCAATAATTGATTTGCTGCACCAGAACTCATAGAATCATAGAAACCCTACAGTGCAGAAGGAGGCCATTCGGCCCATCGAGTCTGCACCGACCACAATCCCACCCAGGCCCTACCCCCACATATTTACCCGCTAATCCCTCTAACCTACGCATCTCAGGGGCAATTTTTAACCTGGCCAATCAACCTAACCCGCACATCTTTGGACTGGCAATGTGTCCAAGTAATTCAAGCCATAACAATTCCTGCAGTACTGAGGAAAGTACTATACTTTCTGGTAAGGCACATGACAAAGTGCATCCGCATTCACAGTATGTGTTCCAGGCCAGCGCTTGAATGTATATTCATAGGTGGCAGAATTAACACCCAGCGCTGAATTCTTGCCGATGCGATTGCCGGAATAGCCTTGTCTTTTTTAAAAACACGTAAGAGAGGTTTGTGGTTCATAACAGTGGTGAAGTGCCTCCCATACACATACTGGTGGAACTTCTTTATCCAGGATACTACTGACGAGCCTTCTTTGTCAATCTGAGAGTAGCTTTTTTTGGCCTCTGAGTGGGTTCTTGAGACATATCCTTTAGGTCTTTCAGATCTGTCGTCCATCTTGTGGGACAATACTGCACCAATGCTGTATGGACAGGGGTCACAGGTTAACACCCTTAGACGGATCAAAATGCACCAATAAACTTGATGAATGTAACAATTGCTTTACTCTTAAAAGCTTCTCTCTTGGGCGGCTTCCAAAACCAATGCTGGTACTTCTTCAGCAACATATGAAAGAGGGCCAATAATGCGAACAAAGTTGATAGAAACCAGCCATAGCAATTCACCATTCCTAAGAATAACTTAAGCTCAGATGTGTTTCTAGGGGCCAGTGCCTCCTCTATTGCTCTACCTTTGTCTTTCAGGGATGTAATCTTTGTGCATCTCTGCGATACTCCAGATAGGCTACCTCAGTTGCTTGAAAAGTACATTTCCTCGTCTTGAGGTGATCTACAACATCTTGAAACCTCTTTAGCACCTCCTCTAAGTTAGCTAGATGATCAGCTTCTGTTGATTCAGTTATCAAAATATCATCCGGGTATACTACAACCCGTGGCATTCCTTGCAATAGACTTTCCATTGTTCTCCGGAAAAATGCACATGCCGATGACACCACAAAGGTTAAGTGCAGACTTAAACAAACCTTTATGCATGTTTATTGTAACATAACCCTAAGATGCATCGTATAACTAAAGTTGCTGATAGGCCTACTCACATCCAAATGTGTACAAAACTGACCTTCAATCAGCTTTGCATACAGTCTTCAATCTTTGGGATTGGATACTTATCTAACTTGGCAACCTGATTAACTGTTAATTTGTTGTCTCCACAGATGTGGATGGTCTTGCCAGGCTTTATCATGGAGACTATGGGCCTGATTTTACCAACAATTTGCACACGTCTTCGGGCGCGGAATCGTGGTAAAACTGGGTGTGAGGCCTTCATCGCGATCTGCACCCGCATCCGAGCAAATCGCGACTTTACCGACACCTGCGAGTGGTGCGGATCCGTTCCGCGCCTGAATCGGGTGGCCCGATGATTTAAATGCATTAGCATGGATTTAAATTGATTTAATTACCTGCCCGCCCAACTCTACCATCAATTCCCACTTTACCTTCTTCTGTTCCGTTCCAGATCCGCACTTTTAGCGACCTGCTCAATAAAAATCCGAAGCCGACGCTGCAGCTTCCGAAGAGCGGGGTCAGAGCCTGCAACAGCTCTCTGCCCCAGATCATCCTCTGGGAGGGGGGGAGGGAGGAGGGAGGCGGGTCAGATCATCCTCGGGGGTGGGGGAGGGGGAGGAGGGAGGCAGGTCAGAGCATCCTCTGGGGGGGTGGTGAGGAGGGAGGCGGGTCAGATGTATCTCTGTGGGGGGGGGGGGGAGGAGGAGGAGGACGGGGTCAGAGCATCCTCTGGGGGGGGGAGGAGGAGGAGGAGGCGGGTCAGATGTATCTCTGGGGGGGAGGAGGAGGAGGAGGAGGAGGCGGGTCAGATGTATCTCTGGTGGGGAGGAGGAGGAGGAGGTGGCGGGTCAGATGCATCTCTGGAGGGGGGAGGAAGAGGAGGAGGCGGGTCAGATGCATCTCTGGGGGGGGGGAGGAAGAGGAGGATCAGATGTATCTCTCGGGAGGGGAGGAGGAGGAAGAGGCAGGTCAGAACGTCCTCTGGGGGGGAGGGGGAGGCGGGTCAGATGTATCTCTGGGGGGGCGGTGAGAGGGCTGATCGTTGTCTGGTGGTGGGGGGGAAGCCCGATCGCTCACTGGTGGGGGGGGGGGGGGGGGGGCGGTGGAAGGATCTCTGGTGGGGGGGCAGGGGGTTCCGCTGCCACTCTGCGGGTGATCAGTGGGGAGGGAGGGGGGCAGGGGTGTCCGCTGCCACTCTGCGGGCGAGCCCTCCTTCCCACCGGAGGAACGAATCCCTCCTCCCAGAGTGATTCAAGTCCATGATCTTTCATCTGAAACATTCACTCAGTTTCTCTCTCCGTACGTGCTGCCTGAGTATTTCCAGAATTTTCTGTTTTAACTTCCAATGCTCTTCTATCTGGAAGTTAGTGCCTGTTATGTTCTGTGTCTTGCTATTTGGAGGAATATGGCTCCAAATATTCTGGAATCCTTTTGATGCCTCATCCAAACGTTTTCATGTGTGAGTCTAGACGGTGAGCACTGCCAAGCTTTTTATCCAGTACAGCATTGTAACTGAGCTCAACATTGCTCTCTGAGTGTTTTACATGTCTAAAATTAACAAGTTAAGGTCACTGGATATTGATCAGAAGCAGGAGTAATTGAATGGCTTTTGTTCAGTTTAGAATAGAGAGACTGAAGCCCTGTCTGGCAGCAGCTGGAGCATGGACTAGGGATCAAATACAGGGATTTTATGATATCTGCGCCTCATGTAGCAGGCCATTTACTTACTGATTCATACTCAGGCAGCACGTACGGAGAGAGAAACTGAGTTAATGTTTCAGATGAAAGATCATGGACTTGAATCACTCCAGGAGGAGGGATTCGTTCCTCCGGTGGAGGAGGGATCACCCGCAGAGTAGCAGTGGACACCCCTGCCCCCCCCCCACCAGAGGTCCGTCCGCCCCCCCGACCAATGAGTGATTGGGCCTCCCCCCCCACCATCAGATAACGATCAGTCCTCTCGCCCCCCACCCCAGGGATACATCTGACCCCCCTCCTCCCCCCCACGATACATCTGACCCATCTCCTCCTCCTCCCCCCCCCCGAGAGATACATCTGACCCGCCTCCTCCTCCCCCCTGAGGATGATCTGACCCATCTCCTCCTACTCCTCCGCCCCCCCGAGATACATCTGACCCGCCTCCCTCCTCGTCCTCCCCCCCAGAGGACGATCTGACCCGCCTCCTCCTCCTCCTCCCCCCCCAAGAGGACAATCTGACCCGCCTCCTCCTCCCACCCCCCAGAGGATGATCTGACCCCCCCCCCCCAGAGATACATCTTACCCGCCTCCCCCCCCCCCCCCCCCCCCCCCACTACCAGGGGGTGATCTGGGTCAGAAAGCTGCTTTCTGCTTTCTTTTTCTTTCCCGACACGGGCGCACTTTTTCAGATTTTTTTCGAACTGCGCATGCGCAGTTCAGAGCTCCGATCGTTCCGGCAGCGCTAAGCCCTGCCCACAGCGCAGATCGGACTGGAGCCGGCTGAAAGCGTATGGGCGCGTGTGAACGCCGATTCCAAGGTCGGATCTGTACTACGCCTAGATTCGGCACTTAGAATCAAAATGGTAAAATGGGGCCCTATGGGTGCTGCCCACTCCGCGAATTGAATTGGCTGGATAATACACAGTACTTCTTCAATTAGAATGCAGGGAGCCATTTGATCCATTGAGTCTGCACCGACTCTCCGACAGAGCATCTTACCCAGATCTTATTCCCATTACCCCATATATTTACTCATCTAATCCCCCTAACCTACACATCTTTGGACACTAAGGGGCAATTTAGCATGACCAATCCACCTAACCTGCACATCTGTGAGAGGGAACTGGACCACCTGGAGGAAACCCACGCAGACACAGGAAGAATGTGCAAACCCTACGCAGTCACCCAATGCTGGAATTGAACCTGAGTCCTTGGTGCCATGAGGCAGCAGTGCTAACCACTGTGCCACCATGCTGCCCATGTCCAACTTTTCTCGCAAGGCATATGGTATTAGTCTTGCTCCAAATAAATGAGGGGTTGCCTCTGGCTCTACATAGATCTTTGCCCGGAGGCCCTTTATTTTACCCAACTCATCGCAAAAAATGTTTTCATACTTCATTAACTCAGGAGACCCCCTTCCTGAACTTGAAAGATCTCCATCCAGTTCAACTTTATTACTTTAACTCAATCAAGGTCCAAAATACTAAGCCTGACACTGTTACTGAGAGCTGAGTGGACTGTGTGGCACGGTAGCAGAGTGTTTAGCACTGCTGCTTCACAGCTCCAGGGATCTGGGTTCGATTCCCGGCTTGGGTCACTGTCTGTGTGGAGTTTGCACATTCTCCTCGTGTCTGCGTGGGTTTCCTCCGGGTGCTCTGGTTTCCTCCCATAGTCCAAAGATGTGCGGGTTAGGTTGATTGGCCATGCTAAAATTGCTCCTTAGTGTCCTGAGATGCGTAGGTTAGAGGGATTAGTGAGTAAACTATATGGGGGTAGGGCCTGGGTGGGATTGTGGTCGGTGCAGACTCGATGGGCTGAATGGCCTCTTTCTGTACTGTAGGGATTCTATGGTTCTGTGGAAGTCTCCTTTATCATGATGGCTTCTCCTGTGTAAGTTGTTTGTTTTGCTGCGGTACCCCTCAAACTCAATGGTTGGACTCCTTCTTGTAACTATCAATATAAGTGTTCCCCTATAAACATGGCAGAGGCTCCTGCATCAATTTCCATCTTTAGGGGCCTACCACTTACCAAAAGGATCACAGTGATGGGGACTACCTTGCCCACTTTCACGTTCAACAATGGGTGAACATTAAAATCATGGCGTGTTTGCTCCCTGATACCCATTGATTCCAGTTTCGCTATAGTTCCTTGATGCCACACTTGGTTGAATAAGGCTTTGATGTCAAGAGCTGTCACTCTCACCTCAGCTCTTTTGTCCATGTTTGAACCAAGGCTGTAATGAGGTCAGGAGCTGAGTGACCCTGGTGAATCCCAAACTGGATGTCACCAAGAAGGTTGTTGCTGAGCAGGTGCTGCTTGATAGCACTGTTGATGACCCCTTCCACTACATACTGATGATCGAGAGTAGACTGATTAGGCGGTAATTGGCTGGGTTAAATGTGTCCTGCTTTTTGTGTACAGGACATACCTAGGCAATTTTCCACATTGTTGGGGAGATGCCAGTGCTGCAGCTGTACAGGAAGAGCTTGGCTGGAGGAGCATCAAGTTTTGGAGCACAAGTCTTCAGTACTTGTCGGAATGTTATCAGGGCCCATTGCCTTTGCAGTATCCAATGCCTCCAACTGTTTCTTGATATCACGTGGAGTGAATCGAATTGGCTGGAGACTGGCATCTGAGATGCTGGGGACAACTGGAGGAGACCGAGATGGATCATCCACTCAGCACTTCTGCCTGTAGATTGCTGCGACTACTTCAGCCTTATCTTTTGCACTGGTGTGCTGGGCTTCTCCATCATTGAGGATGGGGATATTTGTGGAGCCTCGTCCTCCAATGAATTGCTAACTGTCTACCACCATTCATGGCTGGATGTGGAAGGACTGCAGAGCTTAGATCTGTTGGTTGTGGGATCGCTTAGCTCTATCATTTGCTGTTTCTGCCCTTTGACATGCAAGTAGTCCTGTTTGGTAGCTTCACCAGCTTCACACCTCATTTTTCAGTATGCCAGGTGCTGCTCCTGGCATGCCTTCCTGCACTTTCTATTGAACCAAGGTTGATTCCTTGACTTGATGGTAATGGTTCAGTCAGGAATATGTCAGGCCGTGAGGTTGCAGGTTGTGCTGGAGTATAGTTCTGCTGCTGTTGATGGCCCACAGTGTCTCATGGATGCCCAGTCTTGAGTGGCTAGATCGGTTCAAAGTCTGTCCCATTTAGCACGGTGATAGTGCCACATAACACGATGGAGGTTATTCTCAATATGTGAAGGCGAGACTTTGTCTCCACAAGGACTGCGCGGTGGTCACTCTTACTGATACTGTCATGGACAGATGCATCTGCAGACAGCAAATTGGTAAGGATGAGGTCAAGTATATTTTTTCCTCTTCCTGATTCCTTCACCATCTGCTGCAGACCCAATCTAGCAGTTATATCCTTTAGGACCATACCAGCTCAGTCAGTAGTGCTGCTCCCGAGCCACTCTTGGTGGCGGACATTGAAATCCCCCACCCAGAGTACACTGTGCACCCTTGCCACCCTCAGTGCTTCCACCAAGTGTTGTTCAACATGGAGGAGTACTGATTCAACAGCTGAAGGAGGACGGTACGTGGTAATCAGTAAGAGGTTTCTTTGCCCATGTTTAACCTGAAGCTATGAGACTTAATGGGATCCTGAGTCAATGTGGGGATATGGGGATAGGGCCAAGGTGAGATTGTGGTTGGTGCAGACTCGATGGGCCAAATGGCCTCTTTCTGCACTGTAGGGTTTCTATGATTCAATGTTAAGGACTCCCTGGGCAACTCCCTCTTGACTGTATGCCACTGTACCGTCACCTCTGCTGGGTCTGTCCTGCCGGTGGGATAGGACATGTCCAGAGATGGTAATGGTTGTGTCTGGGGTTTTATCTGTAAGATACGATTCCGTGAGAATGACTATGTCAGACTGTTGCTTGAGTAGTCTATGAGACAGCTCTCATAATTTTGGAACTAGCCCCCAGATGTTAGTAAGGAGGACTTTGCAGGGTCGACAGGGCTGTTTGTTTTGCTGCTATCTTTTCCAATGCCTAGGTTAATGCCAGGTTGTCATTCGGTTTCATTTCTTTGTTGAGACTTTGCAGCAATTGATACAACTGAGTCGCTTGCCAGGCCATTTTAGAGGGCAATTGAGAGCCAACCACATTGCTGTGGCTCTGGAGTCACATGTAGGCCTGACCAGGTAAGGAAGGCAGATTTCCTTCCCTAAAGGACATTCGTGAACCAGACAATTGACAATGGTTTTTATGGTCATCAGTGGACTCTTAATTCCAGATTTTGTTTATTGAATGCAAATTCAACCATTTGCTATGGCGGGATTCGAACCCAGGTCCCCAGAATATTATCTGGGTTTCTGGATTAATAGTACAGCGATAATACCACTAGACCATTGCCTCCAACTGCCTCTGGCAGCCAGCCTCTCCCACAGCTCACAGCTTAAGAGAGACACAGTCAGCAACTGTCTCTGCCAGCACAACAGCCACATTTATGTCTTAAAAGAAAGTCTCATCTCGATAGTGAAGACAGAAGAAATCAGCAAAGAGAACAGAAGATTCCAGAAAATGACAAACCTGGTTGAAATTTTGAGAGATTGGCTAAAGATTCTATTTTTTTTGTTAATAAGTGGGAATTGGATATATCTAAACATCATTCCATTAGAATAGTGTTTTATTCAGTTTGTTAATAATTTAGTTAGCCTGTTCACTGTTAGTTAGATAAATAAAGTATTATTTGTTGCTTTTACAGATAAAGTCTCAGGTAGTTATTTTGATTTAACCACTAAAAGTTGCTGAAGTGCAGGTATTACCCCTTCACACACACACTTTAACAAATTATGAAGCGAGGTACTTTTCTTTGAGTGGTTGAGTGTTAGTTCTCAGAGAGGTGATCAACCTCCCCCTTCATAACAATATACAGCACGGAAACAGGCCCTATGGCCCAATTCTTCATCCAGCAGAAAGGATACTTCAGTTGCAAGCAATAAAATAACTAACTTCACAAAATCAAAGAAAAAGGTTTAATAAATAAGCTTGATTACACACCACTCAGGCCACACCTTCCCACAATCTCCACCTACTTTCTATTTATACCGGGTCAGCTGACCACCACATTTTACTGTTGGTTACATTGTCTCCTGGGTCAAGTGGTCAGCTGACCCTCACAGCATGTTAGCATTAGTTACATCATAACAGATTCCAATGTTATCATTTGTTACATTATAACAGGCCATGCCAACCGGGTTTCCTAAATTAAACTATTCCTATTTGCCTGCGTTTGGCCCATATCCCTCTAAATATTTCCCATCCATGTACCTGTCAAAATGTATTTAAAATGTTGTAATTGCATCCGCCTATATCACCTCCTCTGACAGCTCATTCCATATATGCACCACCTTCTGTGTGAAGATTGCCCCTCAGGTCCCTTTTAAATCTTTCACCTCTCACCTTAAACCTATGCCCTCTAGTTTTGGACTCTCCTACCCTTGGGAAAAGGCCTCACCTATGCCTCTCATGATTTTATAAACCTCTATAAGATCACCCCTCATCCTCATATGCTCCAGCGAAGAAAATCTCAACCCATCCAACCTCTCCTTATATTTCAAACCAGTGGCACAGTGGTTAGAACTGCTGCCTAACGCCAGGGACCTGGGTTCAATTCTGGCCTTGGGTCACTGTCTGTGTGGAGTTTGCACATTCTCCCCGTGTCTGCATGGGTTTCCTCCAGGTGCTCCGGTTTCCTCCCACAGTCCAAAGCTGTGCGGGTTAGGTTGATTGGCCATGCTAAATTGACCCTAGTGTCAGGAGGATTAGCAGGGTAATTATATGGGTTATGAGAATAGGGCCTGGGTGGGATTGTGGTCAGTGCAGATTCGATGAGCCAAATGGCCTCCTTCTGCACTGTAGGGATTCTATGATTCCAGTCCCGATAACATCCTTGCAAATCTTCCTTGCACCTTTTCCAGTTTAATAACATCTTTCCTATAACAGGGTGACCAGAATTGTACATGGTACTTCAAATGTGGCCTTACCAATGTCTTGTATGGTTGTAGCATAAAGTCCCAACTCCTGTATTCAGTTCTCTCACGATGAAGGCAAGTGTGCCAAACTCCTTCTTCAACTACAGGATTCTCCGTTACCTTCTCTGCCAAAGCTATCCCATGTTTCCTTTTTTCCCTCCTGATTTCCCTTTGAAGTGTACTCCTACACTCCCTATACTCAAGCAATTCACTTGACCCCAAATGCCTATACCTGACATATGCTTCCTTCTTTTTATTGACCAGAGCCTCAATATCTCTGATCATCCAGTGTTCCCTACTCCTGCAAGCCTTGCCCTTCACACTAACAGGAACATGCTGGCCCTGAACTCCCATTATCTCGCTTTTGAAAGCCTTCCACTTGCCACTTCCTTTATCTGTGAATCGCCTCCCCCAATCAACTTTTGAAAGTTCCTGTCTAATACCATCAAAATTGGCCTTGCCCCAATTTAGAACTTTAACTTAAAACAAATAGAATTATGGTCACAGGTCCCAAAGTGCTCCCCCACTAACACTTCAGTCACTTGCCCAGACTTATTTCCCAAGAGGAGGTCAAGTTTTGACCTTCTCTAGTGGGGCCACCTATATATCGATTGAGAATTTTTTCCTGAACAAACTTGACAAATTCCTTCCTTTCCCCTTCTTATTTCACAGTAGAATCCATATAGCCTCACTGGACGATCCCTCAGGAATATCCTAAGTACTGCTGTGATGTTTTCCCTAATCAAAAACTCAACTCCCCCTCCTCACTTGTCTCCCCTTCTAAACATTTGTACCCCGGAACATTGAGCTGTCAGTCTTATCCCTCCATCAGTCATGTTTCTGTAATCGATATGATATCCCAGCCCCATCTACCCCCCACCCCCATGCCCTGAGTTCATCTGCCTTACCTGTAAGGCCTTTTGTATTGAAACAAATGCAGTTTAGTCCATCAGTCTTCCCTCGTTTCCTATCATACACATGCCTGTCTTGTCTATTTAACTTGCTCTCTTTACATTTTGTATTAGCCTCAATGTCCCCTGTTGTCTCATTGCACTTTAGGATCCCACACTAAAGCAGTTCAATTTTGCATCTCTTCTCCTGTATGGCAGAGGTCAACGGGCTGTCCACCACAGGACTGGGATGAAAGTGAAAACCTGGCCACATATTTAGAAGGCCTGCAGTGCCTGGGACTATTTATTCCAGCTTTGATTAACCCCATTCATTGCAAGGCACATGCAGCTCTCTGTTAGGCAGTAGTCAGGCATATCGCTGAGGATGACAGATGTTAAGATGCCAGATCAATATACCCCAAGTCTGAAGCCAGACTAGACCCCAACATTTTTTTCAATTTTTGGCATAAATATGAGGAGAAGGTTGCTTTGCCTCAGTAGGAATTCTGCTGACAAATTAGGGACTTTTTTTTGTCAGAACAAGCTTTATTTATAACACAGTTTAAGTGTAACTCTAATGTTGTGAAGTTAGTGTTTGTAAAATTATAAACATTATAAATACTGGTAAAACGCTGAGTTGTAAAAATTTTCTGAAGGTGGTTTAGTTTTGTCTGTGTGCTGGGAGGCTGCAGGTGCAAGAATCCAGTACAGATTGAAACATTGTATTGAGAGGCAAAAGCAACAGGGTTGCTGTGGTAACAGGCTTTAGCATTTGAATCACAACATGTTTTGAATGTTAACCAATCATTTTATAATAAGCATTTGAATTGCATCAGCCTATCGGATTTGAATTTTGATGTTTTGATAACCTGTAAACCAATCCTATTGCGTGAATTTTGCGATGTCATCGGGGGTATAAATGCCACTGCTCCCAACTCCAGAAAACTGTCAGAAGCCACAAGAAAATCGCCTGCCACAGCTCATAGCTAGACAGAAAGAGACACAGGCAGACAACTCTCAGCCAGTGTAAAAGTCACATTTTATGTCTTTAAAAGAAAGGCTTATTTCATCTCAGAAGGACACAAGAACAAAAACACAGAAGAAAGAAGATTTCAGGAGACGACAAACCTGATTGCCATTTGAGAGTGACTGGAAAAATTCTATTTTTTTTGTTTGTTAATAAGTGGGAATTGTAATTATCTAAACAGCATTCCATTAGAATAGTATTTTGTTCAGTTTGTTAATAGTTTAGTTAACCTGTTTATTGTTGGTTAGAAAATAAAATATTATTTGTTTCTTTTCAAGAGAAAGTCTCAGGGAGTTATTTTTGATATAGCCACTAAAAATTGCTGTTGGCAGATTGTACCATTTCTCACATATTCTTTAAAAGATTATGAAAGGGAGGTACTTCTCTTTGAATGGTTGAGTGTAATTCTCTGAGAGGAGATCACTCTCCCCTTTGTACACAAACAAGATGAAATAGTTTAACCATTGAACAATCTTTAAACATGAAAATAAATAACTCTTAACTTCTAATTTCTCACTACTCAGTTGCAATAAAGCAATATTTCTCTTATAGACTTAACCCCACTTTAAAAATAGTTAGCAACTCCAGGCACACCTGCTTTGACTTGGGTTAATAGCTTTGGAGCTCCCAGAGAGATTATGTAGAGAGTGTGAGTGGCTCATAAGTTTCAATCTTTAAATAGCCCTTTCCAGCAACTGACCTCAGAAAGTTGTTTTCCTCAGCTGCAAACTTAACTCCTCACATTTCTAGTATCACATGACTAATTGACTCTGTATAGCTAACTCACCTTCCATTACTTTAATCAAGAAAATACCCCAAGGGTCTTTTTCTTGGTAAACAAAAGCTCATTAAGCCTCTACCAAATAAACATAGAAACATAGAAATTAGAAGCAGGAGAAGCATTTGATCCTCCAAGCCTGCTCCGCCATTCATAATGATCATGGCTGATTATCCAACTCAATGCCCTGATCCTGCCTTCCCCCTTTGATCCCCTTTGCCTCAAGTGCTATATCTAATTGCTTCTTGAAAACATTCAATGTTTTGGCCTCAACTACTTTCTGTGGTTGAGAATTCCATAGGCTAACCACTCTGGGTGAAGAAATTTCTCCTCATCTCTGTCCTAAACAGTCTACTCTGTATCCTCAGACTGCGACCCCTGGTTCTAGACACCTCCAGCAATGGGAACATCCTCCTTGCATCTACACTGCTTAGTCCTGTTAGAATGTTACAGGTTCCTATGAGATCCCCCTCATGCTTCTGAACCCAGCGAATACAATCCTAACCAACTCAATCATACGTCAGTCCCGCCATCCCAGGAATCAGTCTGGTAAACCTTCTCTGCACGCCCTCTGGAGCAAGAACCTCCTTCCTCTGATAAGGAGACCAATAGCGCACAATATTCCAGGCGTGGCCTAACCAAGGTTCTGTAAAATTACATTAAAAAATCCCTGCTCCTGCACTTGAATCCTCTCGCTATCAAGGCCAATATACCCTTTGCCTTTTTTACTATCTGCTGCATCTGCATGCTTACCTTCAGTGGCTGGTGTACGAGGGCACCCAGGTCTCATTGCACATTCCTCATTGCCTTTTATGGCCATTCAGATAGGAATGTCCCCTCGTTTTTGCTACCAAGTGGATAACCTCACATTTATCCAAATTATACTGCATCTGCCAATCATTTGCCCACTCACTCAAATTGTCCAAATCAAACTGAACGATCTCTGCATCCTCCTCAAAGCTAACCCTCACACCCAGCTTTAAGTCATCTGCAAATTTGGAGATATAACATTTAGTTCCCTCATCTAAATCATTAATATATATAGTAAATAGCTGGGGATCCCAGCACTGATCCCTGTGGTACCCCACTAGTCACTGCCTGCCATTTGGAAAAAAGACCATTTATTTCTACTCTTTGTTTCCTGCCAATCAGTTTTTTATCGGTCTCAACACAAGCCCTAATCCTTTGAGCTTTAATTTTACATGCTAATCTTTTATGTGAGGCTTTGTCGAAAGCTTTCTGAATGTTTAAATAAACCACATCCACTGGTTCCCCCTCATCAACTAGTTACATCCTTGAAGAATTCCAGTAGATTTGTCAAGCATGGTTTCCCTTTCATAAGTCTATGCTGACTTGTGCGATCCTGCCACTGTTTTCCATATGTTTTTCTATAAAATATTTGATAATGGAATCTGGAATTTTCCCCACTACCGACATCAGGGTTACTGGTCCGTAATTCCCTGTTTTCTCTTTTACTCCCTTTTTAAAGAGTGGGATTACATTAGCTACCCTCCAATCTGTAGGAACTGTTCCAGAGTCTATAGTATCTTGAAAGATGACTCGCAATGCATCCACTATTTCTCGGGCCATTTCCTTAAGTACTCTGGAATGTAAATTATTAGGCCCTGGAGATTTATTGGTCTTCAATTCCATAATTTTTCTCAACACCATTTCTCTACTAATACTGATCTTCTTCAGTTCAAACCTTTCACTGCACCGTGTTCCCCAACATTTCTGGTATGTTATTGGTGCCCTCCTTTGTGAAGATGGAACCAAAGTATGTATTCAGTTGGTCAGCCATTTCTTTGTTCCCCATTATAAATTCCCCTGTTTCAGATTGTAAGGGACCCTCATTTGTCTTCAGCAATTTATTTCTTCTCACAAATCTATAGACATTTCTGCAGTCAGTTTTCATGTTCCCCGCAAGCTTATTCTCATATTCTATTTTACTCTTCTTAATCAGTCCCTTTGTCCTCCTTTGTTGAACTCTAAACTGTTCCCAATCTTCAGATCTGGTGTTTTTCTTGACAAATTTGTATGCCTCTCCCCTGGATCTAATACTAGGTGGAATTGTATGACATCGTTGCGCCCATCTTGCAGTGGGAAAATGTCGTAAAATCGGGCGCAAAGCGGCTAGCGGGAACGGTGCCTGTTTTCACGCCCCTTCCCATTTTACCACGGGAAAAAAAATCTGCACAATCGGAAGCCCGCCCAAAAGGGACGAGACGTCAATTTACATGTTGTTGCATTCATCAAAATGGCATTAGTGAGCTTCATGCCCAATTGTCCCACTTCACCTGCTTTTACGACCTTGTTCGCCACAGCCGGATCGGTCTGGAAAACAGCTCTTGTATAAAAGTCGGCTTCTGGCAAATGATCAGTGAGGGTGAGCGAGCAGGTAAGTCCCTGCGTTTAAACTGCTCTGTGCTGCTCAGAGGGGGTTGCTTTGTGGTGGACATGTTGCGTTTTGGGTTGGGAGGGGCCTGCAAGTGTGTGGGGAGGAGTGGAGGGCTGTTGTTGATCATGGAGTCCAACCTCAGGCTCTCAGCACGAACCCGGGTCTGAACCCTGACCTCAGGTCTTAGGGATGCTTCTGGGTCCTAGTGCAGGCAGCAGGAGACACAGTTGCAGACGGGAGATGTGCCGGAAACTTTTTGAAGTGGCAGTGCTGCAGCCGCAGGACCTGTCAAGCAGCAGTGTCTGTGGTCACTAAGATGTGGAGATGCCGACTTTGGACTGGGGTAGGCACAGTAAGAAGTCTTACAATACCAGGTTAAAGTCCAACAGGTTTATTTGGAGTCACAAGCTTTTGGAGCACTGCTCCTTTATCAGGTGAGACTTGGCTGATGACGCTTGTGCAGAGGCCTGAGACTGAGGTGGAGACCCGACATAATGAGGCCCATGTTGCCATCCATTCAATAGTGGAGCAGTTCAGGTGCCTGGACCGCTCTGGCGGGGTCCTCCAAAAAAGCCCCCTGATATTGTCCCGCATTGTGGCGGTGTGTTGTGCCCTACACAACCTGGCGTAGCAGCGAGGAGATCTTAATGAGAAGGAGGACATGGAGGCCGACCAGCCTGGGACGAGATCACTGAGCAGAATGAGGAGGAAGAGGAGGAGGACGACGAAGAGCAACACCACCCAGGCAGCAAGGGTCAGGTATGCAAGGGCGGTGAGGGAGGCCATGATGAACCCATGATTTGGGCAATAGGAGTGCTGTGTTGCCGCACGTGGGTTCCCTTCTCCACCCCCACCCCCTCCCCCCGAAGTCCTACAATCTCCTGCAACATTGTAACACCAAGGTGGTGGGCCTGGGTACGCTGTGTTAGTGAGTTTCTTTGGCAGGCAGGAGGGTGATGACAACCCTCTAAGCTCCATTGTGATGATGCCCTGCTGAAAACTAGTCTGATTCCTACCTGTGCTCCGTATGCATGCTGACACGTGGGCCCACATTTGGGTAGTGGGTAAGGGATCATTAAACTCACATACAGGGCACCAGGGTGGGTGGGGTGGGAGAGGTTAGGGAATCTTGTGGGTTCTGGGGATGCCATGGCTGATGGTGTAAGTTGCTGCCAAAGCATGCCACCCACTGTATTCAGTGATTTCTTTGAGCGCCTTCATTTTCTCAGTGACAGAGCGTTGAGGGGCTTCCCCCACTGACATCAACATGCAGGGCCCCTCTAGTGACCATCAGGGTAAGCACGTTTCTGGTTAGAGGCAAATCTGAGACAAGTTAATCACAGGTGGATGGTGAAGTAACATTTATTGGTGCCAATAAAAGTGCGTTAATGACAGGTGATAACATACAAACATGTAAACAGGAGTCGTTAAAGTGCATAAAATCTATCCAACTAATGCAGCCCATCTCCTCGAGATCTAGGTTGTCTCCCCTCTGCAGCACTTGGTTGTGGAGAGCGCAGTAGACCATAATAATGGAGGAGGCCCTCTGGGGTCTGTCCTGTTGGGCACTCCCGACTGGTCCAGGCACTGGAACTGCATCTTCAACAGTCTGACTGACTGCTCCACTAACACATGTGTCAAAAGCGTGAACCTCATTCTATCGAGTCTCCGTTGGCATTTGTGGCCTCCATATTGGTGTCATGAGCCACCTCCTAAGTGGGCACTCCTGAGGAACCATCCCATCAGCCACTATTCCCCTCCCCCCACCCTCACACAAAGACAGCTGGAATTTGCGAGTGGCTCAAGATGTAACTGTCATGGACACTCCCCAGGAAATGGGCACACACCTGCATGAAGCACATTGTGTGGTCACAGATGTGTTGGATGTTGGGGGGGTGGAATCCCTTGTGGCTCCTGAATGGTACTGCATGCTGCCATGGTGATTTAAGAGCCACATGGGTGCAGGTCATCAGAACTTGAAGGTGGGGCATCCATGCTAGGTGGGCAAACCCATGGCCCTGACATCCTGGCTCATCTGGTCCCGGTCAAAGTTGATAAACATTTCAGCTCTGGCATAAAGGGCATCTGTCACCTTCAAAATACATTTGTGAGTGGCAGACCGGGAGATGCCACAGCTGTCCCGATGCTTTCCTGGAATGAATCTTTAGCATAAAGGTTCAGAGCAGTTATAAGTTTAAGGGCCATAGGCATTGGGTGTCCTTCAGTTCCATGGGGTGCCAGCTCATGCAGTATATAGCAAAGGTGGTCCACAATGCCCCAGTACAAACACAGTCTTCTCTGGCACTGCAGCTCAGACAACTGAAGGTAGGAACATTGATGCTGGAAGATTCTTGACCTCCACTGTGTCCAACGTTGCTTCTCTATATGTGGTCCTGTTCCTTGTGAAGCTGCAGGCTGACCATGTGCAGCAGCAAATTACTGTCTCTGCTGTTGGTCAATCCTGGTCAGTGGAAAGGCCAACTCAGCAGGCTCTGTGATTCTGATGAATCATGCACTAAAAAAGTGAGAACACCACTGTGAGCACTGAAGAGTCGTCACTGAACCTGACCCTCATCACTCCATGTGTCTGTGACTTCCACCCCAGTGCTTTCCATTACGTGTGTGAATTTCAGCTCTCTCTCACAGCACCCACTCTGACACTACATCCTCGTTTTGCTACCTATGTACTTCAGCAGGAAGTGTTGAGTCTCTATTGTCTCACGTCATCTGACCCGCACAATTCGTATCATAGGTCCCGACCTTGCATAGTGCTAAAGTACATTAGAGAGAATGCATGGCAACAAGGTCTGAATTCTGACAGGGCTTGTCAAAATTGCTGCCAAACATGATATTGATCAGGGGGAGTGGTGCCAGCTTTCATCATCCTACCTTGCCACTGGGTTCTCCACAGTGCGGGCTGTGTACTGCTAAGACTTGAATTGAAAGATGCATTTACATTCTTGGAAATTAATATTCCAAAGTGTTGACCTTTGTCCCCAGACCTTGCAACTAGATCTAGCTCTGGATATTAAACTGGCATGCTGGACTCCTCCAAGATTTGTCAGTTAGTTGCTCTGGCAACAGTATTCGTCTTGACAAGACACAGCTGATTCTTGAGAAGTATCCAATTAGCTTTTCAAGCAATTTCCTAGATGGCAGCCTCACATACTTGGGGTCTTCTATGCTGTGCAGTTAAGCAGCATTACATGAGAGCAATCAATGCACTTTCACTGCTGGACCTGAGAGTCAGAGTTCGCAGAGAAGTGGATTTGAACTTCCTGCCCTTAATCTTCTCTAGTCTCACAGCATTGATGGAGTGAGGGTTGTAGGTTTCACTGCATTCGTTCTCCCCCAAGTGAGAGGGTATTTATGCCTCTTGAGGCAGGGTAGCTTCCTATCACTGATATCCCACACTGCCCTTGCAACCTGGCCCCCTGCCAAAGCAGAACCCCAGGACCTTATAGTTACATCCAGTACTGACCCTCTGTTGTGGCCGCCTCCCACCAAGTTTGCAGCTTCAACAAGGAATGCAGCATGGAGGAACCAGGAAGTGATGCCTGTTTGGCAGCTAACAGAACCCTTTGGAACAAGGGGTGACCTGATATGCAGGGAATGTAAGGCCCGTGAGCAACCCATACATCCCCACACATCCCCCCACAAACCCCCTTCCACCAATGACAAGTGGTCCGCAGCTCCGACCCTGTACTGCACTTTTGTACATCCCAGCATTCTCCTTGTTGCTCCTTGCACCAAGGAGAATGCTGGGGATGCGCACAAGTGCAGCTTGAGACCAGGGCTGAGGGTCACTGTCATCACGTCACGCCAGCACCAGCTGAATATTTGGTGTTGGGTCAGTATCCGGAGTGAGTGCTCACACCCTTCGCCGGTGCCTTGCACATCACTCCACTGGCAAGGTTAGCTCAAAATAGGAGAATGCAATCTCATTGGCTGGAATCACACTTTTTTGACCTCTTTGCATTTTGAGCCTGCGCTGTCATTCCCACAGACGACGAATGCAGACTCAAGACCCTGCCCATAGCCTTGGCTGTAACAAACAGGGAAAATTGGGTTTGGGTGAATGTTACTGGATCAGGCCAAGCAAAAGAAATAAGCAAACAAGTTTACAGGAGGGCTGTGTAATTGTCACAAAATTGTAATGGCAGAGCAATCAATGTGCAAAGCTGTTGCAGGAAAAGAGCATTGTTGAGGGAATTCAACTGCAAGATACAACTCCTGTGTACTTGGCAATATCAATAAAGGCTGTAGAAGGGCTGAAGAAGGGGCTTGGAGCTCCGAAAGCTTGTGTGGCTTTTGCTACCAAATAAACCTGTTGGACTTTAACCTGGTGTTGTTAAACTTCTCACTGTACTTGGCAATAACCAAAGAACATCCCAAGATGGTCACATGTAACAGCAAGTGGATACTTTGGTGAAGTATAATTGGTTGAAGTTACAGCCTTCAATTTTAAGCATCAGAAATGTTTTAAACTGTCCTTGATTGAAGATCCATGCCTCACCCAAACTGCACAGCTGACTACCTTCAGTCCAATAAGGGTGAGAGATATAACCTGCTTCTCAGCTTGCCAAAAGTCAACAATGTCCAAAAGTGCTTCCACCAATTCAGAAAGCCAGAGCATGCTTTCATAAGCTTTAGAGTGGAACATGGCCTCAAATTAGTTTGAGCCTAAACACTGAGCTTGTTTAAAGCCAGACAAATAATAAAATAACTATGACAGGCATGACAAACAAACCAAAGCTGCTTTTCTTTGCCATCTTGGAACCAGATCTTGGAGATTTTTTAAAATATTGATTCATGGGACATGGGCATCACTGGTTGGCCAGCATTTATTGCCCATCCCTAGTTGCCCTTGAGAAGGTGGTGGTGAGCTGCCTTCTTGAAATGCTGCAGTCCACATGCTGTGGGTTGACCCACAATGTGGTTAGAGAGAGAATTCTAGGATTTTGACCTCGCAACTGCGAAGAAAGGGCAAAATATTTCCAAGTCAGGAGGTGAGTGACATGGAGGGGAACATGGTGGTATTCCCATGTATCTGCTGCACTTGTTCTTCTAGATGGAAATGATCATGGGTTTGCCGTCAAAGGATCTTTGGTGATTTCTGCAGAGCATCTGGAAGATAGTACATACTACTGCTATTGAGCATCAATGATAGAGGGAGTTGATGATGTGCATGTGGTGCCAATCAAGTGGGCTGCTTTGTCCTGGATGGTGTCAAGTTTCTTGAATGTTGTTGGAACTGCACCCATCCAGGCGAGTGGGGAGTATTCCATCACACTCCTGACTTGTGCCTTGTAGATGGTGAACAGGCTTTGGGGAATCAAGAGGTGAGTTACTCACAACAGTATTCCTAGCCTCTAACCTGCTCTGGTAGCCAATGTTTTGAATTGAATTTGTTGAATTGATTTATTATTGTCACATGTATTGAGATACAGTGAAAACTATTTCTTGTGAGCTATACAGACAAAATATAGGGGAGAAGGAAAGGGTAGGGTGCAAAATACAGTGTTGCAGTTACTGATCGGGTGAAGAGAAAGCAATGAGTTTATTTGGAAAGTCCAGTTGAGTTTCTACTCAATGGATATTGACAGTGGGAGATTCAGTGGTGGTAATACCATTGAATGTCAAGGGACGGTAGTTAAATTGTCTCTTATTGGTGATGGCTATTGCCTGGCATTTGTGTGGTGCGAATGTTACGTGCCACTTGTCAGTCTAAGCCTGGATATTGTCCAGATCTTGTTGCATTTGGGCATGGACTCCTTCAGTATCTGAGGAGTCGCGAATAGTGCTGAACATTGTGCAATCATCAGCGAACATCCCCACTTCTGACTTTATGATGGAGGGAAGTTTATTGATGAAGCAGCTGAAGATGGATGGGCCTATGACAATACCCTGAGGAACTCCTGGAGATGTCCTGGAGCTGAGGTGACAAACCCCCCACAACCACAAACATCTTCCGATGTGCCAGGTATGACTCCAAGTAGCGGAGAGTTTGCCCCCGAATACCCATTGATTCCAGTTTTGCTGGAAATCCCAGATGCCACAATGTGGCCTTGATAGCAAGAGCTGTCACTCTCACCTCATCTCTGGAATTCAGCTCTTTCGTCCATGTTTGAACTAAGGCTGTAATGAGGTCAGGAGCTGAGTGAACCTGGCGAAACTAAACTGGGCATCACTGAGCAGGCTTTTGCTGAACAGGTCCTGCTTGGTAGCACTGTTGATAACTCCCTCCATCACTTTGTTTGATTTGATTTGATTTGATTTAATTTATTATTGTCACATGTATTAACATACAGTGAAAAGTATTGTTTCTTGCACACTATACAGACAAAACATACTGTTCATAGAGAAGGAAATGAGAGAGTGCAGAATGTACTATTACAGTCATAGCTAGGGTGCAGAGAAGGATCAACTTAATGCAAGGGAAGTCCGTTCAAAAGTCTGACAGCAACAGGGAAGAAGCTGTTCTTGAGTCGGTTGGTATGTGTCCTCAGACTTTTATATCTTTTTCCCGAAGGAAGAAGATGGAAGAGAGAATATCTGGGGTGCGTGGGGTCCTTAATTATGCTGGCTACTTTGCCGAGGCAGTGGGAAGTGTAGACAGAGTCAATGGATGGGAGGCTGGTTTGCATGATGGATTGGGCTACATTCACGACCTTTTGTAGTTCCTTGCGGTCTTGGGTAGAGCAGGAGCCAGACCAAGCTCTAATACAACCAGAAAAAATGCTTTCTATGGTGCATCTGTAAACGTTGGTGAGAGTTGTAGCTGATATACCAAATTTCCTTAGACTTCTGAGAAAGTGGAGACGTTGATGAGCTTTCTTAACTATAGTGTCGGCATGGGGGAACCAGGACAGGTTGTTAGTGACCTGGATACCTAAAAACTTGAAGCTCTCAACTCTTTTTACTTCGTCCCCGTTGATGTTGACAGGGGCATGTTCTCCTTTACGCTTCCTGAAGTCGATGACAATCTCCTTCGTTTTGTTGACATTGAGGGAAGAGATTATTGTTCACCAGATTCTCTATCTCATTCCTGTACTCTGCCTGGTGATTGTTTGAGATCCGACCCACTACGGTGGTGTCGTCAGCAAACTTGAAAATTGAATTGGAGGGGAATTTGGCCGCACCGTCATAGGTAGGAGTATAGGAGGAGGCTGAGAACACAGCCTTGTGGGGCACCGGTGTTGAAGATGATCATGGAGGAGGTGTTGATGCCTATCCTTACTGATTGTGGTCTGTGAGTTAGGAAGTTCAGGATCCAGCCGCAGAGGGAGGTGCCGAGGACCAGGCCATGGAGTTTGGAGATGAGTTTCGTGGGAATAATAGTGTTGAAGGCTGAACTGTAGTCAATAAATAGGAGTCTGACATAGGTGTCCTTGTTATCTAGGTGTTCCAGGGTTGAGTGCAGGGCCAGGGAAATGGTGTCTGCTGTTAACCTGTTGCAGTGGTAGGCAAACTAGAGGATCCAGGTAGTCCGGGAGGCTAGGATTGATTCGATTTACTGATAATTGAGAGTAAACTGATGGGGCAGTAATTGGCCGCATTGGATTTGTCCTGTTTTTTGTGTACAGGACATACCTGGGCAATTTTCCACATTGTTGGGTGGATGTCAGCATTGTAACTATACCGAAGGAGCTTGGCCAGGGGAGCGGCAAGGTCTGGAACATAAATCTTCAGTACTATTGCCGGAATTTTGTCAGGGCCCATTGCCTTTGCAGTATCCAGTGCCTCAAATCATTTCTTGATATCATGTGGATCGAATTGGCTGGAAACTGGCATCTGAGATGCTGGGAACCACTGGAGGAGGCCGAGATGGATCATCCACTCAGCACTTCTGGCTGAAGATGGTTGAGAATACTTCAGCCTTATCTTTTGAACTGATGTGCTGGGCTCCTCCATTACTGAGGATCGGGATGTTTGTGGAGCCTCCTCCTTCAGTGAGTTGTTTAATTATCTACCACGATTCACAACTAGATGTGGCAAGACTGCAGAGCTTGGATCTGATCCGCTGGTTGTGGGATCACAATGTGGGAAACAATAATTTTCACTGTATGTTAACACGTGACAATAATAAATCAAATCAAATCAAATCAAACTTAGCTCTGTCTATCACTTGCTGTTTACCCTGTTTGCCATGTAAGTAGTCCTGTTTGGTCATTTCACTAGGTTGACACTTCATTTTTAGATGTGCCTGGTGCTGCTCCTGGCATATCCTCTTGCACTCCCCATTGAACTAGGGCTGGTCCCCTGGCTTGATGATAATGGTTGAGTGAGGGATATGTCGGGCCATGAAGTTGCAGATTGTGCTGGAGTACAGATCTGCTGCTGTTGATGGCCCACAGCGCCTCATGGATGCCCTACCTTGAATTGTTAGATCTGTTCTAAGTATGTCCCATTTAGCATGGTGATAGTGCCACACAACATAATGGTTTCTAATAAGTGCTGGGTAAGGAATGTTTGTCAATAGTCAAACAATGGTCCTACTGAATCACTCTATGTGAGGACAGTATGAATGTAATACAAGCTTTGGCTGCTTGTAGCCGAGTAACAGGTCACTGTGCCCTGATATCTAATTGCATCTTGGGTCTCAGTAGCAAGATGAGACATCTGCATTATTCATGCTTGAGAGCTGACATTTGGAGAGATGGTGCTGTTTAGATTTTAACCATCTTGAAGTGGTCAGGCCTTCACCATTAACAAGTCTTTTTCTTGGTAGTTCTGCCTTGCTATTCTGCTGTCATACTGGCATGATTGCATCCATTTGTGCAATGGCATTTCAGCAACTTGAAGGATTTCATGGCCACTAACTTGTTTCAATCATGATGTCAACAATGGCACTGTGTAGTTGCTGAAGGAAATACACTGGAGGAGCGCTAAGTATATTCGATAATGGTCACATGTTCCGTAGGAAACTGAGCTTTGTGCGGATGATCCAATTGTGTGTGCTGAAGATGATTTATGCTGCCTTCAAGATCATTGTGTGATTGATTACCCTGATTTGAACTAGATGTCGATGAAGCTTTTATGTATCAAAGCCCTAAGAGAACTTTCTTGTGAAAACCTGCCTTTATCTTATTCCTCTGGTATTCATGTCATTTTGAGGTTGTCATGGGCACATCTGTTGCATTGTGCCCATGTAATGACATCTTCCTGTAGCTTGTCTGAATTTCCACTGCCTTCACATTCATTCCCTTTCAAGTCCTCCTTGTCTGAGGAGATGCCTAGCTCCTCAATGTCTTTCTGCCACCACGTCATCCCTTTGCAGCATTAGATTGTGATGAGTGCAGCAAACAATGATGATGCAGGACACCCTCTGTGGTGAGTATTGTAGAGCCTAGCCTGACTTGTCCAAACATTGGACAAACATTTATAAGAGGCCAACGGTCTGTTCTATTAAGGACTTTGTGGCTGAATATGCAGCATTGTATCTCTCAGATGCACTCTGATGAATTGATGTCATGAGCCATGACTTTTGAGGGTAACTTCTATCAGCAAAAAGCCAATCCTCTAAGTGCTGAGGTCCCTCAAATATCTCAGGCACCTGGGAGTGGTTCAATGTATGAATCACACAAACTCCTTGGTTATCTTGTACAAACAGACTGGGATCTGCAAAACGTGATCACTAACTAGCTGACTGTTCTAGTAATGTATCTCATCAGAGTGCTGCCAAGGAGCTCCCAAAGCCACCTGTGTGCAATTAATGGCGCACGGTATATGCAGGAAACATGGCTTGCTTCATCCAGTGGAATTGCATATATATTGAGAATGACTGAAAAGCTCATTTATCACCTCCCTTATACATTTTATGTGTTGCCAAAGTTCTATTAAAGTCCCCGGGAAGGCCCCCACCCCCTCCCCTCTTAATGACTAGAATCAAGACATGAAGCCATGCAGAGTTCTCTAACATGGCCAGCATATTCCCAGCACAATATGCCCATGGTCTTGACCCCAGCAAAATATCTTCAATGTGGTCCTGACAGCATGGTGTCAGTCCCAGAACAGTCTGGTTCTTCCTTGGACGGTCTCATAATGCTTGACTCAAGACAACTTTGCATCATGACAGTCTTTCAATATTCCACTCTGTTCTTTGACCACCCTATTTATATCCAAACCTGATTCCCCTTCAACCAGAAGCCACCAAACAGGATTTAGGAACAGTAATCGGGAAAAGAGTCACTGCTAATTTTCCCCGATCTGAATCAAAATCATTGTGAATGTTTTCCTATCTGAATCAGGGTTACAGAAGGAATGTCTGCCAAAGTCACTGCTGAAATGATCTAATTCAAAGACTAGCGGTGGAAGTATCCCAAATGTTGGCTAAATGTCATTTTCAATGCCAAAAGCATTGTGAAGTTCGGTGGTGCAAAATGGATCACATAGGCATTTTGGAATAAAATTTCCCCATGTGAAAAATGCCATGGCTGTAGTGTGAACCATTTGACTAACCCACCCTGGGCATCATCTGACCACTTTAATCAAAGGGGTGCTGCATTTAAATGGCTCCATAGAACTTTCTTTCAAGCCTGGAGGATGGCAGTGAGGAAGCCAACTCCACGCTTTATGGAGGAGACTGATCAAGAATGTTGGATGCCATGGAGGAGAAAAGAGCTGACAGAGGAGCTCCAGCAATGTCACAAATCCCGCCTAGGAGATGGTGGTCACACTGCTGCGTGCCAGCACCCTCCACATGAGGACGGGGTGCAATGTCGAAAAATGATGAATGACCTCCTCTGTTCTGTCAGGGTAAGTGCTTCCTGTATCTTCTCTCCACTCCACCTTGCCATCATCCCTTGGAATGCCACCTTGACCCCACATGCTACCACCCAGCAGAGTCCCAGCACCCGAACTCCCACAAGCATCCTCACACCTCCTGGGACTCCTCTCCTCACAACACCTCCTTATTCATTTGCTTGCCCACATATGCCAGATATCATGAACATCTGACCCTGGGAGTGTGCAGTCACTGAGATTTGGGGAACCTTGGGCCCTCGCTCCAAATTTCTCGTTGGAGCAAAAGGGGAGAGGAAGGTAATGCAGAACCTCACTCAGACATGAGCTAGAGAGTCAGCGTGTTGGCATCAGACAGACAGGAGTCAGATATAAGCAGTAGCTGAGGAACATCGTAGACTATTCCTCACTGCAAGTCGTCACCATCCTCTTGTATTGACCAGGCAGCAAGCACTCGAGGACCCCCAGCTCCAGATGTGTGAGAGCTCGGCCACACTCATCTCCTGGCCGCAGGGGGGTCACGACATCCTGGGGGTGGGAATCATTCTGTTTGCTAGCGAGCTAGTCTCCACGAACCGGGAGGCACTGAGGGCACCTCTAGCCCTCCTGCCAATGTGAAGCCTCAGCCGTCTGGTCTCACTTCCTCTGCAGGTTCTTCCTCGTGCCCTCATGCATGTCCTCTTCATCCAAGGACAAGTGTTGCTCATCCAGGTCATCATCAGGAAACTCCTCACCCTGCTGCAGAACTAGGTTGTGGAGTGCATAGCAGATCACAACAATGTGGGAGACCCTCTGAGGACTGTACTGAAGGGCCCCACCGGACCTGTCAAGGCAGTAGAAATGCATCTTTAATAGACCATTTAATAGACCTCTCGATGACCAATTAGGTCACATTGTGAGCCTCATTGTACCTAGTCTGAAGCGGTTTGTGGCCTCTGCACTGGTGTCATTGGTCACGAGCTGAGAGATTAACTCTTGTCTCCAAGGAGCCCTCCCTGTAGTCTGGGGTATCCCTCGAAGCATCCAGTGGATCTTAGACTGACCACGGATGAAGCTGTCATGAGCACTCCCTGGAAAACAGGCACACACATGATTGACTCACATCTGGCAGTTGCACATCAGTTGGACATTAAGGGAGTGGAATCCCTTCCTGTTTATACAGGGAACTCGCTTGTACCATGGGGTGTGGAGAGTGGCAGAGCGCAGTCTATCGCTGCACCTGTGGCAGACCATCTATCTGCTTGAACCTGGCAGACCTCTCATCTTGCTGAGTCTGATCCTGGTCAAAGTGGATATATTCACCAGCCCTTGCATACAGTGTGTGATAACCCCCAGAACTTCAATGGGGAATCTTTCATTGATCTCCCTGTGGGACTCGTGGGATACGAGTTCCCATAATAATAGGCAATCACCTAACCAGCTGGAACTCTTTACCTGGGCTCTTGACAAGGCAGACTCTGCAGACCGATCATTCCAAATGGGACTTATGTAAGTGCATCACAAGTCTGTGGTTTAACTTTATGATTTAAAATAAACATCATTCTTTCCAGTCAGCTTCCTGAGTTATTACATTGGCGATGAGGATGGGATAAATAATGACACAGAAAATCTGGTTAAATGGTGCAAAACCTGCCGATACAACCAGGAGGTCCCACCAGCAGCCTCATTACCATCTAGGGAACGGCCAGGGAGACCTTGGGTACAAGTGCATGCGGACCTCGCAGGGTCAATTATGGGCTCGATGTTTCTAATATTGATTGATGCCCATTCCAATTAATCTGATGTGCACGGGTTTGCCTCTACCACCTCTCTAAACATGATAGAAAGGCTCCGGCAGTCCTTCAGCACATACGGCATACCGGAAGTCCTCATAACAGACTCCATGTACCAGTGGGGAGTGCCAAATCTTTGTAACCACAAGCGGAGTGAGTCATGTTCGCATGGTTCCCCATCACCTGTCTTCAAATGGCCTGGCTGAGTGATCAATCCAGGTATTTATGAACGAAATGAATAAACAAACCAAGGGCTCCTTAGAGACAAAGCTGGCACAGTTCCTTTCTACCTACAGGACAACACCACAGACGCCAACGGGTAAAGCCCCAGCAGAACTATTGATGCGTAGACACCTTCAGACTAGGCTTAGTCTCATGTTTCCGAACCTGAATGGAAAGTCAAAGAAAAAAAGACCCAAAAGGGGCCACGATGATCATAAGCCTGATAGGTTTTTTTAATCTGGGAGACACTATCCACGTACAAAGGTTTGGATACGGAACTGGACCAGTGTCATAAGAACTGGAGAGAAGATAATGGTGAAACATATTGACCACCTCCACGTTGGGAACCCTCCACAGGGGCAACATCTCACTGCACACGCCATCTTTGGCACCTTGCACACCGGCCTGCGGATGGATAATTCCATCCACAGTAAACTCAAGAAAAGTTTATGAGGACTCCGCCTTGGAAATGGAGACAGAAGCGGCAGAATCGCAGTCAGAGGTAGCCACCGAGGACGAGCCCCCCTACAGTTACACTTCGACGTTCAGCAAGGAAGAGACACTCGCCCACTCGGTATACCCCCAACCCCGACCAGACTGCGTACACAACAGAAAGAAAGCCACTGGTCAAAAGACAAAAATGGCCCCAATGCATTAGGAGCGAGGGAAACCCTCGGACCCAGACGGGGAAAGGTGTGATAACCCCCAGGTCTTCCATGGAGAATCCTTAATTGGTCCCCTTGAGGCTCGTGGAATAAGAGCTCGCATAGTAAAAGGCAACCACCTATCCAGGTGGAATCTGCCACCCAAGTCCTTGAAAAGGCAGACTTCAGAATGGATCTGCAAACTGATCGTCCCGGACGGAACTTAAAGATGTATGTGCACCACAGGATTGTGGCTTCACTTGATGATTTACAATAAACATTGTTCCTTTCCAGTCGGCTTCCTGAGTTAAAAACCATAAGATATAGGAGCAGAATTAGGCCATTCGGACCATCGAATCTGCTCCGCCATTCAATCATGGCTGATATGATTCTCATCCCCATTCTCCTGCCTTCTCCCTGTAACCCCTGATCCCCTTATTGTTCAAGAATCTATCTATCCCTGTCTTAAAGACACTCAATGACCTGGCATCCACAGCCTCTGTGGCAATGAGTTCCACAGATTCACCATCCTCAATTTAAAGCTATGTCCCCTCGCGCTAGCCATCGCCATCCGAGGAAAAAGGCTCTCACTGTCCACCCTATCTAATCCTCTGATCATCTTGTATGCCACTATTAAGTCACCTCTTAACCTTCTTCTCTCTAACGAAAACAGCCTCAAGTCACTCAGCCTTTCCTCATAAGACCTTCCCACCATACCAGGCAACATCCTGGTAAATCTCCTCTGCACCCTTTCCAATGCCTCCACATCCTTCCTATAATGCGGTGACCAGAACTGTACGCAATACTCCAAGTGCGGCCGCACCAGAGTTTTGTACAGCTGCAACATGACATCATGGCTTCGAAACTCAAATCCTTCCTTAGGTATGGGGCCCAAAACTGCTCACAATATTCCAAATGGGGTCTGACCAGAGCCTTCTACAGCCTCAGCATTACATCCCTGCTCTCGTATTCTAGCCCTCTAGAAATGAATGCTAACATTGAATTTGCCTTCCTAACTGCCAACTGAACCTGCATGTTAACCTTAAGAGAGTCCTGAACCAGGACTCTGAAGTCCCTTTGCGCTTCAGATTTCCGAAGCCATTCCCATTTAGAAAACAATCTATGTCTCTATTCTTCCTCCCAAAGTGCATAACCTCTCACTTTCCCCCGTTGTATTCCATCTGCCACTTCTTTGCCCATTCTCCTAGTCTGTTCAAGTCATTCTGCAGCTTCCCCACTTTCTCAACACTATCTGTCCCTGTACATATCTTTGTATCATCCGCAAATTTAGTAGCCATGCCCTCAGTTCAATCTTCCAGATCATTAAAAAGTTGTGAGACAGTGCATCCACGGATGCACTTATGGATGGATGTCTGTGATGGATCCACAGAGATCCCCAAAGGAGCCGTGGAAGGATCCCGTGGCAAAGAAGTTCAGGGTTGTCATGATCTTCGTGTCCTCTGCCGCCACATGGCACCAAGTCCATGAGAACTTGGCACAGGTGCCAGTGTCTCCTTCATCAGCTGGTGTCTCCATTGGCACATGGTGTCTGACAGCTCCGGGAAAGGTACACAAGTCTAGTATATCCTGGAATACCTTAGTGCTCCCTGCATGGCTGGTACAGCATCCATCTCCTGATCCTACCTTTTGGCCCCATGATCTTTGTCTGGAGGATCTCTCCTTAGAGCTGCTGCACATTGCTGCTGGAGTCTGTACTCCACCTGCACTGTAATCTGTAATTTTGCCAGCTCCACTGCTCCATCCTGATTTTGATCAGAATCCTGCAAGGATAAGAGAGAGAGAGTCAGGTTGATGTTGCAACTATGATTTTCCTGCCCCACTATGCTGATCAGGTAGTGGGGTGGGAAATGTAAGCGGGAGACCAAAAATGGGAATCACGCCCGGCGTCTGGCCAGTCCCAAATTTCCCAGGCCACTGTTATTGATGTCATCAGCCTCGCTCTGGGGTATGGTGCGAGGCTGATTTTAATATTCATATCTCCATTTAAATCTGCTTAGTCAGCCTGGGACGTGATCGTTCAGGTTCACACAGGTTTCTGACCTCACTGATGGAGATCCACACCAGCGGGGATTACAGCTGGTCCCCAGCAATAGGGATCAGACGTGATGGCCTTGCTGGTGGGACTGCAGGCCAATGAGACCTGCTGAGAGGTCAGGGGTGGGGCAGTGCCCCTTGGGCAGTGCCAGTCTGGCACCCTAGCAGTGCCAGCCTGACACCCTGGCACTGTGCACTGGGCACCCTGGCACTGCCAGCCTGGCACTCTGGACAGTACCAAGGGGCAGCACCTGAGGGTGCAGGGTCTGATAGGAGAAGGCCCAGAAACGGCAAAGGAGATGGGAGAAGGTAGGAGGGAAGGAAATGGGAGGTTCAGCATCAGGGGGTGGGGACTAGTGGTGGGGCCAGCCAGTGGGGTTCGGGGCCGGCCATCACAGGTTGAGGCCAGCCACTGGAGATTGGGGCCAGTCCTCGGAGGTTGAAACCGACCACTGGGGTCAGGGCCGTTCATTGGGTTCGGTGTCGACCATCAGGAGGCCAGCGATCTGGGTGGGGGTGAGGTGGAGGGCCGGGGCTGTTGATGTCCAGGGGGGAAGGGGGGGGAGGGGAGGGGGCGGAATGTCAACTGATCTTCCAATATACTGGGAGATCAGTGCATGACTGATGGCCCCCTGAACACTCTGCTGCCGTATTCTGATGTGACGTTAAATCCACTAAGTAGAAAATGCTTTCAACTTCCTGCGAATGAGATTTGTGCCTTTCCCAGCTGTGGACCTGATCACATAATTGGATAGGCCCTGGAAGATCGCAATTGGAAATCTCGCTGCCGCAAATCCATTTGTGGCTTCCCGCAAGATTTAGTGGCCATGGCTGGATTTGCGCCTGCGACTAATGGGCCAGCTGTAGGATTCAAAGCTAAGAGCCGCCACTTTCAGCACTTTCAGCGTTGCTTAGCTTAAAAGGAGAAACCCTCCATCCAGCTTCTTGATAAAATACATAAAAAATCATGAATGCACCAAGATCCCCTATGACTTTATATAAGTCACTCCATTTGCCTACCAGACTAATATTAATAAAACTAACTTACTATATAAAAGGCGAAGAGTCATCGAGACTCAAAGCGTTGGCTCTATTCTCTCCCCACAGATGCTGTCAGACCTGCTGAGATTTTCCAGCATTTTGTAACCAGTAGAGTTGACTGAGGAGAACCAGTGGATGTGGTTTATTTAGACTTTCAGAAGGCTTTCAACAAGGTCTCACACAACAGACTACTATGTAAAGTTAAAGCACATGAGATTGCAGGTAATGTCTTGAGACAGATAGAAAGCTGGTTAGCAGATAGGAAGCAAAGAGTTGGAATAAATAGGTCATTTTCTGATTGGCAGTCAGTGACTAGTGGGGTCCCGCAGGAATCTATGCTGGGACCCCAACTGTTCACATGATATATTAATGATTTGGAAGAGGGAACTGAATGTATTATCTCCAAATTTGCAGACGATACAAAGTCGGGTGGGAAGGTTGGCTGTGAGCTATGAGGAGGATG
This sequence comes from Mustelus asterias, assembly GCF_964213995.1. Taxonomy (NCBI): domain Eukaryota; kingdom Metazoa; phylum Chordata; class Chondrichthyes; order Carcharhiniformes; family Triakidae; genus Mustelus; species Mustelus asterias. The sequence continues at coordinate 75,808,719 of NC_135809.1, forward strand.
CAGAGATACTTCAGCGTGATTTGGACAGGCTGTGTGTGTGGGCATATGCATGGCAGATGCAGTACAATGTGGATAACTGTGAGGTTATCCATTTTGGCAGCAATAATAGGAAGACAGATTATTACTTGAATGGGTATAAATTGAGAGAGGTGGATACTCAACGAGACCTTGAAATCCTCGTGCATCAGTCACTGAAAGGGTGCAGGTACAGCAGGCAGTGAAGAAGGCAAATGGGATGTTGGCCTTCATAGTGAGAGGATTTGAGCATAGGGATAGGGGTGTTTTGCTGCAATTGTATAGGGCCTTGGTGAGGCCACACCTGGAGTATTGTGTGCAGTTTTGGTGTCCTTTGAATCATAGAATCATAGAATCGTAGAAACCCTACAGTGCAGAAGGAGGCCATTTGGCCCATTTAGTCTGCACCAACAATAATCCCACCTCGGCCCTATCCCTGTAACCCCACATACTTACCCCACTAATCCATCTAACCTACGTATCCCAGGACACTAAGGGACAATTTAGCATGGCCAGTCAACCTAACCAGCACATCTTTTGGACTGTGGAAGGAAACCGGAGCACCTGGAGGAAACACACACAGACACGGGGAGAACATGCAAACTCCACACAGACAGTGACCCAAGCCAGGAATCGAACCCAGGTCCCTGGCGCTGTGAGGCAGCTGTGCTAACGACCTGTATCTGAAGAAGGATGTGCTTGTTATAGAGGGCGTGCAGCGAAAATTTACCAGGCTGATTCCTGGGATGGCAGATCTGTCTTATTAGGAAAGACTACATTGGTTAGAATTATATTCACTGGAGTTTAGAAGAGTGAGAGGGGATCTAATAAAAACTTATAACATTCTAACAGGGTTAGACAGGATAAAAATTCAGAAAGATGGGGGGAGTCCAGAACTAGGGGTCATAGTTTGAGGATAAGGGATAAACCTTTTAGAACTGAGGTGAGGAGAAATTTCTTCACCCAGAGGGCGATGTATGTATGGAATTCACTACCACAGAGAGTAGTTGAGGCCAAAACGATGTCTGATTTCAAGAAGAAATTAGATATAGCTCTTGATCCTAAAGGAATCAAGGGATATTGGGGGAATGGGGATGAGGATATTGAATTCGATGATCAACCATTATCAAGATGAATGGTGGAGCAGGCCCGAAGGGCCGAATGGCCTACTCCTGCTTCTAATTTCTATGTTTCCTGTTTTTGAACTTATTATATAATATATCCGTGACAAATATTAATGTAACTCACTTACGGTATTTACCATCGAGTCTATATGGGACATAAACATTCCCATCTTTTGAAGCAGGCCATAAGCAGCTTCTTGGTTCATTATTGCATTTCATAGCATTTCTGGTGGTATCAACCAGAATGTCTCCGTACTGGATTAGTTTACTTCCTGTACGTTCTACTGTAAAACAAGAACAACAAAAATCACATGTTATATATCCAGACCTGATAATGCATAATAAACATTCATTGTTGCAAACCGTACAATTGAGTAGAAAATAACTTTGTATAAGCTCACACCATCCATTTTAGCAAGTTGCTCCAACATTCTAAGCAATGTCACCTACAGTTGACAACTCTCATATATGTTGCTGACATTTTTCCAAAATGGAAATATATTACATGACAGCATGGATTAGTTTCTTCAGTTTAAATATTAATGGAGCAATCCTCACAGAACAGGCATGGCTAATTTTGATTTGTCTGACTAATTATCCAGAAAAATCTGTACAAATACAAATATGAAAGCAAAATAGTGCAGATGCTGGAAATCTGAAATGAAAACAGAAAATACTGGATAAACCAAGCTGGTTTGGCAGCATCTGTGGAGAGAGGAATAGTTAACGTTTCAAGTTCTTATGACTCTTCAGAACTGAAGAGGGTAGAAATGAAATGGATTGTACAGTTGGAAAGGGGAGAGGAGGTGAGGCAGAATAGAAGATCAAGGCTAGGATGGATCTAAAGAGAGCATCACAAAGATGTACTGGACACAGACAAAAGGGTTGTTAATGGGAACATTAAGGATGAAAAGTGCTGATAATGCCATAAAGGTTATATAGCAGAATGTGTTAATGGGAGAACAAAGGTCAGTGCCCAGTGATTTTGATTAAAATTCTAAGAATATGATCTTACTGGCTTCACCATTGAGTTTAGGCTCCTCCCCATCCCAACTCCCCCAAAAACAGGTCTTAAACTCATCCACTTTATCACTTGTTTGGCGCATAGATTCTTTTGGTAAGTTTGCACCCTTGGTGTCAGCAGTGAGCATGGAAAACACATGTAGTGTAGCAGCGGGGGAACTATCAGCTAATAATGCAACATCTCTGTGTGGCCTACAAAATAAGAAGTTTAACAACACCAGGTAAAGTCCAACAGGTTTATTTGGTAGCAAAAGCCACACAAGTTTTCGAACTCCAAGCCCCTTCCTCAGGTGAGTGGGAATTCTGTTCACAAACAGGGCATATAAAGACACAAACTCAATTTACATGAATAATGGGTGGAATGCGAATACTTACAGCTAATCAAGTCTTTAAGATACAAACAATGTGAGTGGAGAGAGTATCAAGACAGGCTAAAGAGATGTGCATTGTCTCCAGACAGGACAGCCAGTGAAACTCTGCAGGTCCAGGCAGGCTGTGGGGATTACAAATTGTGTGACATGAACCCAATATCCCGGTTGAGGCCGTCCTCATGTGTGCGGAACTTGGCTATCAGTTTCTGCTCAGCGACTCTGCGCCATTGTGTGTCGTGAAGGCCGCCTTGGAGAACGCTTACCCGAATATCAGAGGCCGAATGCCCGTGACCGCTGAAATGCTCCCCAACAGGAAGAGAACAGTCTTGCCTGGTGATTGTCGAGCGGTGTTCATTCATCCGTTGTCGCAGTGTCTGCATGGTTTCCCCAATGTACTATGCCTCGGGACATTCTTTCCTGCAGCGTATCAGGTAGACAACGTAGGCCGAGTTGCAAGAGTATGTACCGTGTACCTGGTGGATGGTGTTCTCACGTGAGATGATGGCATCTGTGTCGATGATCCGGCACGTCTTGCAGAGGTTGCTGTGGCAGGGTTGTGTGGTGTCGTGGTCACTGTTCTCCTGAAGGCTGGGTAGTTTGCTGCGGACAATGGTCTGTTTGAGATTGTGCGGTTGTTTGAAGGCAAGAAGTGGGGGTGTGGGGATGGCCTTGGCGAGATGTTCGTCTTCATCAATGACATGTTGAAGGCTCCACGGTGGGCAGAGTACCCTTCGTCGTCCGGTACTTCCCCGGAGCGGAGAAGCTACGGCATCTCCTCCGGAGCCTTCAACATGTCATTGATGAAGACGAACATCTCGCCAAGGCCATCCCCACACCCCCACTTCTTGCCTTCAAACAACCGCACAACCTCAAACAGACCATTGTCCGCAGCAAACTACCCAGCCTTCAGGAGAACAGTGACCACGACACCACACAACCCTGCCACAGCAACCTCTGCAAGACGTGCCGGATCATCGACACAGATGCCATCATCTCACGTGAGAACACCATCCACCAGGTACACGGTACATACTCTTGCAACTCGGACTACGTTGTCGACCTGATACGCTGCAGGAAAGAATGTCCCGAGGCATAGTACATTGGGGAAACCATGCAGACACTGCGACAACGGATGAATGAACACCGCTCGACAATCACCAGGCAAGACTGTTCTCTTCCTGCTGGGGAGCACTTCAGCGGTCACGGGCATTCGGCCTCTGATATTCGGGTAAGCGTTCTCCAAGGCGGCCTTCACGACACACAATGGCGCAGAGTCGCTGAGCAGAAACTGATAGCCAAGTTCCGCACACATAAGGACGGCCTCAACCGGGATATTGGGTTCATGTCACACGATTTGTAATCCCCACAGCCTGCCTGGACCTGCAGAGTTTCACTGGCTGTCCTGTCTGGAGACAATACACATCTCTTTAGCCTGTCTTGATGCTCTCTCCACTCACATTGTTTGTATCTTAAAGACTTGATTAGCTGTAAGTATTCGCATTCCACTCATTATTCATGTAAATTGAGTTTGTGTCTTTATATGCCCTGTTTGTGAACAGAATTCCCACTCACCTGAAGAAGGGGCTTGGGGCTCCGAAAGCTTGTGTGGCTTTTGCTACCAAATAAACCTGTTGGACTTTAACCTGGTGTTGTTAAACTTCTTACTGTATTTACCCCAGTCCAACGCTGGCATCTCCACATCATGGCTTACAAAAGACAGGTTGTGCATCACTGCCAGGACACTACACCAATTGGAAGTGCCATATTATTTGATAAAATTTCTGACTGCCGAAGCAGACTAGTTCCACAATGCCTCCCTGCACATTCGCCTCCACACCATCAGGAAAATGTGGGAAATGCGCTTTCTTGAAGATGGCATAAGAAGTTCCTCCCACTACAACAAGACCACTTGAGTGGAGGTAGCATAAGAAGTGAGCAACTGTGGAGTCACCTGTCAACCACAGGTACTGGATTGTACAGGAAACAGGTCAGCAACCTGCTCTGCATCGCAGGTGCCAAGTGTCACATTTTCAGCAGGTGTTTCCTATATGGTCATCAATGTATATGTGACAGTGGGCAGCTTTGCTAGAAGGGTTAATGTGTGATCAACTTTGTGCCACAAGGCAATTGAGACCAAACCATCTGGAGGTTTGCCTTGGGTGCATTTGGGTGCAATGTGTGTATGACAGAAGCATAAGTATGATGAGCATCCATGCAAATAAGGGGTTAGGTACCAAATGACATATCAATAGCTTTGGATTTTGTCAAGCAGGAAAAACAGACCCATAATACCAAGGCGAGGAGAAGCACTGGAGAGAAGCTTCTGACCGAAAGCACATCAACAGCTGAGGAGGAATTGGAAAAGATTGTTGGCGAGGAGGGAGTACAATCATATAAACTAGAAAAATCAAATGGCCAACGGTAGCTTAGAGGAATTCATAGAATGCTTTCTAGATAGTTTCTTCGATCAGCACATTCTATAGCCAACTACAGAGCTAGCTATACCAGACCTGGGCTGGGATATTCTGTCACCCCATAGCACTTTTTGCAGCAGCAGAGGCAGCATCAGTTTCCCCTTGGTTGTGCCCTCTGTCTCCCATCTCCTGCCACAGAAGAACCCCCAGCGCGAGCTCGCTGTCAATGCATCCAGGAGATTCCACCAGCGGGATGGCCAGAAAATTTCAGCCTTGGTATTGTAATGTGAAATTGGGCATGTGGGAGCAACGCTCCCTCTCCATTGAAGGAAAAAACCTGGTCATCAGGCATGAGGTATTCTCAGGTTGGTGTACGTAGAGCAGATCTGGCCTATACCCCAATCTGTGCTGCCGTAGTCAACGGAGCCATCTTCAAATTCATCTGGAAATCCAAGATCAATCGTGTCTGGAGGGACACCATGCACAAATGTCTGGATAAGGGAGGAAAAATGTACCCAGTGCCAACTTCATCCTGATGGCCACCTTTGAGTGTGGCTGCATTAAGCTGTGTGTAGATCCTCAGTACCAAATACCAAGTGTCACTACATACTAAGGTTCTACCTGTGTCCAGGGATGCAAAGGATGGGTTTTGCAGTGTAATGCTCCAAGTAGTTAGACCATACCGTATCACCTCACCTATCTCTCGTGAAAAATTTATTCAGAAAAACAACTTAGACCACAAGGCGATCAAGCAGTGGTCTGTAAATAATGTCCTTGGGGCCCCGAGGGAAAAGGAGATGGTGGATCCTGTTGGTTGGTTCCCTGAGCAGACTGTCAGAGTCATTTGGTAGAATTCCTCATCAAACTTTCAAATAAGCACCAAGACCTAGCCTGGCTGGTGGTGAGACGAACACTCTTTGTCAGATCCTTCATACACTCCCATTGATGCATATCCAAAGTCTCTGCATCACTGCCCTCGAAGTGGCTGCGGGGGAGGAGAGACACACCTCATTATGGAATTGCCTTTGCAAAGCAGGTCTGTGGAGAGAGCTGAAGTGATATTTGTGCAGGTTCAACCCGAGCAGCTCTGTGACGCAGGATTCTGTGCTCTATGGGTTGTTCCCAGGGACGCACACTGAGACATACATCATAAGAACATAAGAACATAAGAAATAGGAGCAGGAGTAGGCCATCTAGCCCCTCGAGCCTGCCCCGCCATTCAATAAGATCATGGCTGATCTGACGTGGATCAGTACCACTTACCCGCCTGATCCCCATAACCCTTAATTCCCTTACCGACCAGGAATCCATCCATCCGCGCTTTAAACATATTCAGCGAGGTAGCCTCCACCACCTCAGTGGGCAGAGAATTCCAGAGATTCACCACCCTCTGGGAGAAGAAGTTCCTCCTCAACTCTGTCTTAAACCGACCCCCCTTTATTTTGAGGCTGTGTCCGCTAGTTTTAACTTCCTTACTAAGTGGAAAGAATCTCTCCGCCTCCACCCTATCCAGCCCCCGCATTATCTTATAAGTCTCCATAAGATCCCCCCTCATCCTTCTAAACTCCAACGAGTACAAACCCAATCTCCTCAGCCTCTCCTCATAATCCAAACCCCTCATCTCCGGTATCAACCTGGTGAACCTTCTCTGCACTCCCTTCAATGCCAATATATCCTTCCTCATATAAGGGGACCAATACTGCACACAGTATTCCAGCTGCGGCCTCACCAATGCCCTGTACAGGTGCATCAAGACATCCCTGCTTTTATATTCTATCCCCCTCGCAATATAGGCCAACATCCCATTTGCCTTCTTGATCACCTGTTGTACCTGCAGACTGGGCTTTTGCGTCTCATGCACAAGGACCCCCAGGTCCCTTTGCACGGTAGCATGTTTTAATTTGTTTCCATTGAGATAGTAATCCCATTTGTTATTATTTCCTCCAAAGTGTATAACCTCGCATTTATCAACGTTATACTCCATTTGCCATATCCTCGCCCACTCACTCAGCCTGTCCAAATCTCTCTGCAGATCTTCTCCGTCCTCCACACGATTCACTTTTCCACTTATCTTTGTGTCGTCTGCAAACTTCGTTACCCTACACTCCGTCCCCTCCTCCAGATCATCTATATAAATGGTAAACAGTTGCGGCCCGAGTACCGATCCCTGCGGCACGCCACTAGTTACCTTCCTCCAACCGGAAAAACACCCATTTATTCCGACTCTTTGCTTCCTGTCGGATAGCCAGTCCCCAATCCACTTTAACACACTACCCCCAACTCCGTGTGCCCTAATCTTCTTCAGCAGCCTTTTATGGGGCACCTTATCAAACGCCTTTTGGAAATCCAAAAACACCGCATCCACCGGTTCTCCTCCATCAACCGCCCTAGTCACATCTTCATAAAAATCCAACATGTTCGTCAAGCACGACTTTCCCCTCATGAATCCATGCTGCGTCTGATTGATCGAACCATTTCTATCCAGATGCCCTGCTATCTCCTCTTTAATAATGGATTCCAGCATTTTCCCTACTACAGACGTTAAGCTGACCGGCCTATAGTTACCCGCCTTTTGTCTCCTTCCTTTTTTAAACAGCGGCGTAACATTAGCCGTTTTCCAATCAACCGGCACTACCCCAGAATGCAACGAGTTTTGATAAATAATCACTAACGCATCCACTATTACCTCTGACATTTCTTTCAATACCCTGGGATGCATTCCATCCGGACCCGGGGACTTGTCCACCTTCAGTCCCATTAGTCTACCCAGCACTGCCTCTCTGGTAACATTAATTGTATTAAGTATTTCTCCTGCTGCCAACCCTCTATCGTTAATATTTGGCAAACTATTTGTGTCCTCCACCGTGAAGACCGACACAAAAAACTTATTTAAAGACTCAGCCATATCCTCATTTCCCACTATTAACTCCCCCCTCTCGTCCTCCAAGGGTCCAACATTCACTCTAGCCACTCTATTCCTTTTTCTATATTTATAAAAACTTTTACTATCATTTTTTATATTAATTGCTAGCCTAGCTTCATAGTCTATCCTTCCTTTCTTTATCGCTTTCTTAGTCTCTCTTTGTTGTTTCTTAAATTTTTCCCAATCACTTGTTTCTCCACTATTTTTGGCCACTCTGTACGCAGCTGTTTTTATTTTAATACTCTCCTTTATTTCCTTCGTTATCCACGGCTGGTTCTCCCTTTTCTTACAATCCTTGTTTTTTGCTGGAATATATTTTTGCTGAGAACTGAAAAGGATCTCCTTAAAAATCCTCCACTGTTCCTCAGCTATCCTACCTGCCAGCCTGCTCTCCCAGTCTACCTTAGCCAATTCATCCCTCATCCTATCATATTTCCCTCTGTTCAAACAGAGGACACTGGTTTGAGACCAAACTTTCTCCTCTTCCATCTGAATCAGAAATTCGACCATATTGTGGTCACTAGACCCAAGAGGGTCCTTCACAATAAGATCCTTAATTCTACCTACCTCGTTACACAATACCAGATCCAAAATAGCTCGTACCCTCGTCGGTTCCGTAACATGCTGTTCAAGGAAACTATCCCGAGAGCATTCTAAGAACTCTTCCTCCATTCCACCCTTACCGACTTGAGTCTGCCAGTCAATGTGCATGTTGAAGTCCCCCATGATTATTGCCGTTCCGTTTTTACACGCATCCCTTATCTGCTTGTTTATAGCCCTCCCTACCTCAACATTATTATTTGGGGGCCTATATACCACACCTACTAGTGTCTTTCTCCCTCTACTATTCCTCATCTCTACCCATAATGATTCCACGTTTTGTTCCTCAGAGCCTATGTCATCCCTCAGTACTACCCTGATATTATCTCTTATTAATAGCGCGACCCCATGTTGCTGGAGGCTCATCAACTCAGCGAAGGACGCTTTTTGGTTTGCCCGAAAATGTTGATTTTCCAGTGCAAAGAATTTTCCTCGATTGAGTGTTACAGACTGGCACATTTCAAGGTCCAGCTCTACACGCTGAGGGACGGACTCAAGGTTGGGCAAGCCACAGTGGCACAGTGGTTCGTACTGCTGCCTCACAGCACCAGGGACCCGGGTTCGATTCCTGGCTTGGGTCACTGTCTGTGCGGAATCTGCACGTTTTCCCCGTGTCTGCGTGGATTTCCTCCGGGTGAATCATAGAATCATAGAAACCCTACAGTACAGAAAGAGGCCATTCAGCCCATCGAGTCTGCACCGACCACAATCCCACCCAGGCCCTACCCCCGTATCCCTACATATTTACCCACGAATCCCTCTAACTTACGCATCTCAGGACACTAAGGGGCAATTTTAGCATGGCCAATCAACCTAACCCGCACATCTTTGGACTGTGGGAGGAAACCGGAGCACCCAGAGGAAACCCACGCAGACACGAGGAGAATGTGCAAACTCCACACAGACAGTGACCCAAGCCGGGAATAGAACCCAGGTCCCTGGAGCTGTGAAGCAGCAGTGCTAACCACTGTGCTACCGTGCCGCCCAACTTGGGTGCTCTGGTTTCCCCCTGCTTGTTAGGTACATTGGCCATGGTAAATTCTCCCTCAGCGTACCCGAACAGGCGCCGGAGTTTGGCGACTAGGGGATTTTCACAATAACTTCATTGCATTGTTAAGGTCAGTCTATTTGTGACACTAATAAATAAACTTTAAACAAGGCACAATGGGAAAAGGGCACTGTGTAAGGCCCTTCAGCCAATGTACACCAAAGGGCTAGTAACTGGGTAAAATCCCTTGGTCTGTGTGTACAATTCTCATTGTGCGTAACTTTACTGAAGCACAGCAGTGTGCAACATGACTAATTTATATAGTTTGTAAGGAATTTTACGCTCTGTAATGAAAATACTGAAATATATGTAACGTAATTACTGAACGGAAGCACCTCAGAGTGAACCTTGATCTCTGGAGAAAATGTACATGTTATGGAACTTTACTGTTATAATAATTGGAAATGTTTTGTAATCTGTCTCAGATTTTATGTGAATCAAATACATTTTTTCAAAAAAAAGACAATCGGTTCTTAGCCCTATGGCTCAGATCAAGCATCAGATCAATCCCAAGATGGAGTGCAATACTTTGTTCTGTCAACTTGGATCTTGTTTGTCTCCCTTGTGGGGACCATAAATTGGATTCAATTGGAATTTGAATTTGGTTTTTAGAACAAGCAAGGAATGGATTCTAGTCTGCCCAGTTCACTCTGTGCATTGACTTTGTAACTTTAAGGATGGAGTTAAAAAGTAAATAAAATGACAGTCAGCAGCATCTACACGAAAGTGCAAGAGAAGTACACCAGTACAAGCAGTCAGCAGCCCCTAGAGGACAGTGCAAGAGGAGGACACTGGGACAGGCAGTCAGCAGCACCTTGAGGAGTATGAGAGGAGGACACTGGGTTTCCAGGTTGCGGCATCTACTGTAGTGCTGGTGTACAAGGTAGTTGAAGAGTGTGAGAGAGGTGCGACGGCAAAGTCTCTCAACGTAGTCTGTGCTTTAGGTCGACTTGAATGGGTTTGTGATTGTTGGAGTAAACTCAAAATTAAAAGATATAAGATGGTTACCTGGCACAAAATGGACTCTGTGAAAAGACATTAAGATGTGCTGACTTAGGCATAGACATTGCACAACGAGTTAAATCCTGTTAGTGTCTAAATTACTGCAGGAAATAAATCAGACCTCGAGACCCAAATGATCACTTAACTTGAGATAAAGCAGAACCAAAACAATGAGTTTTGGTAACGAGATCAGTCGTTGATGGGGGGCATAAATGTATCTACTCAATGTATAACGATGTGATGACTGCTAATGTCCGTACTTGTCCACTATTTTATATAAAAGCTCAGCTGCCATTTTAAAGTTGAGAAGGTGACTGTGTGCACTGCGGAGAGCCCAGCGCTTCTCCCAAAGCTTTGTCCGATAAACTGCGTGTTGAATTTTTAGATCTGACTCCGAGTGGCGATTTTCCCACAACTTGATCTGTAGTCCTTTCAGGATCTTGTCTGCTTCCTTGCATCTTTGTAGCAACTTGATGTCTGTGAGTATATGCGCGATCTTCTTGTAGATCCTCTCCACTTTGAGTCGGCAGTTTGCGGTGTAGGTGGTAGACCAAGATAGAGTCCATATTCTCAACTTGCACTCAGGTCACAGCAGACCAATTGCGAGATACTGCCAAGCAGGCGAGACAACGGAACTATGCCACCTACATGCACACCAAGAACAGGAAACTTGAGAAACTCGGCATCACCACCAGCAGCAACCAAGCCTCCCCGGTACCACAGCAGAAAACAGTACCACAACAGGGTACTGTTGTCAACTTGTCAGACTATAGCCTTCAACCAGGTGAAATCAAAGTTCTCAGCCAGGGGCTCAATTTCTGCCCCACTGCCAAAATGGGCCCCATCAGTCTCGCGGCAGACACAGAGGAATTCATCAGGTGAATGAGGCTCCAGGAGTTCTTCCACAAACCCTAAGGACCAACAGCGAACCCCATGAGACAACCAATGAACCAGAACAGCCGACAGAGATCCGTGGTGCAGCAACCGAAGAGGAAAGGGTTGAATTGCCCAAGACTCGACATGTATGCTCAAGCCGTCAGGAGATGTGTCAATGTCAGATTCATCAGCCACACTCACAAGACAGCCCCGAACGTCACCCAAGCACAACACAATGCCATCCGCGCTCTCAAGGCCAACCGCAACATTGCAGACAAAGTAGGGGCCATCGTAATACTGAACAGAATGGATTACAGCAAAGAAGTGTATCAACAACTGAACAACCAGGAACACTACAGAAAGTTACCCGCGGATTCGACCAAAGAACACACCTGCCAACTCAACTGACTGATCAAAACCTTTGATCCTGCGTTGGAGATCTCTACTGCCTCCCAAAGGTACATAAAGCCAACACACCCAGCTGTCCCATTGTATCAGGCAATGGGACCCTGTGTGAGAGCCTCTGTGGCTACATCGAGGGCATCCTGAAACCCATTGTACAAGGAACTCCGAGCTACTGTCACGACACTACGCACTTCTTACAGAAACTCAGCACCCATGGACCAGTTGAACCAGGAACACTCCTCGTCACAATGGATGTCCCGGCACTCTACAACAGCATCCCCCATGATAACAGCATTGCTGCAACAGCCTCAGTCCTCAACACCGACAACTGCAATCTCCAGATGCAATTCTACAACTCATCCGCTTCATCCTGGACCACTGCGTCTTCACCTTCAACCACAAGTTCTTCATCCAGACACACGGAACAGCCAAAATTCGCACCTCAATACGCCAACATCTTCAAGCACAAGTTCAAACAAGACCTCTTCACCGCACAGGACCTTCAACCAACGCTATACACTAGATACATCAATGACATTTTCTTCCTTTGGACTCACGGCGAAGAATCACTGAAACGACCACATGATGACATCAACAAGTTCCATTCCACCATCAGACTCACCATGGACTACTCTCCAGAATTGGTTGCATTCTTGGACGTACGCATCTCCATCAAGGATGGTCACCTCAGCACATCACTCCACCGCAAGCCACGGATAACCTTATGATGCTCCAGTTCTCCAGCTTCCACCCTAAACACATGAACGAAGCCATCTTTACGGACAAGCGCTCCGTATACACAGGATCTGCTCAGATGAGGAGGAACACAAAAGACACCTACAGATGCTGAAAGATGCCCTCGTAAGAATAGGATATGGCGTCTAACTTATCGATCAACAGTTCCGACGCGCCACAACGATAAATCACTCCGACTTCCTCAGAAGACAAACACAGGACACGACTGACAGAGTACCCTTCGTCGTCCAGTACTTCCCTGGAGCGGAGAGACTATGACATCTTCTTTGGAGCCTTCAACATGTCATCGATGAAGACGAACATCTCACAAAGGCCATCCCCTCACCCCCACTACTTACCTTCAAACAACCGCGCGACCACAAACAGACCATTGTTCACAGCAAATTACCCAGCCTTCAGGAGAACAGCGACCATGACACCACACAACCCTGCCACGACAACCTCAGCAAGACGTGCTGGATCATTGACACGGATACTACCATCACACGTGAGAACACCACCCACCAGGTACATGGTACATACTCATGCGACTCTGCCAACGTTGTCGACCTCATACGCTGCAGGAAAGAATATCTTGAGGCATGGTACATCGGCGAGACCATGCAGATGCTACGACAATGGATGAATGGACACCGCGCGACAATCACCGGGCAGGAGTGTTCCCTTCCTGTCGGGGAACACTTCAGTAGTCAAGGGCATCCAGCCTCCGATCTTCAGGTAAGCGTACTTAAGGCGGCCTTCAAAACACATAACGCAGAATCGCCGGGCAGAAAACTGATAGCCAAGTTCCACATGCATGAAGATGGCCTCAACACAGGGATCTTGGGTTCATGTCACACTACATTTAACTCCCACCATTTGGCCTGGGTTGCAAAATCCTACTAACTGTCCTGGCTCAAGACCATTCACATGTCCTCAACCTGTGATTATCCCTCTCTCCACTCGCCTTGTCTGTACCTGCAAAGACTCGCATTCCAACCATTATCTTGCAATTGCATCTCTGTCTATATATGCCGTGTTTGTGAACCCAACTCTACTCACCTGAGGAAGGAGTAGCGCTCCGAAAGCTCGTGATTCCAAATAAACCTGTTGGACTTTAACACGGTGTTGTGAGAATTCTTACTGTGCCCACCCCAGTCCAACGCCGGCATCATGGACACTGGGACAGGCAATGAGGAGCATCTCGAGGAGAGTGCAAAAGGAAGACACCAGTACAGGCAGTCAGCAGCACCTAGAGGCAAGTGCGAGAGGAGGACACTGGGACAGTAGCAGCACCTAGAGAAGAGTGCAAGAGGAGGACGCTGAGACAGACAGTCAGCACCACCGAAAAGGGAGCATAAGAGGAGGACACTGGGAGGGGCGTTTGCACCACCTAAATGAGAGTGTGAGGGGAGGACACTGGGGCAGACAGCAGTGCCTAGAGGAGAGTGCGAGAGGAGGATACCGAGACAGTCAGCAGTGCCTAGACGAGAGGGCAAGAGGAGGACACTGGGACAGGCAGTCAGCAGCGTCTAGAGGAGAGGGCAAGAGGAGGATACCAGGACACTCAGCAATGCCGACAAGAGGAGAATAGGATACTGTCACACCAGGTCAGACAGTCAGTTGCACTGAGAGGAGACTGTGGGAGGAGGACACCAGGACAATCAGCAGCACCTAGAGGACAGTGTGAAAGGAGGATACTGGGACAGAGAGTCAGCAGCACGTAAAGGAGAGTACGAAAAAAGGATATCGGGACATACAGTCAGCAGCACCTCGAGCAGAGTGTGCGAGGAGGCTGAAAACAGCACAAGAATGTAGTAAGAGAGCTGAGTGCTAATTCAGAGCTCCTGAGGTGATGTCAGGATTCAACGATGATGCAAGGCAAGTGGAGGCAGTTGATTGGATGAGCATTGTTAGGTAAGTATTTACTACTTTTATCACTGATAGCTTGTTAGGTCATTATTTTATGGTTTATAGTTTGTAAGGGCTATACTCTGTATTAATGAAGCCCAGGGAAGAAGAGCCCTAGAGTAATCAATACTTTTTAATGCAGCTTTCAAAGATTTAATTTAAAGGTATAAGTCATGGCTGGAGAGCTCAAAGCCTTTCTGCTCCATGTGGAAGCCGGGAACATTTCCAGTGCCCAGGACCAGCATGTGCGCAGAAAGCCTCTCCAGCTGAAGCTTCTGGAAGCCTAGGTTTCAGAGTAGGAGCAGCAGCTGGGGACATTGGGAAGATCCATAAGGCAGAATGTCATGGATAGCACGTAAAGAGAGTTGGTCACACCTCAGGCTAAGACTCCACAGGCAAGAAAGGAATGGGTGACCACCAGACAAGAGGATAAGGCAGGCAGCACAGGAATCTTCTGTGGCTATTCTCCTGCAAAACAGATATACCACTTTGGGTACTGTTGGTGGTAATGGCCTTTCAGGGGAAAGTAACAGCAGCCGAATTTGTTGTACCACGCTTGGTTCTGCTGCATGGGAGAGGAGTACAAAATGTGGGAATGCCACAGTCGTAGGGGATTCAATTGTAAAGAGAATAGATTGAGAATAAACAGGAAATGAGTGATGCAAGTTGCAACAACCTTAGTAAGAGGTCTCACAACACCAGGTTAAAGTCCAACAGGTTTATTTGGTAGCAAATACCATAAGCTTTCGGAGTGCTGCTCCTTCATCAGATGGAGTAGAAATGTGCTCTCAAACAGTGCACAGAGACACAAAATCAAGTTGCAGAATACTGATTAGAATGCGAATCCCTACAGCCAGCCAGGTCTTAAAGATACAGACAATGTGGGTGGAGGGAGCATTAAACACAGGTTAAAGAGATGTGTATTGTCTCCAGACAGAACAGCTAGTGAGATTCTGCAAGCCCAGGAGGCAAGCTGTGGGGGTTACTGATAATGTGACATAAATCCAACATCCCGGTTTAGGCCATCCTCATGTGTGCGGAACTTGGCTATCAGTTTCTGCTCAGCGACTCTGCGCTGTCGTGTGTCGTGAAGGCCGCCTTGGAGAACGCTTACCTGAAGATCCAAGGCTGAATGCCCGTGACTGCTGAAGTGCTCCCCCGCAGGAAGAGAACAGTCTTGCCTGGCGATTGTCGAGCAGTGTTCATTCATCCGTTGTCGTAGCGTCTGCATGGTTTCCCCAATGTACCATGCCTCGGGACATCCTTTCCTGCAGCGTATCAGGTAGACAATGTTGGCCGAGTTGCAAGAGTAGGTACCGTGTACCTGGTAGATGGTGTTCTCACGTGAGATGATGGCATCTGTGTCGATGATCTGGCACGTCTTGCAGAGTTTGCTGTGGCAGGGTTGTGTGGTGTCGTGGTCACTGTTCTCCTGAAGGCTGGGTAGTTTGCTGCGGACATTGGTCTGTTTGAGGTTGCGTGGGTGTTTGAAGGCAAGAAGTGGGGGTGTGGGGATGGCCTTGGCGAGATGTTCGTCTTCATCAATTACATGTTGAAGGCTCTGGAGGTGATGCCGTAGCTTCTCCGCTCCGGGGAAGTACTGGACGACGAAGGGTACTCTGTCCACCGTGTCCCGTGTTTGTCTTCTGAGGAGGTCGGTGCGGTTTTTCGCTGTGGCGCGTCGGAACTGTTGATCGATGAGTCGAGCGCCATATCCTGTTCTTATGAGGGCATCTTTCAGCGTCTGGAGGTGTCTGTTGCGATCCTCCTCATCCGAGCAGATCCTGTGTATTCGGAGGGCTTGCCCATAGGGGATGGCTTCTTTATCGTGTTTAGGATGGAAGCTGGAGAAGTGGAGCATCATGAGGTTATCCGTGGGCTTGCGGTACAGTGAGGTGCTGAGGTGACCATCCTTAATGGAGATGCATGTGTCCAAGAATGCAACCGATTCCGGAGAGTAGTCCATGGTGAGTCTGATGGTGGGATGGAACTTGTTGATGTCATCATATAGTTGTTTCAGTGATTGCTCACCATGACTCCAAAGGAAGAAAATATCATCGATGTATCTAGTGTATAGCATCGGTTGAAGGTCCTGTGTGGTGAAGAAGTCTTGTTCGAACCTGTGCATGAAGATGTTGGCATATTGAGGTGCGAATTTGGTCCCCATGGCTGTTCCGTGTGTCTGGATGAAGAACTGGTTGTTGAAGGTGAAGACATTGTGGTCCAGGATGAAGCGGATGAGTTGTAAAATTGCATCTGGAAACTGGCAGTTGACGGCATTGAGTACTGAGGCCGTTGCAGCAATGCCATCATCGTGGGGGATGCTGGTGTAGAGTGCCGAGACATCCATTGTGACGAGGAGCGCTCCTGGTTCAACTGCTCCATGTGCGCTGAGTTTCTGTAGGAATGTTTCCTACAGAAACTCAGCGCACATGGAGCAGTTCAACCAGGAGCCCTCCTCGTCACAATGGATGTCTCGGCACTCTACACCAGCATCCCCCACGATGATGACATTGCTGCAACAGCCTCAGTACTCAATGCCGTCAACTGCCAGTTTCCAGATGCAATTTTACAACTCATCCGCTTCATCCTGGACCACAATGGCTTCACCTTCAAAAACCAGTTCTTCATCCAGACACACGGAACAGCCGTGGGGACCAAATTCGCACCTCAATATGCCAACATCTTCATGCACAGGTTCGAACAAGACTTCTTCACCACACAGGACCTTCAACCGATGCTATACACTAGATACATCGATGATATTTTCTTCCTTTGGAGTCATGGTGAGCAATCACTGAAACAACTATATGATGACATCAACAAGTTCCATCC
The DNA here is from genome assembly GCF_964213995.1 of Mustelus asterias. Classification (NCBI taxonomy): domain Eukaryota; kingdom Metazoa; phylum Chordata; class Chondrichthyes; order Carcharhiniformes; family Triakidae; genus Mustelus; species Mustelus asterias. The sequence continues at coordinate 75,826,001 of NC_135809.1, forward strand.
CACCATCAGACTCACCATGGACTACTCTCCGGAATCGGTTGCATTCTTGGACACATGCATCTCCATTAAGGATGGTCACCTCAGCACCTCACTGTACCGCAAGCCCACGGATAACCTCATGATGCTCCACTTCTCCAGCTTCCACCCTAAACACGTTAAAGAAGCCATCCACTATGGGCAAGCCCTCCGAATACACAGGATCTGCTCAGATGAGGAGGATCACAACAGACACCTCCAGATGCTGAAAGATGCCCTCATAAGAACAGGATATGGTGCTCGATTCATCGATCAACAGTTCCGACGCGCCACAGCGAAAAACCGCACCGACCTCCTCAGAAGACAAACACGGGACACGGTGGACAGAGTACCCTTCGTCGTCCAGTACTTCCCTGGAGCGGAGAAGCTACGGCATCACCTCCAGAGCCTTCAACATGTCATTGATGAAGACGAACATCTCGCCAAGGCCATCCCCACACCCCCACTTCTTGCCTTCAAACACCCACGCAAACTCAAACAGACCATTGTCCACAGCAAACTACCCAGCCTTCAGGAGAACAGTGACCACGACACCACACAACCCTGCCACAGCAAACTCTGCAAGACGTGCCAGATCATCGACACGGATGCCATCATCTCACGTGAGAACACCATCTACCAGGTACATGGTACCTACTCTTGCAACTCGGCCATCATTGTCTACCTGATACGCTGCAGGAAAGGATGTCCCGAGGCATGGTACATTGGGGAAACCATGCAGACGCTACGACAACGGATGAATGAACACTGCTCGACAATCGCCAGGCAAGACTGTTCTCTTCCTGTGGGGGAGCACTTCAGCAGTCACGGGCATTCAGCCTTGGATCTTCAGGTAAGCGTTCTCCAAGGCGGCCTTCACGACACATGACAGCGCAGAGTCGCTGAGCAGAAACTGATAGCCAAGTTCCGCACACATGAGGACGGCCTAAACCGGGATGTTGGATTTATGTCACATTATCAGTAACCCCCACAGCTTGCCTCCTGGGCTTGCAGAATCTCACTAGCTGTTCTGTCTGGAGACAATACACATCTCTTTAACCTGTGTTTAATGCTCCCTCCACCCACATTGTCTGTATTTTTAAGACGTGGCTGGTTGTAGGGATTCGCATTCTAATCAGTATTCTGCAACTTGATTTTGTGTCTCTGTGCACTGTTTGAGGGTACATTTCCACTCCATCTGACGAAGGAGCAGCGCTCCGAAAGCTTATGGTATTTGCTACCAAATAAACCTGTTGGACTTTAACCTGGTGTTGTGAGACTTCTTACTGTGTTCACCCCAGTCCAACGCCGGCATCTCCACGCAATAACCTTAACCAGGCCAATCTTCCATCACCGATCACCCTTTACTCAGAGTGTGTTCGGAATGCTGTTTATTGGCCACAGAGTGCAGGTCAGCCCCGATTCTTTTGATTGCTGGCCTGAGTGGAGCCAGCTGGTTTTGAACCCCCGATGTTCCTTCCCTATGGGGCGAGACTCATATTTTATGAGACCCATGGGAAGATCTATTGAGGATCCCCTGTGGCCATCAAAACACCCCTCCCCCCTCAAGTCTGTTTCTTCCCCGCACCTCTGCCCTGGTGGACCTTTTCTGCCACTTAGAGATCACCCTGGGGTCGATGGAGGCAGGACCAGATTGGGGGTGTGAAGTGGATTGGAGACTTTCACTTCCGAAGGGCGTGCTGTAAAGCCACCAACACTGGTTCTTCTTGAGGTCTTGGCTTCAGTTTTTTAATGCTTCCATTTTGGAATTAGTGTCCTCATCACCCGGAGGGGATGGCATCTGGGCAATGCCAGTCTGGCACCTGGGCAATGCCCACCAGGCACGGTGGCAATGCTTACTGGGCAGTGCCAGGGGATGGGGCTAATGGGGAAGAGCCAGTGGGGGTTCAGTGGGAGTAGGGCCAGTTGGGCTGGGGCCAGTGGGGTGGGCCTAATGCGAGCTGGGCTAATAGGGGAGGGGCTAATGGGGGCAGGGCTAATGCCCGCTGTCACTCTGCAGCAATCGGTGGGGGGAGGGAGGTAGAGGGGCCCGCTGCCATTCTGCAGCGGTTGGTGGGAGAGGGAGGGGGTCCACAATCGGTCTGGATGGCAGGGGGGTTGGCGGGGGCTGTTTCTCGGGCCGCACTGCTTCAAACTGCCTGCACAAGCAGGACTTGACAGCTCTCTCTTTTCTGTCAGATTCCTGCTAATGCTAATGTGTACATGCAGCACCAGAGGCCTGCACATGCACACTATCTCCCTCTGCAGGATTTTGGGCATGTTAAGCCCCGCCAACAGGCTTCTGCAGCGAGCTCAGAATTTTACAGAGTGCATTTGGGAGGGCCTGAAAACATGCCCAAAAGATGGATCTGAAATTTTTCCAGTTTCAAATCCGCTCAGCACTTAGACAAAAAATGGTAAAATCGTCCCCTCTGTCCTATTAACAGTTCCGCTGGGACAATTCCTGTTGTTGTGTGAGGCGTAGTCCTGTAGTCAAATCAAAATCCCACCAGTTTGATCTCTTTGGAGGCTACAGGTTGCTTCTTCATGCAGATCCTAAAAGTCCGCACACCCGTTAAGCCAACCAAACCAATGACAGTTGATAGGGTGCTAACTTAATAAGTTTGATCCCATTGGAAAGTATGAAGATCTGAAATTTGGTGCTTGTAAAGGCAATACCATTGTAAAAAGGAGGACTTCAGGTATCCTGTGGGTGCGGAAACATTGTTGTATTTTCTCAATTGTAGCGGGCAAGTGGTGGAACCCATGGGAACTTGAACCATTTGGAGTGTGCCTCAAACATAATTAAGAACGTGGAGCCCAAAAAAGGTCCAGCGAAGTATACATGCACTCACACCCAGGGCCTACCATGCCACTCTGAAAGATGTGGGGAATCTTGGGGAGGGGTGGGGTGGAGAAGTCTTTGATTCCCTTGACATGATTCGCACCGTCTGACCAAGTGGCTGCTTCAAGGTCAGGCCATCATATATAATTCCTGGCTAGCATTTTCACCTTTGAAATCCCAGGGTAGCTATGGTATAATTCCATTTGTATCACCCGTTGTCCTGGGTGAGGGACAACTATGCTGGAATACCATAGGATGATGCCATCAACACTGAGTGTGTCTTTTTTTGTCAAGTAGTGTTTCATTTCATTTGAGGGCTGCCTTCTGAATCACCCATATAATATTTTATGTTTTAATTGAGTTAGGACTCGGTCCTTTTGCGTCCAGGCCTTGATTTGCCTTGCAGACATCAGCAGGTGTGCAAAAATTGAGGCTCATTACAACCTCTACTACATCATGTAATGAAGTCGGGCTCATGGGCAACAGCAGACGACTCAATGTATCAGTGTTAGCTATCTGGTCCTGGGGCGTGCTCTAGGAGGCGTGCATAAGGCACCATTAACAAGGCCCAATGCTGTATCCAGGCGGAGCCAATGAGGGGTATTATCTTGTCTTCTTTAAAAAGTTCCAGCAATGGTTTATGACCAGTTACTGTGATGAAGCGTCTACCATAGATGTATTGATGGAGTTTTTTAACGTCAAGAACAACTGTCGACCCTTGGAGATCTGGGAATACTTCCACTCAGCGTCCGAGAGGATCCTAGATGCGTACACAGTAGGCTTCTCTGTTCCATCTGTCCAACGACGTGCCAGTACTGCTCCAACCCCGTCTGGGGAGGCATCATGTGTCAAGATAAGGTCCTTTTTGGTGTCAAAATGGGCTAATAAATTAGGGGACAAAAGTTGATGCTTAATGTTGTTGAAAGCCTCCAGCTGTGGCACACATTCCACACCCCTCCTCCCCCCCGGCCCTCACATATCACCTTTAATGTTTTCATAGAAGGGTGTGCAAAGGGGTCAGTAAAGAAGCTAAATTCAGAAGAAATTTCCTGTAATAATTCACTAACCCCAGGAAGGATTTCTATGGGGTTCCTGGAGTTGGCGTCACCTAATGAAGGCCCTTGCCATTCATCCAATAGCCCAAATAGACCACAGCATTTGCTTGCAAGACAATTATTCCCTTTTAGGCACGCCCCAACCTCTGAGACTTGCCACAAGACCTTTTCCAAGTTTGCTAAGTTCCTGTGACTAAGACGTCATCCAGGTACTTTGCTACTTAAGGTAACCTTTAGCGTATGTTCTCCATGACCCATTGAAAAATGGTGCATGCAGGTGAGACCCTGAAGGGCATGTGGGTGTACTTGTATAATCCTTTGTGCATATTGTTGTGAAGTTGAATTTATAAAGATGTACAGAATGTTTGTAAAGAATGTAAAATACTAGAGGGGAAACAATAGTGCGTGGTCCCTTTAAAAGCTGTGATGCGTGATATAACTCACGAGGCTAGAGATGCTCGAGGAAATAAAGGCTTTTATTAACTATTACAATAGAGCTACCATATATAATACACGATCCCAGACTGAGGGGTCCCAGACAGAGCAGTGACCTTTATACCTCTCCCAGGAGGCGGAGCCCGACTGGGATGTACCATAAATAATAACTATAATACAGGTAGAACAGCCCAACCCTAACCCCAACAGTAACAAGTAGAACAACCCAACCCTAACCCCAACAGCAACATATATACAGACTCATAGTACTGGCCAGACCCTGGTTCAGTACTACCTGGTGGGAACCAACAATGGTTCACCACATTCACCCCTTCTTTGAAGACAAAGGCCGGCGGGGTACAAAAAAAACACAGAATAATTGGTCATCAGTCTATAAGTTCAGACAGTCAGGGGGACCGCACCATCGTTGTGACCTCCTCAACACCGGCGATGTCACCGGAGTAGGCACTCGCAGTGGCGTTCTCCCCAAGACGGTGTCCAACGGCTCCTCCACTGTCTCACGGGCCGGTTGACCCCGAGGTGATGACCATCCGTTGAGCTCAGACACGCCTTGAAGTGGCGACCATCTCCTGGACTCAGGCAAGCTGTACACGGGAGTAAAAGGGTTAAGTGATGGTCCCGATGCTGCCCGCGCCGTGTCAGGAGGGGAAACAATAGTTGGGGGGTCTCTAACAGGAGGTATGGGAGTGACAGGGGTTTCCAAGTCCCCTGCTGGCGCCAGGTCTCGAATCGAGACCGTGTCCTCTCGCCCGTCAGGGTATGCCACATAGGCATACTGAGGGTTGGCGTGGAGGAGATGGACCTGTTCAACCAAAGGGTCGGACTTGCGGGCCCTAACATGTAGCCGCAGGAGGACAGGTCCTGAGTACGTCAACCAAGACGGTAATGAGGTCCCAGAGGAAGACTTCCGAGAGAATGAAAACAGCCTCTCATGGGGAGTAGCGTTGGTTGCCGTACACAGGAGTGAGCGTATGGAGTGGAGCGCATCAGGGAGCACCTCTTGCCAACGGGAGACTGGAAGGCTTTTTGACTTCAACGCCAGTAAGACAGCCTTCCAGACTGTAGCATTCTCACGTTCCACCTGTCCGTTACCCCTAGGGTTGTAGCTCGTGGTTCTACTAGAGGCAATCCCGTATGAGAGCAGGTATTGCCTCAAGTCATCGCTCATGAACGACGAGCCCCTATCGCTGTGGATGTAGCAGGGGTACCCGAACAGGGTGAAAAGATCACGAAATGCCTTGATAACCGTGGCAGCGATTGTATCAGAGCAGGGAATGACAAAAGGGAATCGTGAGTACTCATCAATGATGTTGAGGAAGTACACATTCTGATCTGTCGAGGGAAGGGGGCCCTTAAAGTCCACACTCAGTCTTTCGAAGGGACGAGTGGCCTTAACGAGTTGTGCCCTGTCAGGTCGGTAAAAGTGCGGTTTGCATTCCGCGCATACCTGGCAGCTTCTAGTTATGGACCTGACATCTTCCACCGAGTAGGGTAGATTCTGGGCTTTTACGAAGTGGTAGAGCCGAGTGACCCCTGGATGGCAGAGGTCATTGTGGAGGGCCTGCAAACGGTCCTCCTGCATACTGGCGCATGTTCCACGCGACAGGGCATCCGAGGGCTCATTGAGTTTCCCTGGACGATACATGATGTCGTAATTATAGGTGGAGAGTTCGATTCTCCACCTCAAGATCTTATCGTTCTTGATCTTGCCCCGTAACGTGTTATTGAACATGAACGCCACGGACCGCTGGTCCGTGATCAGGGTGAACCGTTTTCCCGCCAAGTAATGGCGCCATTGCCGGACGGCCTGCACAATGGCCTGGGCCTCCTTTTCCACTGCTGAATGTCGAATTTCGGGGCCTTGGAGGGTGCGAGAAAAAAAGGCGACGGGCCTGCCCGCCTGGTTAAGTTTGGCGGCCAAGGCAAAATCAGATGCATCGCTCTCCACCTGAAAGGGGATGGACTCATCGACAGCGTGCATTGTGGCTTTCGTGATGTCGGCTTTTAGTTTTTCAAAGGTCAAACGAGCCTCTGGTGCTAGGGGAAAAGAGGTAGACTTGATGAGCGGATGGGCTTTGTCCGCGTAATTGGGAACCCACTGTGCGTAGTAAGAGAAGAAGCCTAAGCATCTTCTCAGTGCTTTTGCGCTAGTGGGCAGGGGAAGTTCGAGGAGGGGACGCATACCGTCTGGATCAGGGCCGATGACCCCGTTTTCCACCACGTATCCGAGGATAGCTAGGCGGCACGTGCGAAATACACACTTCTCCCTGTTGTAGGTCAGATTCAGGCGAGATGCAGTGCGTAGGAATTTAAGGAGATTGGTATCGTGGTCCTGCTGGTCATGGCCACAGATGGTGACGTTATCCAGGTACGGGAAGGTAGCCCGCAGTCCGTTATGGTCCACCATTCGGTCCATAGCACGCTGGAAGACCGAGACCCCATTGGTGACACCAAAAGGAACCCTTAGAAAATGGTACAAGCGACCATCCGCCTCAAAAGCCGTGTATTGTCGGTCCTCTGGGCGAATGGGGAGCTGGTGGTAGGCAGACTTTAGGTTGATGGTGGAGAACACCCGGTACTGCGCAATCTGATTGACCATGTCAGATATGCGCGGGAGGGGATACGCATCCAGCTGCGTGTATCTATTAATGGTCTGACTATAGTCAATGACCATCCGGGGTTTGTTCCCACTCTTGACCACCACGACCTGCGCTCTCCAAGGACTAGCGCTAGATTGTATGATCCCTTCCTTGAGGAGCCGCTGAACCTCAGATCGAATGAAGATCCGATCCTCAGCGCTGTAACGCCTACTCTTAGTCGCGATGGGCTTGCAGCCTGGCACAAGATTCTGGAATAGGGAGGGTGTGGTAATCTTAAGCGTCGAGAGGCTACAGGTGGAGCGCGTTGGGCAATTTGGAGGCTGCTGTTCTCCCACTGAAAGCGGAGGGAGTGGCCCACCGTACTGTAGGGTTACACTCTTCAAGTGGACCGTGAAATTTAGTCCGAGGAGGATTGGCGCGCAAAGGTGCAGTAACACCAGGAGCTTGAAGCTCTCGTAAACCGTGCCCTGCACCGTTAGATTTACCACGCAACTCCCTAGCACGGTGACAAACCGGGACCTTGATGCCATCAAAATCGGCTGCTTGACAGGTTGGATCTGGAGGCCACACCGCTTCACAGCGTCTGGGTGAATAAAGCTCTCCGTGCTCCCGCTGTCAAACAGACAATAAATCAAGCGTTTGTTTACCTGTATGTCCATCATGGACTTGTCGAGTCTGTGAGGCTTGGCCTGGTCCAGGATGATCGACGCCACCGTTGGTTCGTGAGCGCCACTGCAGGCAGCTGAGATGGATGATGATGACCCCTGCTGGTCATTCGCGGTCGGTGCCGACCAAAACGGCTGCTCCCATAGGTCGCACGTGGGCGATGGCGCCAAAATCAGCAACCCCTGGTGGTCGCGCGTCTCTTGCGACTCCGTCGTCTGTAATGGCGACGTCCTGGCCTCGCACGTGGAAGAAACCCTTGACGATGCCGACAACGAGGAACCCGGCTCCGGGGAGTCGCAGGCCGCACTGCTGTTCCTGGAAGTAAGTTTGGATTGACATACCTTCGAATAATGTCCCTTCTTGCCGCAGGCAGAGCACAACACCGCTTTAGCGGGACATCGCTGCCGAGTGTGCTTCACTCCCCCACAGAAGTAACACCGCGGGCCGCCTGGAGCTGCTGCCGTCGTCAGGCCCGAGTTTGGGCACGCCATCACGCAGCTTTTCGGACCCGAGGGACGAGGTGGGATCTGCGACTGCTCCTGCCACGCTGTCTCCACGTGGTCTTCGGGATACATCACGAGGCTTTTGGAGGCCGTTTCTAGTGTATCCGCTAGTTCTATCGACTTAGTGAGATCGAGATTACCTTGCTCCAACAGTCGGAGTCGGATATAAGACGATCCGATTCCCGCCACAAACGCATCTCGAGCGAGGTCATTCATGTTCTGGTCTGCCGACACTGCTTTGCAGTTACAGCCCCTGGCTAGCTGTAGGAGCTCGCACGCGTACTGTTCCGTCGTTTCGCCGGGCTGCCGTCGTCGAGTGGCTAAAAGATATCGAGCATGCATCTCGTTTGGCGGTTTAATGTAGCGCTTCTTAAGAAGCTCGAGGGCCCCTTTGTAGTCGGTGGCCGCACGGATCGCTAAATATACAGCGTCGCTTACCCTCGCGTGGAGGACCCGGAGTCTGTCGTCGTCTGTGGTGACCGCTGCGGAGGCTGCGAGGTAGTCCTGAAAACATTTCAACCAGTGGTCGAAGGTGTTAGAGGCGCCCGCCGCACGTGGGTCCAGCGTAAGACGTTCGGGTTTTAACATTTGCTCCATACTCTCTGCATCGTTTTCCTTTTTTTTTAACGACGAGAGTTCAATTAATAGTTAATAAAATTGATGCGCGATATAACTCACGAGGCTAGAGATGCTCGAGGAAATAAAGGCTTTTATTAACTATTACAATAGAGCTACCATATATAGTACACGATCCCAGACTGAGGGGTCCCAGACAGAGCAGTGACCTTTATACCTCTCCCAGGAGGCGAAGCCCGACTGGGATGTACCATAATAACTATAATACAGGTAGAACAGCCCAACCCTAACCCCAACAGTAACAAGTAGAACAACCCAACCCTAACAGCAACATATATACAGACTCATAGTACTGGCCAGACCCTGGCTCAGTACTACCTGGTGGGAACCAACGATGGTTCACCACAAGCTGGTTGTGTCAGTGCCTTCAAAAGCTGGCTTTGTTCAGTGCTGAAATGTTTAAAGTACGGAGTACACACACTCTAAGTTGCAACATTTGTTTCCAGCACCAAGCCTCAGGGTTGCCTTGGTAACCGGCTCTGCAGGTTTTTGCATTTTGTTAGCCTATGAGTTTAAAGAAGACACTCAGCTAACAGCCTATGAGTTTAAAGAAAACACTCAGCAAAAGGGAACATATCAGATTTGGATTTGCTGTTGTTGTCAGCATTAAACCAATCCTGATGAATAGAATGCATAGGTCATCAGGAATATAAAAGAGGATCTCAACTGCCTTCAGTTCAGTCCCACCAGGGATTGAGCCAGGAGTTCAACCAGAAGCAGCGCCCAATCACCTGAAGCAGTTAAAGGCAGTTAGATCAACTGGAATAATTGGTTCTTCCTCTGCCAGCTTCAGACATGTCTCAAGATAAATTGCCCTCTAACCAGTGAAAAGCACCCCAAATCAGACAGCGCTTACAGACAGCGGACAACTACCGAAGAACTCCAAAACTTCTGAACGCTATCAGATCTGGTTGTATATTTTCTTTGAGAGTAACTAAAATTCTGTTTGCTGTTTGCTGTAAAGTTGCTGTTTGGTTAAAAAAATAAAATAACTTGTTAATTATTCTCTTAAAGCGAGTGTCAGGTCTTTATGGTAATTAACCTCTAAATGTTAAGGTAGAACAGTTAACACCTTCTCAAACACTTTTACCAGATTACGAAACGAGGTAAAGAGGATTAACCTCTGTGCGTAACAATATTATTGCTGCATATATATAGATAGTTGGAGATATATATGGCTCATGTCCAACTTCGAAAATGCTTGGCCCCCAGTTAACCTGACGTACAGGTCTTCAATCCAGGGCATGAGGTATCTGTCAAATTTAGAAACCCTACTGAGATCAAACATGGCACTGGTGTGAGAGAAGCATGATCCACAGGTGGCAAGATCCTTCTTGAAATCCGGCTGTTTGTTGAGATCTTGAGAGAGTTTAATGTACATGAAGCAAGCTTTAAACATACCTGGAGTGCAGTTGCAAAGAGAGAACTTCGAGAATCTAGCTGGAAAGGGTTATTTTTAGATTCTTTCCTGCCGGTTGGAATTCACTGTGTGCTCAGTGGGGGTGCAGGGGGTGGGGCGGCGTGGGGGCTGCTGTGGATTTCAGCTCAGTCTGCAAACTCTCTCTCTGTTCTTTTTTCAGCCAAGAAAGGGTGAATTAAGGTGGGAAGCTGGAGCCACTGAGGTCCTGCTGCAAATTGCAAGCTGCTATTTCTACTTTTGGATTGCTTTTTTTGCAGCTAGAGCTCAATGAGGAGCTAGTTGGAACTTGCAGTTCAGCCTGGAACCATCTTGTAGTTTTTTCACTCAGTCAAGTGTGAATTGGTTTAGGGTGGGGGGCAGCCCTGGGAAGAATTCCTGTGTCATAAAACTGCAATTGTAGGATCACTGTGCTGTTTCTTTTTTCACCCAACCAAGAGTGAACTAAAGTGAGGGAGAAGAGTTGCAACCCTTTGCTGCTTTTGTTCGCCCAGTTAAGGATGAAGTAAGGTGAAAAGCAATCCATGTAAGAACTCTGGTAGATTGAACGGTGAGACAGCTTGATACATGGACCAAGAAATAACGCTCCAGGCTGGAGGAAATGGGTAAGCCCATGGGTGCTGGCACTGGCAAAATGGCAGCAGGCAAACCAAAATCAAAGAGTGAGACAACAGGAGCAGTCCCCACCACGCTCTCCTGGAGGGGTCCCGGAACAGAGCATTCTGTGCGAAAGGACAGGGGAAGCTATTATGGAAGCCAGGCAAAGATTGGACAGTAAGTTGGACCGGTGGGCCACTGAGTTGCAGGCCAAGATGGACGAGCTGAGAGAGAAGCTCGGATCATCTGTTAAATCTCTCCAAGGTGTCACCGTTGCCCATGAGGACTGCTTGAAGGAGTTTGAGAATTCAGAGGCATTTAGTGGAAACACTATTTCCGAGCTGAAGAGCCAAGTTCCTCATTTGACATCGGAGGTTAAGTCCCTAAGGGAGAAATGGGATGAGATGGAAGGATGCCAATGACAAAATAATATCCATCTCATAGATCTTCCGGAGGGAATTGAGGGCCCAAACATCACAGACTTTGTCACCCGGCTATTGAAGAATATGCTGGAACTTGAGCATGAGCCGCTTCTGGATCGCGCACACAGAGTGTTATGGGCCATGCCCAGACTGGGAGAAGCTCCTCGGCCGATTATTGCACAAGTACATTACACCTTGGCACGAGGCAGAATCCTGCGACAAGCAGCACAGGCTACCACTCTGAGGTACCAGGAAAATAAGCTGTTGATATTTCCAGACTTTACCCCAGCAAGGACAAGGGGAAGGGCAACCTTTGCTGATGTCAAACAACTTCTACGTGACTGTCCTGGGATCAGATTTGGGCATCACTTTCCGACCTGCTTGAGGATTACTCTCAACAATGGAATCGAGCACAAGTTCATGGGTCCGGTGACAGCGATGAAATTTGTGGAGCAGACTTTTAAATCGATGATCGCACAGCGGATGTAAACTGATATTTGTTTTTTATAAACCTGCATGCTATACCCGGATTGAATTGTCGGTCAGAAAAGGGTAGTGGGTTTTGCGACTGTTAGGTTAGGTGTTAAGTATTTCCACAGACCTTTTCAGGTTATAGCACCCTGACCGCGATGGGAATGGAGGTGGAGATCGTGTCCCATGCGGAGTGCTGCGAAGGCACTGCGATAAGGAGGTGTTGGAGGCACAGGTGCCCTGTTTGGGAGGACGCTTGCAAGGGGGAGGGGGGAATGCTGTGTTTGCGGGTTTGGTCTGTGTGGGTATTTTTGTGTCTTTTCTATATCTTTTTTTCTCTGTGGGTATGGTTTGGCCTCTTTCAAGCCCATCCTCTCTTTCTCGTGGTTGGTTCCTGCGGCCGGTGGGGAAGGTGGAGGTTGGGGCCTGGGGTTTGGCCTCTGCCGATGTCGGTGGTTGGGGGGATACTCCCCAGTGAGGAGGGATACCAGGCTACTGTTAGGAATATGGGATGCTGGATAGGAGGCCCTTATGCTCCGAGCTTGGAGCAATCAAATTCACTAGCTGGAATGTCAGAGGATTAAATCATGCGGTTATGCGCAGTAAGATATTTCAGCATCTTCGACAACTGGGTACCCAAATTGCATTCCTCCAAGAGATCCACCTCAGGCCAGTGGACTATTTTAGGCTCCGTAGAAGATGCGGGGGGGGGGGGGGGGGGGGGGGTGGGGGGGTGGGGGGGGGGGGGTCAATGCTTTCACTCAACTTTTCACACCAAGGCACAGGGGGCAGCAATCCTCATCCACAAGTCCTTACCCTTGGGTAGTAGCCAATGTCATTTCTGACTCAAATGGCGATATGTCATTGTCATGGGTAAATTATATGGGACACTCTGGTGTTAGCCAACATGCATGCCCCAAACTGGGACTGTGAAACGTTTTCACAGTCCCAGTTTAGGGCATACACGTTTTTCGCACTACTTCTAGATTTGAATTCATATCGGTTGATACTGGACGGAGATTTCAACTGTTGGTTGAATCCTGCCCTGGACCACTCCTCTCCCAGGACCGCTGTATCTTCCAAGTTGGCAGAAATTATTAAATAATTTCTCACAGAATACGCGGTGTCGGACCTATGGAGGTTTCTTAACCCAACTAGTAGGAAATATTCTTTTTTTTTCACCTGTCCACCGAACGTATTCACGTATGGATTACTTTTTGGTAGATAATAAATTGCTCCTGGTTGTGCACTCATGCTCCTATGAAACCATTGTAATCTCGGACCACACTCCCTTGACATTGGATTTGGTAGTGGGGAGCAGGGTGGGCCCCCGTATGCCTGATGATTTAATACTTGTCTGCTCTCTGATGATAAATTTGTTAGATTTCTGTTAACCCAGATCGATGATTTCTTAGAGTTTAATGATGCTCTGGGAGTCTCGGCAGCTACCTTTGGGAGACATTGAAGGCTTAAGGGGCCAGATCATATCTTATTCAGCGCACGAGGCGAAGCAGAGAGGTAGGAGGTTATCGGAATTGCTGGGGCGTATCACCCCATATGGTGATGCCATATGCTGATGCTGTTGCCTGCCACCTCCAGCATATGCTGTGGGCCCGTCCCCAGAGGTATATAAGGAACGTTTACTACTACAGGCGGCATTTGAGACCTTGTCCACACGTCAAGCGGAAGAGACGCTGTTCAAATCCAAGTATACACACTATGAGCAAGGGGATAAGGCAAGCAAGCTACTAGCTCATCAGCTGCGCCAATTCTCAGCCAAACGTCTCATACCCCACAAATGCAGACTCCGAATGGAGCCTTTACTGATCCACAGCGAATAAATGAACTGTTTAGGGACTTTTACTCAACCTTCTATAGCTCAGAGAGTACCACCAATGAGGTGGACTTTCAGGAGTTCTTTGGGGCACTCAAGCTCCCCGTGGTGGACAAGGGAGAGGCCGCGGCACTGGAGAAACCAATTGATGTTGAAGAAATTGTTAGGGCGGCCAGAGTGGGAAATGTCTGGGACCAGATGGGTCCCCCATCGAATTCTACAAAAAATTTATGGATAGGTTGGCTCCCCTGCTACTGCGCATGATCAATGAATCCTATGAGAACCGCTCTCTCCCGCAGACTTTGAGGCAAGTGACAATTTCGCTTATCCTTAAAAAGGATAAGGACGCGTAAATCTGCAGCTCCTTATAGACTGATCTCATTGCTGAATGTGGATCTCAAACTGATCTCTAGGATTCTGGCTATTCGCTTGGAGGACATTCTGCCCTTTATCATCTGATCTGACCAGACAGGGTTCATTAAAAATAGACATATGTACTCGAATATTTGGAAGCTGTTTAACATTATGTATGCGCCTGCCACCTCCAAGCTACCAGAGATGTTAATTTCCTGGACACTGAAAAACCGTTTGATCGAGTGGAATGGGATCATTTATTTTATGCTCTCGAGAGGTTCGGGTTCGGCCCAAAACTCATCTCCTGGATCAAAATACTGTACTCCGCCCCTCTAGCCTCGGTCCGGACAAACCTTGTGCACTCAGCTTTTTTCCCTTTGTCCCGGGGCACTAGATAAGGATGCCCCCTCTCCCCCTGTTATTTGTCATTGCTATTGAACCTCTTGCTGCAGATTTTCGCAACAGCAAACAAGTGGTGGGGATTGGTTGGGAGGGAATCGAGCAGAGAGTATCGCTATATACGGATGACCTACTATTGTATGTCGGCGACCCGTTCCAACTCGATTCCCGAAGTTTTATCTATATTAGAGAGGTTTGGTCATATTTCGTGGTACAAGCTTAACTTTAATAAGAGTGAGCTCCTTTCTTTGAATGCAGTGGCTCATAGCCTCTCACTCCACACTCTGCCTTTCAAGATTGTCACTAGGCAGTTTACTTACTTGGGAGTGCAAGTGACTAGCAAACTTAGTGGGCTCTTTGGAGCTAACTTTACTCCACTCATGGGGCGGATGGAACAGGACCTCAAACGTTGGTCCATCCTCCCGTTATCAATGGCTGTATCAATGGGGTGAAGATGAACATACTACCTAAGTTTTTATATCTCTTTCAGTGCATCCCAGGGTTCATCCCCAAATCTTTTATCACAGACTTGATCGGCTCATTTCAAGCTTTGTCTATAGATATACCAGTGATAAGGAAGGACTGTAGAAAAAGAGATAATCAGCCATGGATATCTAAGGAAATAAAGGAGGATATCAAATTGAAAGAAAATGCATACAAAGTGGCAAAGATTAGTGGGAACCTAGAGGATTGGGAAATCTTTAAAGGTCAACAGAAAGCCACAAAAAAAGCTATAAAGAAAAGTAAGATGGATTACGAGAGTAAACTAGCTCAGAATATAAAAACATATAGCAAAAGTTTCTACAAATATATAAAATGAAAAAGAGTAGCTAAAGTAAACATTGGTCCTTTAGAGATGAGAAGGGGGATGTAATAACTGGAAATGAGAAAATGGCTGAGGCATTGAACAGGTATTTTGTGTTGGTCTTCACAGTGGAAGACACAAATAACATGCCAAAAATTGATGACAGGAAGGCTATGGCAGGTGAGGACCTAGAAACTATCATTATCACAAAAGAGGTAGTGTTGGGCAAGTTAATGGAGCTAAAGGTAGACAAGTCTCCTGGTCCTGATGGAATGCATCCCAGGGTACTAAAAGAGATGGCAGGAGAAATAGCAAATGCATTAGTGGTAATTTACCAAAATTCTCTGGACTCTGGGGTGATTTCTGCAGATTGGAAAACAGCAAATGTGACGCCACTGTTTAAAAAAGAAGGTAGACAAAAGGCGGGTAACTATAGGCTGGTTAGCTTACTTCTGTAGTCGGGAAAATGCTTAATCCATCATCAAGGAAGAAATAGCGAGACATCTGGATATAAGTTGTCCGATTGGTAAGACGCAGCATGGTTTCATGAAGGGAAGATCATGTTTGACTAATTTGGTGGAATTCTTTGAGAACATTTCATGTGCAGTGGACAATGGGGAACCTGTGGATGTGGTGTATCTGGATTTCCAGAAGGCACTTGACAAGGTGCCGCATCAAAGACTGCTACATAAGCTAAAGGTGCATGGTGTTAAGGGTAATGTATTAGCATGGATAGAGGATTGGTTAACTAACAGAAAGCAAAGAGTGGGGGTAAATGGGTGTTTTTCTGGTTGGCGATCAGTGATTAATGGTGTGCCTCAGGGATCAGTGTTGGGACCGCAATTGTTTACGATTTACATAGGTGATTTAGAGTTGGGGACCAAGTGTAGTGTGTCAAAATTCACAGGTGACACTAAGATGAGTGGCAGAGCAAAGTGTGCAGAGGATGCTGAAAGACTGTAGAGGGGTATATATAGTCTAAGTGAGTGGGCGAGGGTCTGGCAGATGGAGTACAATGTTGGTAAATGTGAGGTCATCCATTTTGGTAGGAATAACAGCAAAATGGACTGTTATTTAAATGGTAAAAAATTGCAGCATGCTGCTGTGCAGAGGGACCTGGGTGTCCTTGTGCAAGAATCTCAAGGAGTTGGTTTGCAGGTGCAGCATGTAATTAAGAAGGCAAATGGAATTTTGTCCTTCACTGCTAGAGGGACGGAGTTTAAAAACAGCGAGATTATGTTGCAGCTGCATAAGGTGCTGGTGAGGTCACACCTGGAATACTATGTACAGTTTTGGTCTCCTTACTTGAGAAAGGATATACTGGCACTGGAGGGGGTGCAGAGGAGATTCACTAGGTTGATTCTGGAGTTGAGAGGGTTGGCTTATGAGGAGAAACTGAGTAGACTGGGGCTATACTCATTGGAATTCAGAAGAATGAGGGGAGATCTTAGAGAAACATATAAGATTATGAAGGGAATTGATAAGATAGAAGCAGGGAAGTTGTTTCCACCGGCAGGTGAAACTAGAATTGGCGGCATAGCCTCAAAATAAGGGGAAGCAGATTTAGAACTGAGTTGAGGAGGAACTTCTTCACACAAAGGGTCGTGAATCTGTGGAATTCCCTGCCCAGTGCAGTTGAGGCTACCTCACTGAATGTTTTTAAGGCAAGGAGAGATAAATTTTTGAATAGTAAAGGAATTAAGGGTTATGGTGAGCGGGCGGGTAAGTAGAGCTGAGTCCACGAAAAGATCAGCCATGATCTTATTGAATGGCGGAGCAGGATCGAGGCGCCAGATGGTCTACCCCAGCTCCTAGTTCTAATGTTCTTCTTGGAAAAACCCAAGAATGCAGAGGACAGTCTTGCAAAGCCCTAAACGGAAGAGAGGTATGGGATTGCCCAATTTTCCATTTTATTATTAGGCAGCCAATATGAGAGTGGTAGTGTGTTGGGTCCTGAGAGAGGCAACGGGGGGGTTCCCTGTTGGCTCCAGTTAGAATCCTCCTCCTGTGCTCCGCCTTCCCTGGCTGCCTTGATATGTTCCCGATAAATTTTCCCTCCTCCCAGTATACTAGGAGTGTACTTGTCAAGTCAACTCTTGGAATTTGAATGCAATTTAGATGCCACTTTGTGTTTCAGGCCTGGTCGCTGGCCTCCCCAGTATTGGCTAACCATTTTTTTCCTCCGTCTGCTTTGGATGGTGCCTTCAACATCTGTGCTAAGCACGGGATCAGAACATTCTGGAACTTGTATGTAGACGGCATGTTTGCGTCATTCCCGCAGGTGGTGGATAAGTTTGCTTCACCTGCAATGCACTGTTTCAGATATTTGCAAATTCAAGACTTTGTGCGTAGGGCCGACCCCCAATTTCTGACGTTCCCACCTCGTGCCTCCATTGACACTGCTTATTGCCTTCTATTACTATGCGTGGTAGCATTTCTGCTCTTTATTCTCAAATTCTGTCCCAACCAAACTCTCTGTCAGTGGTTAAATCTTTATGGGAATGAGATCTGGGGGAGGAGTTCTTGGAGGAGGATTGGGACATGGTGCTGCATTGAGTACATTCCTCCTCAATATGTGCCAAGCTGGGTGTGATACAATGTAAACTCCTTCACAGAGCATATCTAAGTAGGGTTAGACTCTCTAGAATGTACCCAGGCATAAGCCCCATTTGTGAACAGTGTCGGCAAGCTCCCTCTTACATATGCTCTGGGCTTGCCCATCACTGTATAACTGCTGGACATCGATATCTGAGACGATTGTGGCAACGCTAGATCGGGACATAAGTGCATCCCTCCAGGGCCTTTAAATCTGCTGCTGCCGAAATTCCAAGTGGATTCTGTAGCTTTCACCACACTCCTGGCAAGACGACTAATCTTGTTTAGGTGGAAATCAGGTGCATCCCCCAAAGCGCTCACAGTGGCTGAAGGAGGTGGTGCATACCATTAAGCTGAGAAGATGAGGTGCACACTACATGGGTCCACTGCTAGCTTCTATAAGACCTGGCAACCATTTATAGCGCATGCTGGGACGCTGCAATTGGAACCGGGTGAGTAGATACCCGATGACCCCAGGTCCCCGGGTGCTCCCACAGAAAATCATCCCACCCCCCCCGCCCCGATTGGTGGATGTGCCCTGGCCCTTTACCTGAATACGCCCGCCCACCCTGCCGAGGACTTTTCTTTTTTCCCTCTTACTCTCTTTCTTCTCTCTCCTTCGCTGTCTCTCTTTCTCTTCTCCACTTGCTAGTTTATAGCCTCGGTTGCTTGTAATAAAAAAGCCTGACCTACCCGGATGCCCTTGACTCCCAAGCCTTTACTGAACTGGTGGATTTGGTTAAAGGCTATGATGACCCAAAACCTTCCATAATACTCCAGTGATATTGGCTGAAGACAGCAGGATGAAGACAGCCCTTTGGGTATTAGTCACCAGAGTTTTGACCAGGTTGCTAGGGCGCTCAGTTGGTTCTCCAGCGGCGTTCCTCTGCCTTTTTGTTTTTATATCATTACCGTAATTACCGGTGCAATTAGACGGGACTTGGGCGGGTGGGTACCGGCGGTACCAGGGGCTTGTCCCCTGGCCACGGGGAACCCTATGCCCAGTCGCGTTGGAATGTACACGCGAGCACTGTGTGGATTTATATCTGTGTTTGTTTGCTATGTAAGATATAAGAAAATTTTCAATAAACATATAAAAAAAAAGAAACCCTACTGACAGTAAGGCTAATCGGACTGACTTAACTGGCTTAAGGACAGGAACAACAGGTGCCACCAACTCTATGAAGTGCACGGATCTTATTATGCCCAGCTTTTCTAGGCGTTCCAGTTCCGCCTTTACTTTTTCCAATAAAGAGTATGGAACTGGTCTTGCGCTAAAATACTTGGGCATAGCATTGGGTCAACGCAAATCTTAGCTTTGGCTCCCCATAGTTTTCCAAGCCCTTTCTGGAAAACTTTGTGGCATTTTATTGATGACTTCACACAGTCCCCCTGCACCGAGCCCGAAGATCTCCAGCCAGTTCAGTCTGATGCGTTGGAGCCAATTTCTACTCATCAGGCTAGATCCTTGTCCCCATCAATAATGAGTGGAAGTCAAGCTGACTGCTGCCTGGAAGTCACTAGGGTTGCCGAGGGGCCCTTTTTTTGCAATGGTTTCCCCGTGTAGGTGCCCAGCCTGGCTTTTGTATTTTTTAAGTTCAGGAACTGAATACCAGCCTGGAGGTAATTATAAGTCTGCTCCCTGATAATGGACACTACAGCCCCCATATCCGCTTCCATTTTCGATGGACAGCCATTTATGAACAACTCCACCATTATGGGGGCAACCTGTGTCATGGAGATGCGATTAAATTGCATTGTCTCTGTGCCTGGTTGTGGGCATACCTGCAAGGTTCAGTCCAGTATTGGCCTTGGCCTTTTT
The DNA here is from genome assembly GCF_964213995.1 of Mustelus asterias. Lineage (NCBI taxonomy): Eukaryota > Metazoa > Chordata > Chondrichthyes > Carcharhiniformes > Triakidae > Mustelus > Mustelus asterias. The sequence continues at coordinate 75,845,493 of NC_135809.1, forward strand.
CAAAATAGCATGTGCTTTGACTGTCCCTATATCTTTGCCTCGGTTGTGGTCTTCTGCAGCACTTGCAATTGTCCATCATTGGGCATCTACAACCTTCTGGAATATTCACCCTAGAAGTCTGAAGACTGCCTCTGCCTTTCCTTGACTGCCTGTTGATGCGACATGGGTTCCACCACTTTTAGGGATTCTGTGATATTTTACTGATACCATTGCTTTCAGTTGAGCGATGAATGTTGCATGAGGCCCCTCTCCCCAATTGGACAACACTGCCATCTGGCATCCCTTGTCGTTCCTGAGCTCCATTCTCTGCATTCTCCAATGAAGGCGCTATCTCAATGGCCTTCTTTCGACCCAAATTGGGTTCTGCCAAAAACTTTTTTGAACTGTCACATTGTTAATTCCACAGACCAGCTTATCTCGCAATATGTCATTCAGGGGTGTCGCAAATTCACTGTGCTCTATCAATTTTCGCAATCTGGTCAAAACTCTGGTGACTAATACCCAAAGGGCTGTCTTCACCCTGCTGTCTTCAGCCAATATCACTGGAGTATTATGGAAGGTTTTGGGTCATCACAGCCTTCAACCAAGTTCACCAATTCAGTAAAGGTTTGAGAGTCAAGGACATCTGGGTAGGTCAGGCTTTTTTATTACACTGAAGGTCAGGACCCCCCATGCCATCAACAGGATCACTTTCTGCTTCTCGTCCCCTTCAATATTGTTGGCCTGAAAAAAGTAATGCATGTGCTGGGCCCACGTACTGGGCCCACTCTTCTATGCTTCCATCATAGGCTTCAAGTTTACCCAAAAAGAGGCATTTTTCTTACTTATCTCAACAGTAAAGATGGTCTGGAGGGAAGAAAAAACTCCCTTTACTATTCATCGCCAGTGTAATAATCTTACCAAGACCAGTCTTCCGTCACCAATCACCATTTATTGACAGTATGCTCAGAATGCCATTCAGCAGCTACAGAGTCCACATTAGCCCCAAGTCTTTCGATTGCTGGCCTGAGTGGAGCCAACTGGTTCTATACCCCCTGTTGCTCTTTCCCTGTTGGGCGAACCTCCACTCAATAGGGGAGTTCATATTCTACAATTCCCATGGGAAGATCCATTGACAATCTCTTGTGTCCATCATAATACATGTGATGAAGGAATGTCTGTAATTATGGGTGACTTCAATCTGCATATCGATTTGACAAATCAAATTAATAACAATACCTTAAAGGAGGAATTTCTGGAGTGTGTACAGGATGATCTTCTGGACCAATATGTGAGGAACCAACTGGAGAACAGGCCATCCTGGACTGGGTATTGTATAATGAGAAAGGAATAATTGGCAATCTAGGGGGTGAGACTCTCCCATCCCGCTGCGCTAATTTTTTAGTGCGGTGGGCTGGGAGAATCACGTGTCAGCCGATTCGTGGGATTTGCGTATGCGTTCCTGCCACGTGCGCATCTCCCGGCGTCGGATGTCTGGCGCCGTCTGAGCTGCACTGGAAACCGGCCGGAACACAAGGTAAGTACTTTGCATCTTATTTTAATATTATTAAAATATGATTAGCAGGCCTGGGACTGAAATCTCCAAGCCCGCTAGCATCTCCCACCCCATCAGGAGTATTTCACTTCAGCGGGGTTCAGACTAACTCCTCACTTTTGGGGGACTAGCAGGACAACCCCGCCAGAGTGAAGGGGGAGAAAGCCGAGCCCCCGAGGCGGTCGGGCAGTGAGGGGGTGATGCCCCTGGACATGGGCACTCTGGCAGTGCCAGACTGTGCCCCTTGGCACTGCCCGAGGAACAAAATGCCCATGCCCAGGGGGCACCTTAGACTGCCCATCGTGCAGGACAGGGGGTGGGGCCTAGGGGGCAGTGCCAGCTAGGGGTGAGGCCTAGGCGTGGAGGTGGGGGGTTCTGCTGAAACTCTGCATTGAGATCGGTTGGGGCTGGAGGAAGGCCAGCGATTGGGTGGCCTGGGGGGTTGGTCAGTCTGGGGTGTCAGCCTGGGGAGTGTGCCGGGGAGGGGGGGGGCGTGCCAGGGGCGTCTGCGGGGAGGGGGTCTTCACTCCGGCGGGGTTGTCCCGCTAGTCCCCCAAAAGTGAGGAGTTAATAATATTAAAATAAGATGCAAAGTACTTACCTTGTGTTCCAGCATTGCTGGGGTGTGGAGGGCTGGAGATCGGGATGCTCGGGGATGGGGGTGGTCGGGGCTGGCCTGGGAATGGTCGTGGGAGCCGTAATCGGCTGTGGGGGTGTCAAGAGGGGCATCACTGCGAGGGTCCTGGGGTGGCCAATGATTGAGCTGGCCAGCGATCAGGAAGATGACAAATAGGGGCCACTGTGCATGCGCAGAGGCCCAGAACTGTCAGCCTCCAGCATGAATATGCTCTGCCCCCCGAGCTTTTAATTCTTTTCACGATTGTGACCTCTGCATTGCACAGAATGTGGGAGATTCGAGTGTGAAGTTGCAGTGAAAAAACTGTCGTGATTTGCATCGGTTTTCCCGCGAATTTGACACTTAGGGCCCTATTTTACCATTTTCATTCCATGTCCTGGACGGACTTGAAACTGGGAGTGTTTCAGATCCAACTTTTAGACCCGTTCTGAGGGTGCTCCCATATGCACTCTGTCTGCAAAAATAGCAGCGATTCTGAATCACGCTGCAGATGCCTGTGGGTGGCTTAACATGCCCCGAAACCCTGCAGCTCCGATCAGTGCCACCAACTGCGCATGCGCAGTCAAGAAAGATAGAAAAACGCTCCCTTGCCACATTGCTCCCGGGCCAGATAATGCCTTCCCCTGGCCCCCACAAACTGCCCCACCCCCACAACATTGATGACCCCCTTATCCCCCCACCCCTCCCTGCTAACCAGACTGATCGTGGCCCCCGACCCCCTTCCCCCCCCCCCACCGATCACACGCAGAGTGGCAGCGGACCCCCCTCCCCCTCACTGAGCAGAGGCAGAGTGGCAGCCGCCTCCCCCTATTCCCCACCGCCCCCCCCCCACCGATCTGAGTGGAGCCATCTGACCCACCTCCCTCCCCCCTCACCCCCCATCGATCTGAGTGGAGCCATCTGCCCATGATATGATAGCGTTCTTCATCAAGATGGAGATTGACATAGAGGTTTGCAGCATGGAAACAGCCCCTTCGACCCAACTTGTTCATGCTGCCCAGTTTGTACCACTAAGCTAGTCCTAATTGCCCGCATTTGGCTCATATCCCTCTATACTCATCTTACCCATGTAACTGTCTAAATGCTTTTTAAAAGACAAAATTGTACCTGCCCCTACTACTGCCTCTGGCAGATCATTCCAGACACTCACTCACCCTCTGAATGAAAAAAATGCCCCTCTGGATCCTTTTGTATCTCTCCTCTCTCACCTTAAACCATGTCTTCTCATTTTAGACTCCCCTACCTTTGGGAAAATATGTTGACCATCTACCTTATCTATGCCTCTCATTATTTTATAGACTCTATAAGCTTCCTACACTCCAGGGAAATAAGTCCCAATCTATCCAGCCTCTCCTTATAACTCAAACCATCAAGTCCTGGTAGCATCCTAGTAAATCTTTTCTGCACTCTTTCTAGTTTAATAATATCCTTTCTATAATAAAGTGACCAGAACTATACACAGTATTCCAAGTGTGACCTTACTAATGTCTTGCACATCTTCAACAAGACGTCCCAACTCCTGCATTCAATGTTCTGACCAATGAAACCAAGCATGCCGAATGACTTCTTCACCACCTTGTCCACCTGTGACTCCACTTTCAAGGAGCGATGAACCTGTACTCCTAGATCTCTCTGTTCTATAACTCTCCTCAATGCCCTACCATTAACTGAGTAGGTCCTGCCCCGATTCGATCTACCAAAATGCATCACCTCACATTTATCTAAAATAAACTCCATCTGCCATTCATTGGCCCACTGGCCCAATTGATCAAGATCCCGTTATAATCCAAGATAACCTTTTTCACTGTCCACTAATCTTGGTGTTATCTGCAAACTTACTAACCATGCCTCCCAAATTCTCATCCAAATAATTAATATAAATAACAAATAACAGTGGACCTAGCACTGATCCCTGAGGCACACTGTTGGTCACAGGCCTCCAGTTTGAAAAACAGCCCTCTACAATCACCCTCTGTCTTCTGTAGTCAAGCCAATTTTGTATCCAATTGGCTACCTCACCCTGGATCCCGTGAGATTTAACCTTATGCAACAATCTACCATGCGGTACCTTGTCAAAGGCCTTGCTGAAGTCCATGTAGACAATGTCGATTGCATCTATCTTCTTGGTTGCCCCCTTCAAAAAACTCAATCAAATTCGTGAGACATGATTTTCCACTCACAAGGCCATGCTGACTGTTTCTAATCAGTCTTTGCCTCACTAAATGCTTGTAGATCCTGTCTCTCAGAATACCTTCCAACAACTTACCCACTACAGACATTAGGCTCACCGGTCTGCAATTCCCAAGCTTTTCCCTGCAGCCCTTCTTAAACAAAGGCACAACATTTGCTACCCTCCAATCTTTACGCACCTCACCTGTGTCTGTCGATGATTCAAATATCTCTGCTTAGGGACCCATAATTTCCTCACTAACATCCCATAACGTCCTGAGATACATTTCATGAGGGAATTTATCTACCTTGATGCGCTTTAAGACTTCCAGCACCTCCTTCTCTGTAATATATACACTCCTCAAGACATCACTATTTATTTCTCCAAGTTACCTAACATCAATGCCTTTCTTGACATACCGATGAGAAATATTCATTTACATCTCACCCATCTCTTGTGGATCCTCACATAGATGACCTTGTTGTTCCTTAAAAAGCCCTACTCTCTCCCTAGTTACTCTTTTGCCCTTTATGTATTTTTGCCGTCAGCTCTGACGAAGGGTCATCCAGACTCGAAATGTTGGCTCTATTCTCTCTCCACAGATGCTGTCAGACCTGCTGAGATTTTCCAGCATTTTTTTTGTTTCAGATTCCACCATCCACAGTATTTTGCTTTTATAATGGCAAACATTCAAAGAGGCATGGGTAAACTACAACAATTGTTCATTCCTGTCTGGTGCAAAAATAAAATGGGAAAGCTGGCTAAACCATAACTTACAAGGGAAGTTAGAGATTGTATTAGATCGAAGGAATTGACCAGAAAGAACAGCGGACCTGAAGATTGGAAGCAGTTTAGAATTCTGCAAAGAAGGAGAAAGGAATTGATTTAAGAAGGGGAAAATAGAGAATGAGAATAAGCTTACGAGAAACATTTGATTGTAAAAACTTCTATATGTATGTGAAGAGAAAAATATTGTTGAAGACAGATGTAAGTCCCTTACAGTCAGAAACAGGGGAATTTATTATGGGGAACAAAGAAACGGACCAACTAAATATATACTTTGCTTCTGTCTTTGCAAAAGAGGACATTAAAAATGTACCACAAATGTTGGGGAACACAGGGTTTAGTGAGACGGAGGAACAGAAGGAAATCCGAATTGGTAGGGAAATGATGTTGGGGAAATTGATGGAATTAAAGGCCAATAAATCCCCAGGGCCTGATAATCTGCATCCCGGAGTACTTAAGGGAGTGGCCCAAGAAATAGTGGGTGCATTGATGGTGATCTCCCAAGATTCCAAAGTCTCTGGGACAGTTCCTACAGATTGGAGGGTAGATAATGTAATCCCGGAAATCCTGAGGTGGGAGGGAGAGGAGCCTGAGGTAGCGGTACATATTGGTACCGCTGATGTGGGTAGGAAGGGAGAAGGGGTCATGAAAAGGGAGTACAGGGAATTAGGGAGACAGCTGAGAAAGAGGAAAGCAAAGGTAGTAATCTCAGGATTACTGCCTGTGCCACGGGAAGGTGAGGGCAGGAATGGAGTGAGGTGGAGGATGAATGTGTGGCTGAGGGACTGGTGCAGGGGGCAGGGATTCAGGTTCCTGGACCATTGGGACCTCTTTAGGGGCAGGGGTGATCTGTATACAAAAAACGGGTGGAACTTGAATCACACGGGGACCAATATCCTGGCCGGTAGGTTGGCTAAGGCTACTTGGGAGAATTTAAACTAGATAGGTTGGGGGGAGGGGAGCTAGAAGAGTTGACTAGGATCAAGGAACTAATTGATGGGGGGGAGGATGCAGGGGTAAGGGGAATTACAAAATTAATGGTAGAGGAGAGGGTGCAAGTGAATGAAGGCGGTAATTTAGATAAGGGAGTAGAGGGAGAGGGTGTTCGCGACTCATCAAAGCGGGTCCAGATAAAAGCTGGAATAAGGACACTTTGCCTGAATGCACGAAGCATTCGGAACAAGGTGAATGAGTTGATGGTGCAAATCAGCACAAGTGGGTACGATCTAGTGGCCATTACAGAAACGTGGCTGAAAGGTGACCAGGACTGGGAGATGAATATCCAGGGGTATCAGGCGTTTAGGAAGAATAGACAGGAAGGAAAAGGTGGTGGGGTCGCGCTATTAATAAGAGATAATATCAGGGTAGTACTGAGGGATGACATAGGCTCTGAGGAACAAAACGTGGAATCATTATGGGTAGAGATGAGGAATAGTAGAGGGAGAAAGACACTAGTAGGTGTGGTATATAGGCCCCCAAATAATAATGTTGAGGTAGGGAGGGCTATAAACAAGCAGATAAGGGATGCGTGTAAAAACGGAACGGCAATAATCATGGGGGACTTCAACATGCACATTGACTGGCAGACTCAAGTCGGTAAGGGTGGAATGGAGGAAGAGTTCTTAGAATGCTCTCGGGATAGTTTCCTTGAACAGCATGTTACGGAACCGACGAGGGTACGAGCTATTTTGGATCTGGTATTGTGTAACGAGGTAGGTAGAATTAAGGATCTTATTGTGAAGGACCCTCTTGGGTCTAGTGACCACAATATGGTCGAATTTCTGATTCAGATGGAAGAGGAGAAAGTTTGGTCTCAAACCAGTGTCCTCTGTTTGAACAGAGGGAAATATGATAGGATGAGGGATGAATTGGCTAAGGTAGACTGGGAGAGCAGGCTGGCAGGTAGGATAGCTGAGGAACAGTGGAGGATTTTTAAGGAGATCCTTTTCAGTTCTCAGCAAAAATATATTCCAGCAAAAAACAAGGATTGTAAGAAAAGGGAGAACCAGCCGTGGATAACGAAGGAAATAAAGGAGAGTATTAAAATAAAAACAGCTGCGTACAGAGTGGCCAAAAATAGTGGAGAAACAAGTGATTGGGAAAAATTTAAGAAACAACAAAGAGAGACTAAGAAAGCGATAAAGAAAGGAAGGATAGACTATGAAGCTAGGCTAGCAATTAATATAAAAAATGATAGTAAAAGTTTTTATAAATATAGAAAAAGGAATAGAGTGGCTAGAGTGAATGTTGGACCCTTGGAGGACGAGAGGGGGGAGTTAATAGTGGGAAATGAGGATATGGCTGAGTCTTTAAATAAGTTTTTTGTGTCGGTCTTCACGGTGGAGGACACAAATAGTTTGCCAAATATTAACGATAGAGGGTTGGCAGCAGGAGAAATACTTAATACAATTAATGTTACCAGAGAGGCAGTGCTGGGTAGACTAATGGGACTGAAGGTGGACAAGTCCCCGGGTCCGGATGGAATGCATCCCAGGGTATTGAAAGAAATGTCAGAGGTAATAGTGGATGCGTTAGTGATTATTTATCAAAACTCGTTGCATTCTGGGGTAGTGCCGGTTGATTGGAAAACGGCTAATGTTACGCCGCTGTTTAAAAAAGGAAGGAGACAAAAGGCGGGTAACTATAGGCCGGTCAGCTTAACGTCTGTAGTAGGGAAAATGCTGGAATCCATTATTAAAGAGGAGATAGCAGGGCATCTGGATAGAAATGGTTCGATCAATCAGACGCAGCATGGATTCATGAGGGGAAAGTCGTGCTTGACGAACATGTTGGATTTTTATGAAGATGTGACTAGGGCGGTTGATGGAGGAGAACCGGTGGATGCGGTGTTTTTGGATTTCCAAAAGGCGTTTGATAAGGTGCCCCATAAAAGGCTGCTGAAGAAGATTAGGGCACACGGAGTTGGGGGTAGTGTGTTAAAGTGGATTGGGGACTGGCTATCCGACAGGAAGCAAAGAGTCGGAATAAATGGGTGTTTTTCCGGTTGGAGGAAGGTAACTAGTGGCGTGCCGCAGGGATCGGTACTCGGGCCGCAACTGTTTACCATTTATATAGATGATCTGGAGGAGGGGACGGAGTGTAGGGTAACGAAGTTTGCAGACGACACAAAGATAAGTGGAAAAGTGAATCGTGTGGAGGACGGAGAAGATCTGCAGAGAGATTTGGACAGGCTGAGTGAGTGGGCGAGGATATGGCAAATGGAGTATAACGTTGATAAATGCGAGGTTATACACTTTGGAGGAAATAATAACAAATGGGATTACTATCTCAATGGAAACAAATTAAAACATGCTACCGTGCAAAGGGACCTGGGGGTCCTTGTGCATGAGACGCAAAAGCCCAGTCTGCAGGTACAACAGGTGATCAAGAAGGCAAATGGGATGTTGGCCTATATTGCGAGGGGGATAGAATATAAAAGCAGGGATGTCTTGATGCACCTGTACAGGGCATTGGTGAGGCCGCAGCTGGAATACTGTGTGCAGTATTGGTCCCCTTATATGAGGAAGGATATATTGGCATTGGAGGGAGTGCAGGGAAGGTTCACCAGGTTGATACCGGAGATGAGGGGTTTGGATTATGAGGAGAGGCTGAGGAGATTGGGTTTGTACTCGTTGGAGTTTAGAAGGATGAGGGGGGATCTTATGGAGACTTATAAGATAATGCGGGGGCTGGATAGGGTGGAGGCGGAGAGATTCTTTCCACTTAGTAAGGAAGTTAAAACTAGAGGACACAGCCTCAAAATAAAGGGGGGTCGGTTTAAGACAGAGTTGAGGAGGAACTTCTTCTCCCAGAGGGTGGTGAATCTCTGGAATTCTCTGCCCACTGAGGTGGTGGGGGCTACCTCGCTGAATATGTTTAAAGCGCGGATGGATGGATTCCTGATCGGTAAGGGAATTAAGGGTTATGGGGATCAGGCGGGTAAGTGGTACTGATCCACGTCAGATCAGCCATGATCTTATTGAATGGCGGGGCAGGCTCGAGGGGCTAGATGGCCTACTCCTGCTCCTATTTCTTATGTTCTTATGTTCTTATGAAACAGAGAGAAATTGGGGAACTCTACACCAGTAAGCCTGGCATCGGTTGTGGGGAAAATGCTAGAGTCCATGTAAAAGATTTAATTGCAGAGCATTTGGAAAACAGTGGCAGGATCAGAAAGAGTCAGCATGGATTTATGAAGGGGAAATTGTGCATGACAAATCCACTGGAATTCTTCAAGGGTATTACGAGTCACGTTGATGAGGGGGAGTCAGTGAATGTGGTTTATTTGGACTTTCAGAAGGACCTTTCAAGGTCCCACATAAGAGATTAGCATTTAAAATGAAAGCGCATGGGATTGAAGGTAGTGTAATAAGATGGATAGAAATCTGGTTGGCAAACAGAAAACAAAGGGCTCTATTTTACCATTTGATTCCAAGTGCTGGGCGGACTTGAAACTGGGAGTATTTCAGATCCGACTTTTAGACTCCCCCACAGGCACTCTGCCTGAAAAAAAATCAGCGATTCCAAATCGCGATGCACAAGCCTGTGGGTGGGGTTTAACGCGCTCGAAAACCTACAGCTCCGATTGGCGTCTCCAACTGCGCATGTGGAGAAAAAAAATGATAGAATAACGCTCCCCTGCCACACACCTCCCCGGCCGGATAATGCCTCCCCCTCACTCCCACAGACATTGCCTCACCCTCACAACATTACTGACCCCCTTCCTTATCCCCTCACCCCCCGCCACCCAGACCGATCGCGGCCCCCTCCCTCCCTTCACCCACCGATCTCATGCAGAGTCACAGCAGACCCCCCCACTGATCTCAGGCAGAATGGCAGCAGACCCCCCTTCCACCCCCACTGACCTCAGGCAGAGAGGCAGTGAACCCCCCCACTGATCTCAGGCAGCGTGGCAGTGGACCCCCCTTCCCCCCCACTGATCTCAGGCAGAGAGGCAGTGGACTCCCCCCCACTGATCTCAGGCAGCGTGGCAGCGGATCCCCCTTCCCCCCACAATCTTAGGCAGAGTGGCAGTGGACCCCCCTTCTCCCCCACTAATCTCAGGCAAGAGATCCACCTTCCAGATATCAGGCAGAGTGATCCAACCTCACCCCCACCCTGACCTTTCCGCACAAGGCCCCCATCTCCTCTGGACTCCGATGGCTGTGTGACACCTCCCTCTCCCCTATCCCCAATCATTGAGGCTCTGATCCTCTGATCCACCCCCCACCCCCCCATCAGCATACCTGCAAGTGCTCACTTGCCTTCCACTCAACGCTAACAAGCAAACTGCATATGACTTCCGGGAATGCTCTGCCAAACTGCTTGCAGCTGATCTGCCCTAATGAGGAGCACAGCAGCTGCAGGCAGTTGCAGAAAGGATATTATTAAACGAGAAAGAGTGCAGAAGAGACTTCCTAGGATGCTACCATGACTTGATGGTTTGAGTTATAAGGAGAGGCTGGATAAACTGGAACTTTTTTCTCTGGGCGTAGGAGGCTGAGAGGTGATCTTATAGAGGTCCATAAAATAATGAGGGGCATAGATCAGCTCGATAGTCAATATCTTTTCCCAAAGGGAGGGGAGTCTAAAGCTAGAGGGCATAGCTTTAAGGCTTTAAGAATGAGAGGGGAGAGATAAAAAAGGGTCCAGAAGGGCAATTTTTTCACACAGAGGGTGGTGAATGTTTGGAACAAGCTGCCAGAGGTAGTAGTAGAGGCGGATACAATTTTGTCTTTTACAAAGCGTTTAGACAGTTGCATGGGTAAGATGGGTACAGAGGGATATGGGCCAAACGCGGGCAATTAGGACTAGCTTAGGGGTTTTAAAAAAAAGGGCAGCATGGACAAGTTGCGCCAAAGGGCCTGTTTCCATGCTGTAAACCTCCAAGACTCTATGACTCTAGCTCCATTAAAAACTCAAGAATAGACAGGCAGGCGGGCAGTACAGGACAATATGCGCACGATCAGCTCTCCGTTTTTCTGAGGGCGATCTGGGCAGGCTACTAGATGCAGAAGAGGCAAGGCGGGACAACCTCTTCCTCCCAGGAGGATGCAGACCCAGGGGTTCTGATGGCAATGCGGCCTGGGAGGCAGTTGCCGCCTTGGTCAGTGCCAGGGCACTGGCCCCCCAAACCAGGCAGCAGTGCCAGAAACAGTTCAATGACCTCATCCGGGCAGCAAGGGTGAGTGCTGAATCCCATCTAGCATCTTCCCCCAAATCTCCCCCAGATCCTCCCATCCCCAGCACCCTGGATGCCGACAGCTCCTGACCGTCAAGCACCTTCTTCCTATCCCCCCCAAGAACCCTACTACGCTTGCCCTCTAAGAGCCACCACCTAATACTCTGCAATAGTCATGCCATCATTTCTTTCATGGCTTCTTCTGTCTCTCGAGGAGAAGATCGACCATAACACCCGTGAGAGGGCGAAGACAGGGGGGTGGTGAGCCAGACATCCAGGTCCTCACCCCCTTTGAGGAGCAAACGCTGGAGCTCTCAAGGGAAGGGAAGATGCGGGCTGTCAACGACAGCATAGTCGGGCTGCCGTCAAGACGTGAGCACTTGTCATTCCTTCGCTCACTTTGAGGCAACTTCTCAGGGGCATGAGTTTTGGGTGTGAGAGGGCAAGGTTGAAAGGAGATGTACGAGGCATGTTTATTTGCACAGATAGGGTAGTGGGTGCCTGGAACTTGCTGCCCGGGGAGATCGCAGAGGCAGATACGATAGCGAAATTTAAGGGGCATCATTACAGCTACGCAGATAGGATGGGAACAGAGGCATATGCTTCCTGGAAGGGGAGAGAGTTACAAATCAGATGGGCAACCTGGTCGCTGCAGTCTTGGAGGGCCGAAGGGCCTGTTCCTGTGATGTGATTTTCTTGGTACTTTGTTCTATAGTCAATGGAGAAATGTGAATCACGTGTTTTGTATCCTGGATGGCCCCCTGTACATTAGGCATCCCTGCAATGGCTGCAAACCCTGCAGCCCGGGCTTCCTAATGGGCCTGGTCTAGGTTAAATTTGATGTACTGCCCTGCCCGGGCATATAGGGCTTCTGCGACCTGCTTGACACAGGTGTGCACAGCCGACTAGGAAATGTCACATACATCTCCGCTGGGAGTCTGGAAAGAACCAGTCGAATACGGTGTCTGACATCTGTTCAAATGACACTTGTGTATGGAACTGCCTCCTTCTCTTGCTGGGCGGATGGGGGCCACCGCCTGCCTCCGGTGGTCATCTCCCTCTACTCCTGCAAGTGGTAAGGCCTGGGCCCCCTGTGCCTGCAATTCTTTCTCCAGCTCCTCCTCTTCAGCTCCAGCAGCAACCAAAAGAGCAGCGAGATCGATCAATTGCATCGCATAAGCCATCTCGTCACTCTGAAGGCGGGGGGGCGGTGGGGCGGGGCGGGGGGGGAGGGCAGTTGGAGATGGAGAGGAACACATGTAGAGGTTAAGGAATGCTGCTTGCCTCAAGTCCATCAAAAGTCACTGTCCATACCCTCCAATTTCCTCAGCCACATGCTCCCCAAAATCACAGCACCCCCCGCAATTCCCCAGCCACATGCTCCCCAAAATCACAGCACCCCTCAAATCTCCCAGCCACATGCTCCCCAAAATCACAGCCCTAGTGGTTAGTAAGATCATTGATGCATTGTTTTTAATTTTCTAATATTTCCTAAGTTCAGGTGAGGTTCCATTAGATTAGAAAATAGTGAATATAACTCTTTTAATCAAAAAGGGATAGAGGCAGAAATCATAACACTACAGGCCAATTAGCCTAATATCTGTCATAGGATAAGTGTTACAAGTATTGGGGCATAACCTCTGAGGGATATGGATTGCATAGAGGCAAAAGGTCTTTAGTTTTGAAAGGGGCCATATGACGGTGCAGGCACACAAACACACATAAATACATACTCATCCCCACATACACACACACATACGCATACACTCATCCCCACGTATCCACAAACACACTAATCCAGACACACACCCACACAACACGCACACTTTCCACCATAAGAACATAAGAAATAGGAGCAGGAGTAGGCCATCTAGCCCCTCGAGCCTGCCCCGCCATTCAACAAGATCATGGCTGATCTGAAGCGAATCAGTTCCACTTACCCGCCTGCTCCCCATATCCCTTAATTCCCTTATCGATCAGAAATCTATCTACCCGTGATTTAAACATATTCAATGAGGTAGCCTCGACCACTTCAATGGGCAGAGAATTCCAGAGATTCACTACCCTCTGAGAGAAGAAGTTCCCCCTCAACTCTGAACCGGCCCCCACTTATTTTGAGGCTGTGCCCTCTAGTTCTGGTTTCCCTTCTAAGTGGAAAGAATCTCTCTACCTCTACCCTATCTAGCCCTTCATTATCTTATATGTCTCTACAAGATCACCCCTCAGCCTTCTAAACTCCAACGAGTACAGACCCAATCTGTTCAATCTCTCCTGATAAGCTACACCCCTCATCTCCGGTATCAACCTGGTGAACCTTCTCTGCACTCCCTCCAAGGCCATATCCTTTCGCAAATAAGGGGACCAAAACTGCACACAGTTGCAGCCTCACCAGTGCTCTGTATAGTTGCAGCAAGACCTCCCTGCTTTTATATTCTATCCCCCTCGCGATAAAGGCCAACATTCCATTCGCCTTCTTGATCACCTGCTGCACCTGCAAGCTGAGTTTTTGCAATTCGTGCACAAGGACCCCCAGGTCCCTCTGCACAGTAGCATGATGTAATTTTTCTCCATTTAAATAATATTCCAATTTACTATTATTTCTTCCAAAGTGGATAACCTCACATTTGCCAACGTTATATTCCATCTGCCAGATCCTCGCCCACTCGCTCAGCCTATCCAAATCTTTCTGCAGACTTTCCGTGTCCTCCACGCAATTCGCTTTCCCACTTATCTTCGTGTCATCAGCAAACTTTGATACCCTACACTCAGTCCCCTCCTCCAGATCATCTATGTAAATGGTAAACAGTTGAGGCCCCAGCACCGATCCCTGCGGCACACCACTGGTCACCAACTGCCAACCAGAGAAGCACCCATTTATTCCAACTCTCTGCTTCCTGTTAGATAGCCAATCCCCAATCCACGCCAACACCTTACCCCCAACTCCGTGTACCCCAATCTTCTGCAGCAACCTTTTGTGAGGCACCTTATCGAATGCCTTCTGGAAATCTAAAAACACCGCATCCACCGGTTCCCCTCTGTCAACCGCACTAGTCACATCTTCATAAAAATCCAGTAAATTCGTCAAACGCGACTTTCCCTTCATGAATCCATGCTGCGTCTGCTTGATCGAACCATTCTTATCCAGGTGCTCTGCTATTTCTTCTTTAATGATGGACTCCAGCATCTTCCCAACTACGGACGTTAAGCTAACCGGCCTGTAGTTACCCGCCTTTTGTCTACTTCCTTTTTTAAACTGCGGCGTAACAGTAGCTGTTTTCCAATCAGCCGGCACTACCCCAGATTCCAGCGAATTTTGATGAATAACTACTAACGCATCTGCTATTACCTCAGCCATTTCTTTCAGTACCCTGGGATGCATTCCATCCGGGCCCGGGGACTTGTCTACCTTCAGTCCCATTAGTCTACCAAGCACTACCTCTTTCGTAACAGTAATTGTATTAAGGACCTCACCTCCCACCAACTCTCGATCTCTAATATACACCATACACATCCCGTACACACATTCATCCATACAGATGAATAATACAGATCGTACACATACAGATGTAAAATTCATGCACACAAACACATACACATCCACACAAAGGTGCACACGCACTCATCTACACACGCAAATACATCCACACTCATTCACAGCATATTCATATACACAGACACACACAACATACACACACTCATCGACACACACATTCATCCCCAAAATCTCACACAAACACACTCAGCCCAACACATTCATCCCCAAAGTCACACCTCATCCCTATACACAGGCACGCACACACTCATCCATACAGCCACATGAACACACACTCACATACACACAAACACACACATTCATCCATACAGTCACACATAAAATCATGCCTACAAACACATATTCATCCCCACACACAAACTCACACATACACACTGTGATAAACCACTGTTAGCTTATTACCTGTATATGTGACATGCCTGGACACATCCCTGCCGGCCCTACCCGAGACCCCTTCCCCCCCGGTCCAGGTATAAAGGCGACTGCTCCCCACCCCACTGCCTCAGTCTGGACCAGTTCATCGGCATGGGTGTGCTCCAAGTCTTTTGCTAATAAAAGCCTATTTGTTCTTGCATACAAACTAGTCTTTGCTCGATTGATGGTGCATCACACACACACAAACTCACCACATTCATTCACACACACGCATCCACACTTTCATACTCATCCGCACGCACACAAAACTCATGCGTGTGAACACACACACTCACACATACACACTCATCCATACTCTCATATTCATCTGTACACACATGCTCCACATACACAGATACTCATCCACATGCACACACATACTCAGCCACACACACACACTCCCAACCACCTGCAAACACCCATCCCCACATATGCTAACACACTCATTCCTGTACACAAACACATATACACACACACTCATTCCCACACACACTCATTCCCACACACACTCAACACGTCACACACAGATACACAAATTCATCCCCATACACACTGAATCACACACATCCCCCCACACGCACACACACTGATTCCCACACACATTCATTCCCACACACACACTCATTTCCCCACACGTACACACACACACACAAACACACACACACAATCATCCCTGCTCACAGATACTCATTCACAGAAAAATTCATCCACACATTCAGGCACACACACTTACACGCAGACTGTCATTCACACACACACACACACATCCACACATGCAGTTACACTCATCCAGGTACTCATATACACACTCACCCCCCACCTACCTCTCCCATTGACGTACACAAATACACATTCATCCTCACATACACTCATTCGTACACATCTGCCCACACATACACATCAGCCCACATATGCATCCATCTACACAAACACACATACACACTGATGCACCATTGATTCACGCAAAGACTAGATGTTGCGAAACAACAGGCTTTTATTAACAAGAACAGAAGCACTCCCAAACCGATGGCTAACCCGAACTGAGGCAAAAGGGGCGGAGAGCAGCCACCTTTATACCCCAAGGAGGGCGGAGCCCCGGATTGAGGCAGCAGGGGCGTGCCCAGGCACATCCCATATACAGACAGTATTACAGTGGTTCACCACACACACACTTGTCCACCCACCCACACATTTGTCTACACACACACACACACACACACACACACACTCATCCATACCGACACACAAAAACTCATGCACACAAGGACATACTCATCCACACACACACACACACATTTATCTACACACGCAAACTCATTCACTGACAGACGTACACACAGTCATCCACACACGTGTACTCACCCACACACACAATCATCCCTAAAGTCTCACACACATCCAAACACACTCATCCATAAAGACACACATAAAATTCATGAACACCAGCACATATTCATCCACACACAAAAATGCACACACTTGTCTACACATGCAAATACATCCACCCATTCACAGACACACACTTATACACAGACACACACAACACACACCCATCACAACACACATTCATCCCCAAAGTCACACCTCATCTCTATACACAGGCGCACACACTCATCCACACATTCATACTCATCCCCACACGCACACACATCCAGTCACACAAACACACACTCAAATACACGCAAACACTCACACACAGACACACACATTCATCCATACAGACACACATAAAATTCATGAACGCAAGCACATACTCACCACATTCATTCACACACACTAATCCACATTTTCATACTCATTCTCACACATACACTCATTCCCCACACACATTCATTTACACACACACTCATTCCTACACACACTCAACCCTACAGAAACAAGCACACAGTCATCTTAAAACATGGACACACACTCAATCCCTCACACAGAAGCATTCAACCCCTTACACACAGACACACACTCATTCCCTCACACGCACGCTCCCTCATTCCCATACACACGTGCACGCGCACACACACACACATTTGCACACGTAATTATCAACAGACACGCTCAATTACACACACATTAATCCATGCAGTCATTCACAGACACACTAATTCATGCGCTCAGGCACACGCACGCAGACAGTCATCCACACAGACCTTCACATCTTCACATACACTCTCATTCACACACACATCCACACATGCAGGCACACTCATCCAGCCACACACAGACACACTCATTCCCCCCAACCACCTCCCCCACTGATACACACTCATTCCCACACACACACTCATCCATACAGACACATAAAAACTCATGTACACAAGGACATACTCATCCATACACACAAACGCAGACATATACAATCATCTACACACACAAACTCATTCACAGACACACATACAAACACATATACACACAGTCATCCACATACAAGTACTCGTCCACAGTCATCCCAAAAGTCTGACACACACACACACTTATTTCCAGATCCCTACACAAACAAATACATAGTCATCCTAAAACAAGGACATACGTTCAACCTCTATCACACAGACACATTCAACTCCATACACACCCAGACGCTTACTCATTCCCACACACACTCAACCCCTCACCCCCACACACTCATACTCATTCATCCACACATGTTCATTCCCACAAAAACACAGAGACACACACTCTCACAAGCATATAAAAACTCATGTACACAGGGACATACCATCCATGCATACAAAGACACACAATCATCTAGACACACAAACTCATTCACAGGCACACATACATACAGTCATCCACACAAAAGTACTCATCCACACACACTCATCCCTACAGTCTCATATACATCCACATACACACTCGTCCACACACATAAATACTCATGCATGTACCCGCACAGAAACACACACACACACTCATCCACACACAGAATTCACCACATTTATTCACACACACTTATCCACACTTCCTTACTCATCCGCATGCACACAAAACCTCAAGCGCGTGCACACACACACTTACATATGTACACATACTCATCCATACTCTCATATTCATAGAAATCATAGAAACCCTACAGTGCAGAAGAAGGCCATTTGGCCCATCGAGTCTGCACCGACCACAATCCCACCCAGGCCCTACCCCCACATATTTTACCCGCTAATGTACGCATCTCAGGACTCTAAGGGGCAATTTTTTTAAACCTGGCCAATCAACCTAACCCGCACATCTTTGGACTGTGGGAGGAAACCGGAGCACCCGGAGGAAACCCACGCAGACACGAGGAGAATGTGCAAACTCCACACAGACAGTGACCCGAGCCAGGAATCGAACCCGGGACCCTGGAGCTGTGAAGCAGCAGTGCTAACCACTGTGCTACCGTGCCGCCCTTCACAACATTCACAACATGCCTCCACATGAACACACATACTCATCCATATGCACACACTCATCCACACAAACACATACTCATCCACGTGCACACTCCCCTCCATATGCACACTCCCCTCCACATGCACATATCCATCCCTGTACATGCAAACACACTTATCCTTGCCCTCACAGACATACTCATCCCTGCCTTCACAAACTCACTCATCCCTGCTCACGCACACACATTAATTCCTGCACATGAACACACACTCACATACACACACACTCATCCCTACACAAACAAACACATACAGTCTTCCTAAAACACAGACACAGACTCAACCCCACACACACTCATTTCCGCACAACCACAAATACACACATCCACCCACACAGACACATTTGTCCACCCGCACATGCTCATCCATACAGACACATAAAAACTCATGCACACAAAGGCATACTCATTCCCACACACACATTCATCCACACACGCAAACTCATTCAGACACACATACACGCAGTCATCCACACACATGTACTCATTCACACATACTCAACCCTAAAGTCTAACACACATCCACACGCTCATCCACACAAATACTCATGTGTGCACACACACAAATTAACACATACACACACACTCATGTACACACATACTCATACACACACGCAAACTCACCACATTCATTCATGCACACACTCATCCACACTTACATACACATCTACACACATAAAACTCATGCACTCACGAATGCACTCAGACACACATATGCACAAACACTCATCGATACTCTAATATTCATCCACACATACTCCTCCGCATGAACACACATACCAATCCACACACACATAATCATCTACATGCACACTCCCATCCACATACCCATGCTAATCCCTGTACACGCAAATACACTCATTCTTGCCATTGCAAACACACTCATTCCTGCACAGAAACACACACTCACATACACTCATCCACACACAAATTAATTTCCGCGCAACAACAAACACATGCATCCACCCACACCTGCATCCACCCACCCACACAAACACACTTGTCCACCCACGCACTCACAATCATCCATACAGACACATGAAAACTCATGCACAAAAGGATATACTCATCCACACACACAAACGCACGCGCATACACACAAATGTGCGTGCACACAAACACACGCACACACACACACACACTCATCGATACGCTCAAACTCATTTGCAGGTACACATGCACACACACATACACACAGTTATCCACACACACTCATCCCTATATTCTCACACACATCCACACACACTCATCCACACACGCAAACTAATCAGATTCTTACACACACTCATCCACACTTTCATACTCGTTCGCACCACACATAAACTCATGAGTGCGCACGCACACTCACACACGTATGCACACACGCTCATCCATACTCTTATAATCAACCACACATACACTCCTCCACAGGAACATACATACTCATCTACACACACATACTTATCCACATGCATACTCTCATTCACATATTCATCTTTGTACATGCAAACACGCTCATCCCTGCCCATGCAAAAACACTCACCCCTGCCCAAGCAAAAACACTCATTCCTGCCCATGTACAGGGACACTGACATATACAAATACAGACTTATTCCCACACACACTCATTCCCACACAACCACAAACACATCCATCCACCCACACATGCATCCACCCACGCACAAACGTTTGTCCACCATCACACACACACCCATCCATCCCTATACACACTCATCCATACAGACACATAAAAACTCATGTACACGAAGATATATTCATCCACACGCAAACACACACTCACACACACTCATCTACACATCAAACTCATTCACAGACACACATACACACAATCATCCACACACACGCATCCCTAAACTCTCACACAGATCCACACACACACAAAGACTCATGCACATGCAGACTCACACACACCAATCGACATACTGCAAACTTACCGCATTAATTCATACACACATTCATTCACACACAAATACTCATACACACACCCCTTCCCAAAGACACACACACACAAATACTCGTGCGCATGCAGGCACACACACGCACCCACACACACACATTCATCCCAACACACACACTCAATCCCAAAGTCACACACTCATCCTGACACACATGCGGACACACACACAATCATCCACACTCACACACACATAGACACACACACACACACACACACTCATCCATATGCACACAGAAACCCATGCCTACAAACACATACGCATCCACACACACAAACTCACCACCCTCATTCACACATACATCCACCCACTCACTTATCATATTCATCCACACACACACTCCTCCACACACTCAAGCACACATATAGGGAAGCAATGGCCCAGTGGTATTATTGCTAGACTATTAATCCATAAACTCAGCTCATGTTCTGTGGACCCGGGTTTGAATCCCGCCTTGGCAGATGGTGGAATTTGAATTCAATAAAAAATACCTGGAATTAAGATTCTACTGGTGACCATGAAGCCATCGTCAATTGTGGGAAAAACCCATCACTCATGTCCTTTAGGGAAGGAAATCTGCCATCCTTATCTATTCTGGCCTACACGTGACTCCAAAGCTACAGCAATGTTGTTGACTCTCAATTGCCCTCGGGCAACTAGGGATGGGCAGCGACGTCCATGTCCCACAAATGAATAAAAAGCTCACACACATTCACAAACACACATGATAACGTGCACACACACAATCATCCATACTCTCATATTCATCCACACAGTCCTCTACACGAACACACATACTCATTCATACATACACATACACATCCATATGCACACTCATCCACATGCATATACTCATCCACATGCACACCTCCCTCCACATGTACATACACATCCAAGTACATGCAAACACATTCATTCCTGCACAGAAACACACACACACATGCACACAAACACTCACACACTCATTCCCACACGCTCATCCCTATACAAACACACACTCAACCCCTCATATATACAGATGCACACTGATTCCCACACACACAGACACACTGATTCCCACACACTAAAGCACACTCATTGCCCCACACACAGGCACACTCATTTTTCCACACCCACATCCTTTTTCCCATACACACACTCATTCCCACACTCATTCCCACACCCACACTCATTTTCACACACTCACGCTCATTCTCACACAAACTCATCCCTACACAAACAAGCACACACAGTCATCCGAAAATACAGACACATACTAATTTCCACACACACTATGCTGCCGGCCTCTCCTGCGGGAATAGGCCCCGCCTACTGATTTCTGGAGTGATTCACGTTGACGCACTCAGCAGTGCACAGAGTGTGGGAGATTGTCCTTAAAATTCCCATTGAAAAAAAAAGTGTGATTTATTCCAGTTTTCACTTAGAATTTTTTTGGAAGAATCGCCCCCTCCCCCATGTTGACTTTGCCTGAATATCTTGAATTTATCCAAGTGCTCTGCTAGCTCTTTAATAATAGCATCTAACCTTTTCCCTATTACCAGATGTTACGCTAATTGGCCTATAGTTTTGCAATTTTTGTCTCTCTTCATTATGGATAATGAAATCATAATTGCTAACTTCTGATCTAATGGCACATTCACTGAACCCAAGGAGCTTTAGATGATTGAAATCACAATCAAGTCTGTCAGGACCTCAGCTCTTGTCAGCCTGCTGGTCCAACCACTTACGCCGTACCACTTCTCTGGTGACTAATTTCCTAAGTTCCTCGCTTCCTTCCTTTTCCTGGTCAACAGCTGTTTCTGGGAAGTTACTTGTGTTCACTGTAATGAAAGCTGATGAAAATTCCTGTTGAATTCACCTGCCGTTTTCTTGTTTTCCATTATCAATTCTCCAGACTCACTTTCTATAGAGCCAATATGACGTTGCTGACTACATTCTTTTGTAAATATTTACAACTCTTATCAGCTGTTTCTATATTTCTGGCGAGCTTTTTCTCGACTCTAATCTTTCCTTCCTTGTTAATCTTTTTGTCATGTTTTGCTGTTCCTTATATTCTGACAATCATCTGACTTGCCACCTGTCTTTGCAGAATGAAATATTTTTTCTTTACGTTTGATACTATCTCTATAATCTTTCTAGTTAATCATGGATGATAGGTCTGTTTCTTTGGTCTGCTACTGGCCTCCATGGCAGGAAACATTCCCAGTCCTAATCCTACCTTAGGACTTAGGCTTGGAATTGAAAGGGTGCAGAAGCCTTAGGCTGAAAAGGATATGAAGATATAGAGAGGATGCAGACAGGATTTACAAGGATGAGATATCAGAAATATATATCATAGAATCATAGAAACCCTACAGTGCAGAGGGAGGCCATTTGGCCCATCGAGTCTGCACCGACCACAATCCCACCCAGGCCCTACCCCCACATATTTATCCGCTAATCCCTCTAACCTACGCATCTCAGGACTCTAAGCGGCAATTTTTAACCTGGCCAATCAACCTAACCCACACATCTTTGGACTGTGGGAGGAAACCGGAGCACCCGGAGGAAACCCACGCAGACACGAGGAGAATGTGCAAACTCCACACAGACAGTGACCCGAGCCGGGAATCGAACCCAGGACCCTGGAGCTGTGAAGCAGCAGTGCTAACCACTGTGCTACCGTGCCGCTCATAGAAATCATAGAAACCCTACGGTACAGAAAGAGGCCATTCGGCCCATCGAGGCTGCACCGACCACAATCCCACCCAGGCCCTACCCCCATATCCCTACATATTTTACCCACTAATCCTTCTAACCTATGCATCTCAGGACACTAAGAGGCAATTTTAGCATGGCCAATCAACCTAACCCGCACATCTTTGGACTGTGGGAGGAAACCGGAGCACCCGGAGAAAACCCACGCAGACACAAGGAGAATGTGCAAACTCCACACAGACAGTGACCCAAGCCGGGAATTGAACCCAGATCCCTGGAGCTGTGAAGCAGCAGTGCTAACCACTGTGCTACCATGCTGCCGTGCAGATATGAATATACATAGAATTCCTACAATGAACAAGGACACTTGGCTCATCATATCTGCATCGACTCTCTGAAAAAGCATCTTACGTCGATCCACCACCCACCACTCCCTGCCCCCTCCCCCCGCAGCTTTATCCCCATAACCCCATGCATTTACCATGGCTAATCCACCAAACCTACGCATCTTTGGACAGATTTGGAGACATGTAACAAGAGGATTGATAGGCCAGGTCTCCCTTCCATTGTAAAATGAAGCCTTAGGATTTAGCTGATGGAAATGTTTAAAATTATGAATCCATAGAATCCATACAGTACAGAAAAAGACCATCCAGCTCATCAAGTCTGCACTGACTCTCCAAAGGAGCATCCCAACCAGGCCCTCTCCTCTGCACTATCCCCGTAACCGGATATATTTAGCATAGCTAATCCGCCTAACCTACACATGTCTGGACACAAAGGGGCAACTTAGCATGGCCAATGCATCCAACCTGCACATCTTTGAACTTTGGGAGGAAACTGAAGCATCCAGAGCAAACCCACTCAGGCACAGGGAGAATGTGCAAGCTCCACACAGACAGTCACCCAAGGCCCAGAATCAAACTTGGGTCCCTGGTGCTGTGAGGCTAACCACTGTGCCACCATGAAAGGTTTTTATTGAATAGATCCTGAAAAAAGTGTCATCTTATGGGTGTGATAATGCAGTGCTCTTGATATACTTTATGTTTAAGGGGACTGTTTTAAGATTCAGTTTTTTTTTCAGGGAGTTGGTGTGCCAGGATGGAATTGAGCTCGGATGCTGGGAAAGCAGAATAATTACTCATGTTAGCCATGTAGTGTTTATTTAGGAGAGAACTAATGGGTTTTTGTTTATAGATGAAAAGGTCCCCTTGTGATTTTTGATTCAAGGAATGGAAGCTGGGATTTTTGATTAGGGGTGCAGGGTCATGTGATGATATAGTTAATGGGAAGAGCTTGGTATGGGGCAGAGAGTGAAACAGCTTTCTGTTTCAGTTGCTGGCTGGAGCTGTTTAAAGACAGAAGTCTGCTCTCTCTCTCCACAATGTCTCTCTGACAACTTCAAGACTTTCTACACAAATTTATAGCAAGTATGCAAGTAGCTAACACTATTTAAAGTGGCATTTAAGATAGTAGGAAGAAAGTTGCTTAATTGGAACTGAAATAGTGATAAGATAGAAATTAGAGTTGGTTTATTTTCATTAACTGCTTTATATTGTTGTAACTGTGTTACAAATAAAGCTTGCTTTGATAAAAAGATCCTTAATTTGTCAGTGGAATTACTCCTGGAGTGAAGCATTCTTTCCTCATGTTTATGCCAAAATTGAAAAATTGTTGGTGTCTAGTCTGGCTTCATAATATACCTTGGGGTTCTGGTCTGGGATTCTAATATGAGAAAGAGCACAATATAAGGTTGTCATCAAGAAACTTGCCAGGCAATCCAGAAGAAATTTCTTTACCCAAGTGAGTGGTGAAAATGTGGAACTCACCACATGGAACGTTTGGGGCAAGCAGTATAAATGAATTCAAGCTAGAAAAGCCGAACTGGGAGAAGGGGTTAAATGGTTTAAGGTGGTAGACTTGGATGAGGAACAATAGGAGGAGGCTCAAGTGGAGAATAAATATTGACATGGACTGGTTCAGCCAAATGGCTTGTTTCTGTGCTCTGTCTAATTTTGTACACTATCTCCATGACCTTGACACCATTACTAAAGTTCAGCACTACCAATATATCTTATACCATAATATATTACAATCCAATGGTTCGTCATATAAAACATTATCCTCATCATTTAAATATCTAAATAATTTAGATGGCTACAACCGTAACCCAAAACATTTCTTACTCAGTTCTTTGTTGGCTTCCGATATTATACTGAATGCATCTGGCTCACTGTTATCCCATTGTTCCATTTGTAAGCCATCTGAAATGAATCAAAAGTTAAAATATAATTTAATTTTATGACAGATACCAAATGTTATCATGTTTACACAGCAAAAGGCCATTTTTTTTGTTGAAGGAGACAACATTCTGCCAATGCTATTTTTCAACTGCTAGACAATTGCAGATGTTGTCTGATTAACTTTTGTGCTGCTCTCCGAGCAAAAACTCCAGATTATGTATGTTGTCACTTCCTTACAATGTGTTTGACACCAATATTGATCCATTTTGTAATATAGGGAATTGGGTTATTAAAACAATATGATAGTTAAAACCATGGTCTAATAGCCAAATTTGCCATTTTTTGACACTTACATTGGCAGTCTTGATTCAATTCAAATTTATTCCCTGTTCCCTTGCTAATCTAAACCTTACTAGTTGTAATCCCAGCATCCCAAAAACCTGCATTATGCACATCTACATCCCTTTATGCATGCACACATTGACAATTCCTAAATTATGTTTGGTTGTTCATCAGAGAATACTGTATTGCATGTTTCTCAGGATTCAGCTGCTATAAACAGTCTGTGACAAGCTTGAAGCATAATCACATTAAAAACAATAATTTGCAGTTATAAAATACTGTTATTGCAGTAAAGGCACTTCACATTGCATGTTTGCAAATACATTTTGAGACCAATCCATATGAGCATATAGGTCAGGATCCTGTTGGCTTAATAGCAATGAATGCCTAGAACAGCACAACTTCCAGGGAACCCAGTTATTCTCAAATTTACAAGTTGCGGTTCACCTGAATGGGCTCTGCTGATGGTCCTGTTGGGACATATCAGCCTGCAAATTTGGGCTGATTGCCCTATATTTACCCCAATATTTGCACTGATTTATTTGCAAGGATGTGAACAGAAGTGTCAAAATATTCCTAGCACCAACTCCTGTTGGCACTCATGCCTCTGCAACCCAACCCCACCCATTTGTCACCTCTCCGGATCAGCAACCTAAGCTATGCTCCTATCTGCCACCCACTGCCATCCCCACCCCACCCACTTCCAGCTCTACTTCACCAAGCAGCCCATGTTATGTGCACTCCTCTGTTTCATCGTTCACCACAAGGCCATGCTCATTGTAGTAGTTGGCCCAAAACTGGAGGAGAGTAGAGAGATAGAGAAGCAGGGAGGTTAAGAAGGGAATTCCATAGCTTCAGGTTTAGTGGGGGGTGAAGGCATCATGACAAATTGCTGTGTAATTAAAATCAGAAATGCAGAAGCCAGAATTGGAGAGATGTCTCAGAGGGTTGTCAGGATAGGGAATGCCACTAAGATAGATACCGGTAAGTCCAAAGATGTACAGGTTAGATTGATTGGCCATGCAAAATTGCCCCTTCAGGGGGACTGGCAGGATAAATAGGGTTATGCGAATAGGACCTGGATGGGATTGTGATTGGTGTAAACTCAATAGGCCAAATGGCCTCCTCCTGCACTGTAGGGATTCTATGATTCTGTGATTATTTGTGCCTGCAAGTAAAAAGAGATAGATTGGTTTTCAGCAGCAGAGAACTAAAGTGATGTGAAGATGGGCAAAGCTATGCAGATGGAAGAACTGTGGAAGAGCCATATGGACCCAAAACATTAATTCTGCTTCTCTTTCCACAGATGCTGCCAGACCTATTGAATTTATTCAAAGTTTTCTGTTTTTATTTCAGATTAACTGCATCCACAGTATTTTGCTTTCATTAAAGACGCAACCTGTCCGGTTTGCAAAAAGTAACGAGGAGCAAGTTAACGAAATTGATGGATAAGTTACCCTTAAGGATGAGTAAAGCAGATATTGTTGAGGTAATAGTGCAGGCTTTGAAATTAGAAAGGATACCAGAGATACCACATTCCCCAAAGGGTGAGTAATTTGAATTGGCTAAGATTCAGTTACAAATGGAAAATCTTGGAACAGAGGTGGAAGAAAAGGAAAGAGATCTAGTATCTCAAAGGGAACATGCAGAAAGGCAGGAACGAGAAAAGGCAAGAGAACAAGAAGAAAAAGGAAGGGAAATTAGATGTGTAAAAACTTGAATGGTGAGCAAAAGAGAAAAAAGAGAGGATAAAGAGATTATTAACAAAGAAAGTTGGAATTTAAAAAAGAGTTACCAAATATTGGGGAAGAGCTTATTTCTATTCCAGATGCGGTAATATTTAAGTGAAAGCCCTCTCAAAGTTTGAGGAAAGGGATTTGGAGGCATGCTTTATTTCATTTGAGTAGATAGGTAAGCAAATGAAAAAGCCAAAATAAATCTGGACATCGCCCTTGCTGAGTAGATTGAGAGTTACAGCTGATGAGATATATGCATCACTATCAGAAGACATATCTGTGGCTTATTATGCAAAGAGAAAGGCTATTCTGAGTGCATATGTGTTGGTTCCTGAGGCATATAAGCAGAAATTCTGAAATGCAAGGAAAAAAGCTTGGGCAGGCCTATATTGAATTTGAGAGAAAATCAATTTTCTCGTAAGAAAGAGGAGTTTCCCAATGAAAAAAGAGAACTAGTTTGAAAAACGGAGAATCGACAGAAATTAGAACACTTGACTGAGGACTTGTAAAAGCAAACTTAACAAAAGTCAATCTTCAGTCAAAACTTGATTAAGTTCAAGCACAAGAAAACTCAATGACATATGTTGGAAAATGTATTGAACAGGAAAAGGCATTGCTGGGAAATCAGAAAAATTGGTTGAATGCAGAATTAAAAATCAGAAATAACAAATTGTTAAAGCTTCTTCATGAAAAAAAACTTGGAAGCAAACTGGAGTAAATTAAAGAGAAAATCTCACAAAATTTCTTGCTAAATTGTGATCAAGTTGAACAAAGAACTGCTCCAAGTAACCTTACTGATGTATCAACCTCAGTAATGGGCAGTACAGAAACAACTGAAGTGCCCAAGAAATTTGAAAGTTAGAATTGTCAACAAAAATGAATGAAATTACAAAATCGTCCTTCCTGGTCAATGGCCAGTGTTGATGTTAGTGTACCTTTGTGAAATATTTTTTTAAAATCATGTTCTATTCAACTCTCACAGCCTCCGCTTTTTTCACTGTTGCCGAGCTGTCTGGCATTTAAAAGTGGTAGTCTTGATGTGGAGATGCCAGCGTTGGACTGGGGTAAACACAGTAAGAGTTTTAACAACACCAGGTTAAAGTCCAACAGGTTTATTTGGTAGCAAATGCCATTAGCTTTCGGAGCGCTGCTCCTTCGTCAGATGGAGTGTGGGGGAGCACTTCCTGTGGGGGAGCACTTCAGCGGTCACAAGCATTCAGCCTCTGATCTTCAGGTAAGCATTCTCCAAGGTGGCCTTCACGACACACGACAACGCAGAGTCGCAGAGCAGAAACTGATAGCCAAGTTCCGCACACATGAGGGTGGCCTAAACTGGGATCTTGGGTTTATGTCACACTATCAGTAAGATACATCGATGACATTTTCTTCCTTTGGACTCATGGTGAACAATCACTGAAACAACTATATGATGACATTAACAAGTTCCATCCCACCATCAGACTCATCATGGACTACTCTCCGGAATCGGTTGCATTCTTGGACACACGCATCTCCATTAAGGACGGTCACCTCAGCACCTCACTGTACCGCATGCCCACGGATAACCTCACGATGCTCCACTTCTCCAGCTTCCACCCTAAACACGTTAAAGAAGCCATCCCCTACGGACAAGCCCTCCGTATACACAGGATCTGCTCAGATGAGGAGGATCGCAACAGACACCTCCAGACGCTGAAAGATGCCCTCATAAGAACAGGATATGGCGCTCGACTCATCGATCGACAGTTCCGACGCGCCACAGCGAAAAACCGCACCAACCTCCTCAGAAGACAAACACGGGACACGGTGGACAGAGTACCCTTCGTCGTCCAGTACTTCCCCGGAGTGGAGAAGCTACGACATCTCCTCCGGAGTCTTCAACATGTAATTGATGAAGATGAACATCTTGCCAAGGCCATCCCCACTTCTTGCCTTCAAAGAACCGCACAACCTCAAACAGACCATTGTCCGCAGCAAACTACCCAGCCTTCCGGAGAACAGTGACCACGACACCACACAACGCTGCCAGAGCAACCTCTGCAAGACGTGCCGGATCATTGACACGGATGCCATCATCTCACGTGAAAACACCATCTACCAGGTACACGGTACATACTCTTGCAACTCGGCCAACGCTGTCTACCTGTTACGCTGCAGGAAAGGATGTCCCGAGGCATGGTACATTGGGGAAACCATGCAGAAGCTACGACAACGGATGAATGAACACCGCTCGACAATCACCAGGCAAGACTGTTCTCTTCCTGTGGGGGAGCACTTCAGCGGTCACGGGCATTCAGCCTCTGATCTTCGGGTAACGTTCTCCAAGGCGGCCTTCATGACACACGACAGCGCAGAGTCGCTGAGCAGAAACTGATAGCCAGGTTCCGCACACATGAGGACGACCTAAACCGGGATCTTGGGTTCATGTCACACTATCAGTAACCCCAACAGCTTGCCTCCTGGACTTGCAGAATCTCACTGGCTGTCCTGTCTGGAGACAATACACATCTCTTTAACCTGTGCTTAATGCTCCCTCCACTCACATTGTCTGTATCTTTAAGACCTGGTTGGCTGTAGAGATTCGCATTCTAATCAGTATTCTGTAACTTGATTTTGTGTCTCTGTATGCCCTGTTTGAGAGCAGATATCCACTCCATCTGACGAAGGAGCAGCGCTCCGAAAGCTAATGGCATTTGCTATCAAATAAACCTGTTGGACTTTCACCTGGTGTTGTTAAAACTCTTACTGTATTTAAAAGTGGCACAGCATGTGATGAAACAGGAAGCAGATAAACCAAAAATTCATAGTTTTGCTATTTGGGATAAAGTCTTAGTATTGCGACCAGTGGGTGAATCTTTAAAAGCAAGGTTTAGTGGTCCTTATCAAATTGAAATGAAAGTGAGTGAGATGAATTATTTGATAAGAACGCCAGATGGAAGGAAAACTCACAGAGTGTATCATGTGAATATGCTTAAAAGGTATTTTGATCGGGAGGGGGAGCAGAAGGAGGATGTTTTAGTGGTTATAACTCAGAGTGATGAAGTGAATCCAGATAACTCTGAATCTGACATTCTTCAAATTAAATTGGATAATGAGGAAATGATTAGAAATTGGGATAAAATATTGAATAACCTCCCAGAGGAAAATCGAACTAACCTGAAAGAGTTAATTAATATCACATGGACATCTATGTGGAAATAAGCTGGGAAGTACTAAAATAATTGGGAGTGAGATAGTTGTAGAAAGTGCTGTTCCAATTAAACAACATCCTTGCAAACATGACCTTTTCAAGTTGGCACAGGTTCAGAAGGAGAAGCTATGTTTACTCAGTCTGTGATGCAGCAGTCGAAAGTCTCGATCAATTACACAGAACTGGTGAAGTTGGAGAGGGAGAACCTGTTACTGGGCAACAATGTGAATAAAGAAAGTGATCAGGTGAGGAGACTGATACAAGACAAGTTGACTGTTTTGGAACATGTTCCTGAGTTGTTCAAATTGCAGGACTATCAAAAACAGCTCATCATCTATGCAAAGAAAAGTGTGGATGAATCGACAGTCAGGTATAATCTCAAAAAGAAAATTGAAGAGTGGGCATACTGTACTATGGATCAAAGGAAAGGACAACAATGTGGAATCAGACTGCCAAAATCATACCATAATCTAAAATGAACTGCTGACATAATGATTCTGTACGGTGTGCAGTGAAATAGCACTGCACACAGCTGTTGTTTGTAAAACACACAGTGGTTTTTACAGCAATGTGACTGCCACAGTGATCTGTGGAACCATGGTTGAAATGGGTTCTGACATCAAGAAAGACAATCTGCTGTGTGTCTTTGCCAAACAGTGTGCAGAAATTGATGATGCAGATCAAGAGCAAACAAAGGAGACCATTTTTTTGGCAGAGAAGCTAAGGCCAATTAACAAGAAAGGGGACAGAGATAAAAAGACCTTTCTGAATGGCCCTGACTACACACATTTAATATGTTACCCTGCTGATCCTATCTAGTTCTGTGAAGCCATTACCAGAGCTTAATTATCAACATAATGACAAAATTGGCTGCAGATTTGGAATCAATGTTGGATTAAGAACTGAAGGAGAATCTTGGAGAAGAAGTCATTTGTCACAAATGTGATACAGAAAGGACTGTTCGATGGTGGAAGACAAGGACTAAAATGGACTGTATTGTTGTTCTGTTAGCATGTTTTGATTTTCTAAAATGTATGTATATTTATTGTATAGTACTAATGGTGTGAAATTGAAAGAGTTTGAAAAATGAAACTATCTTTGAACGTTGATGGCCTGTTTTCCTTAAAGGGGGAAGGAGTCACTTTGTGAAATGTTTTCTTTTAAATAATTTTCTCTGCAGCTCTCACAGCCTCAGCTTTTTTTCATTGTTGCTGCACTGTCTGGAGGAGTTATTTTATTACTACTTCAATGGCTTAAATGAGGTTTTGTTTATTTTTACTCTGGAATCTTTCATGACCATGCATTGTGAGGGGGAAGATTGATTGACAAGTCAAAGTTGGATGGTTCCTTCCCAGGAAAAAAATCTAAGGATTCATTTTCAGTTTTAGTTTAGAAGGAGCTGGACATCAAGCTGGAAAGCAACATTTCTCTCGCTCTCCCTGGTTTCGGAAATTCTACTGTTAGCTGGAAGCAAGGTTTCTGGCTTTCCTGGAGTGGAAAATTTGCTGTTGGTGGTTGGCTTGCCCAGAGTCTCTCTCCCTGGTGTTTTGGGAAGCTGTTCTGACTCCAAGGTTGTCCGTGTGTACCTCAAGAGAACTGCAGCATTCAACCAAAGAACTAAATTCCAGTATCACGTGAGCATTAGGCTTTGCTGTGTTAAACCTGTGGCAAAGGTTTTGTTGATGGGATTTGTTTTGTTGGAATGGTGTTTAGCTGTTAAAGTTGAGACAATATCATCTTTTTTTTGTTTGTAATTGATAAAAGTTATTGTTAATTTTCTTTCTATACGTGTTAACTTTATATTTAAATAAACTTTGTTTGATGAAAGCTCCTCAGTGGGTCAGTTGAATCAGACCTGAAGCGAAACAACTCATGCTCACCCTAGCCAAATTCAAAATGCAAAACTTATGATCCAGGCGGACTTCCATGACGGTAGTGTCCCTTAATGTTTTTTTAAATCATGATCTCTACAGTTCACAGCCTTAGGTGATGTCATTGTAGGAGGAGAAAAAACTATGCAGCTCAAGTGACAGGGATTTCATTTTCCGTTTCAGTTTGTGAGATGGAATGCTCAAGTCATCAAGTGCTAAAAGCATCAAGCAAAGGCATCAACTTACAAATCATATGTTTGTAATCCATATAAATGACTTGGAAGAAAACATAGCTCGTTTGATTAGCAAGTTTGCAGATGATACTAAGATTTGCGGAGTTGTGGTTAGTGATGAAGATTGTCAGAGAATACAGTAGGATATACATAGACTGGAAAACTGAGAAATGACGGATGGAATTTAATCCAGACAAATGTGAGGTGATGCATTTTGGTAGATCCAATTCTGGTGGGAACTATAAATGGCACAATCATCAGGAACATAGACATACACAGAGATCTGGGAGTAAGGTCCATAGATCCTTTAATGTGGCAGCACAGGTGGAAAAGCTGGTGAAGAAAGCATATGGCATGCTTGCGTTCATTGGACGGGACATAGAGTATAAAAGTTGGCAAATTATGTTACAGTTGTATAAAACGTTGGTTAGGCCACATTTGGAATACTGTGTCCAATTCTGGTCACCACAGTACCAGAAGGACTTGGAGGCTTTGGAGAGAGTGCAGAAAAGGTTTACCAGGATGTTGCCTGGTATGGAGGGTATCAGCTATGAGGAGAGATAGAATAAACTGGGATTGTTCTCCCTGGAAAGACAGAGGCTGAAGGGCGATCTGATAGAAGTTTACAAAATGATGAGAGGTATAGATAGGGTTATCAGTTGAAAGCTTTTTCCCAGGGCAGAAATGACAATTACAAGGGGGCACAAGTTCAATATAAGAGGGGAAAGGTTCAGTGGAGACATGCAGAGGAAGTTTTTTACACAGAGGTGGGTGGGGGCCTGGAATGCACTGCCAAGTGAGGTGGTTGAGGCAGTTAGGTTAGTCACATTTAAGACTTATTTTGACAGGCATATGAACAAATGGGGAATAGAGGGATATAAGCGGTTGCTTTAGATAGGTTAACGTGATCGGCGCAGGTTTGGAGGGCCGAAGGACCTGTTCCTGTGCTGTACTGTTCTTTGTTCTTTGTCCCTCTCTCTCCCTGTTTGTTTTTTATTCTGATGGTTAGCTGGTCTTGTTTTCCTGAAGCGTGGAAGTCTGCTGTTTTTTGGAGGCTTGACCAGAGTCTCTTTGGTGCTTTGGAAAGCTGTCTTGTCTTCAAACTGCTCTGAATCACAGTAGAATTTGACTGCAGCCCCAAAAGGAAAAGAATCGATCCCAGTATCAAGTGAGCCTTTGTCTGTGCTGTGTTAAACCTGTAAAAAAGGTTTTTTTTTGTCTATGCGTTTTGGTTTTAATTGGAACATTAGAGATATTCATTAAGAATTATACATTACATTGGTTGTTTTGCTTCTTGTCTGTAATTGATAAAAGTTCATGCTAATTTTCTTACTATACATGTTAGCTATATTCTTAAATAAACTTTGTTTGGTAAAAGTTCCCTACTGGGTCATTTGAATCATACCTGAAGTGAAACACCTCATACTTATCCTAGCCAAATCCAAAATGCAAAACTTATGATTCAGTCGGGCTTCGTAAAGTACTTTGGAGTTTCTCACCTGAACCATAACACCTCATAGAACACTTTGGAGTTTCTGACCTGAATTATAACACCAGAAAGATTGGGCGAAACATTTCCAGCACTTTTCAAAAAAGAAAAATCACCGTATCTTCAGCCATTTTTCACAAGTTGCACGCCTTGTTCATGCCTCTGATTTACTCACTTCAGCATCACTGAAACTCAGCGCTCAGGGAGGGATGGGGGGGGGGAAGGGGAGCACCTTTTAAATGTCTTCCCCAGCATTTGTTCCAAGTCCAATCAGGGAGATGGCAGTCAGGAAGGCTGCCCCATTGTTCTCAGAGGGAGGCCCCAAGATGCTGGATGGGATGGTGGCAGCACATAGGGGGAATAGGATCCAGAGAACTAAGAAGTTAGATGACCTTCTTTGCATAGCCAGGATAAGTCACCCTTCACATGTGTCCACCTACACCCATTAACACACCCATCACCCTTCCACGGTGATCTCACTCGCAGCCACATCACGGAGTCCCAACACTTGCCCTGCCAGCACCCCTCCACTTTATGCCCTCCCAGTGAATCTGATCCTCCTCACACCCCAGCTCCCACTCACCTACCACTCAGCCTGCCAGAGTCTTGCCTGATTTGAAGACCTTCATTCCATTGCAGGAAAGAGCCCTTCAGCCTGCCAGAGAGGAGCAGGACTGCACCTGTGCTGACAACAAGAGTCAAAAGTGAGAACCCTCAGAAACTCCAGGCATGGTGCCATCCTTTTGTGAGTTTAGTTTCTGCTATCCTTATGCCCCTGTCACAAACTAATGTCATCTTACTTCCTTGCAGGTCAACCAGCCCAGCCCATTCTCTAGCCCTCTGGACATGACAACCGAAGAAGCTCCAAGGGAAATATCTCAAGTATTGCACTGAAGAGACAGTATAGCTGTCATCCACACCCTTCATCAACGCAGCTATTCTCAACTCAGTGAGAATCATTAGTAGGCAGGTTTCTAGGTCACTCACTGGTAAGAATGTCACAGCAGATAATTCACAGCAAGCAGAGGCAAGGATATCCTGGGGATCTGGCGCTCGGAGGCACGCTGGAGTCCAGGACTTTGTTGAGCCCCAGGCCGATGTCATGCCCGTGGGTTCGGTCATCCGACAGCTGCTGGAGCTAACAAGGCAGAGATGTGAATATCAGGGAAGGATGTCAGCATTCCTCCTTGGACTGCAAGGTCGACTGGAGGAGTCGCATCATATTCTGTCAAAGGAGATGCTACCGTCACTCCAAGGCAACCAGACCAACACCACGAGGGTGGCGTCCGCAGTGGAGGCCTTGGTGCATGAAGTGCAGGATGTGCACTCCATGTTGCAGGATGTCCACTCCATGGTTCAAATCATGTACTCTTGCAGTAGGGTTAGGAACGTTAAGAGAATATAGACAAAGAGCAGGTACAAGTGGGTTTCGGCACAAGTCGCTATTAACCACGTATGTTAGCATCATTTCATGTATTTAACATCACGTGATGTACTCTTAAAGTGCCTCTCTGCTTTCATTTCATTGCAGCATGCACAACCAGATCCCATGTTTACGCTGGGAAGCGCAACATCGGTACGTCTTCTCCTCTGAGAGGATAGCAGCCCGTTGGTTGTC
The DNA here is from genome assembly GCF_964213995.1 of Mustelus asterias. Taxonomy (NCBI): domain Eukaryota; kingdom Metazoa; phylum Chordata; class Chondrichthyes; order Carcharhiniformes; family Triakidae; genus Mustelus; species Mustelus asterias. The sequence goes on from NC_135809.1 coordinate 75,881,560, forward strand.
CCCACCCTCCCACTGTAACAATGCAGTTATGCTGATGTAATCCTGATTAAGGGAACAATTTCCCCTGCTAAGCCAATGCCAGGCCTTTCATCTGTAAAAGCATTCTTACATCATGGGAAGCAATTGGCTAAAAGTTTGTGTCTTTCCACTTGCACAATATGTGCAGACCCACACCAGTACCCCTAATCTTGGAGGAGGCAGTATCAGCACACATATATCATTCAGTGTGCAATCGCTCACAGATCACACTGTTAAGTGGCAGGTCATGTTCAGGTTTCTGTCAGGCAGGAGTCAGACATTTGCAGGAGATGTGAGCAATGATCTTTCCTCAGTGTAAGTCACCATTTCCAGCATCATCTACACATTGGGATTTCACACACTGTCCTTGAAAGGAGCAATCAACAAGGAGACCTCCTGCTGGCAACACACAAGTAAGGTCTCATACCCCATGTGGGGACATACTTGGCCAACCTAATCCAGGTCTTCACCAAAGCAAGAGGCTCTCAGTGAGTCCCAAGCCCTGTGCCCATTTGGGCCCTGGCAATTGCCAAAGGTCCTTTCTGTAGCTTTTCCAGAGGCTGCCCCTCACCGCCTCCCTCAACTTCGTCCTCATCTGAGATGTGGCAGTCCTTCATCTCCTTCTCATTCAGCTCCTCGCAATGTTGTCGTGCCAGGTTATGGAGGGGGTAGCACACCACAGCAATGCATGATATCCTTGGGGGGCTGTACTGGAGGGCTCCTCCGACCAGTCCAGGCACAGGAACTGTATCTTCAGCAGGCCAAACATCTGCCTCACCAATACACATATAACAGCATGATCCTCATTGTAATAAGTCTCAGCGGGTGTTTGTGGCCTTTGCCCTGGCATCATTAGCCACTTCCTGAAAGGGTACCCTTGTCCACGAGAAGCAATCCCTCCAGCCACTGGTCTCTCTTGAAGACGATCAGAATCTGAGAATTTTCTGAAAACGCAGCTGTCGTGGACGCTCACCGGGAAATGGGTGTATATCTGCATTATGCATTTGGCATGGTCACATACAGCTTGCACATTGAGGGAGTAAAATCCCTTGCAGTTCATGAAGGGTGCCCCATGCCGCCATAGGGAATGCAGAGCCATGTGTGTGCAGTCAATGAGACCCTTCATTTGGGGCAGGCCAGCCATCCAGATGAAGCCCATGGCTCTGGCTTCCTGGCTAGCCAGATCCTGGTCAAAGCCCAAAATTAGTAGTTAAGGATCAATGATCAGCCAATAATGTGAAATTACAATGATAAAAATAATGTTGGAACCTTTATATGCCAAAAATTACGCTCGCTTCTTTTTCTAGCTGAGAATAGTTAGATTCAGCGTCAGAGTCAGAGTACACAAAGCAAAAGTCATTGGTCGTTCTTCTCCCAAAAGCATAATATGTAAAATTACCACCCCTACTCCATAAGGTGAAGCATTGGAAGCAAACGGTAATGGTAGCTTCAGATTAAAATGAGCCAATATTTCAAATTTCTGCAAAGCATCTTTGTATGCTTTGGATTCTTGTATGCTTTCTCACATTCTGTTATCCAGTCCAATGACTGTTTCACACAGTAAATTATGCAACGGCTTCAATAATGTAGCTAAGCTAGGAACAAAGTTGACATAATTGCTAATCCTGGAAAGGACTTCAATTGTGTCACATTCATCGAACATAGAGCTTCTAAAATAGCTTCCATCTTTTTTGGTTTTTTATATAGGCCTTTACATAATTAAAGGCCTTACACAATTAATACTTAATTACACATTCCTTTAATAATGTGACCCAAATATTAGATTCACAAATGGAAAACGTCACATTCTTCTTTCTTGATGCGCAGACCATGTGCTTGAAGACATTCCAATGGTCCTTCTAAATTATTCATCTGTTCTTGTTCACTGGACAATACAATTAGAATATTATCCAGGTAACATTGTACACCAGACAGACCTGATCTATCGTGTGGAATAGGGCTGGTGTGGATGTTATTCCAAAAGGCAATCTTTTATAACAAATGAGTAACAATGATAAGCAGTGGTTGAGATTCAGCCGCTACATTCATCTGTAAATATGCTTGTAAAAGATCAATCTTGCTGAGTTTCTGCCCACCTGATAACCCAGCAAACAAATATTCAATTAAGAGAAGCAGACATTTGATCAGCACACAACACTGTAATTATGGTTGTTTTAAAATCAACACAAATACAAACTGAACCATTTGATTTCATGACAGGTACGATGGGAGTAGCCCAGTCACTCATTGCAACCAGCTCTAACACACCAGTGTTAACAGATCATACTGATTCTTTGTCGATCTTGGGACGAATTGCATATGGTACTGCTCTTGCTTGGAGACATTTGATTTGACTGGTAGGCTTTTTCTTGAGTTTTACTTAAACTCCCTCATTTGAAGCAAGTGTCTCCTTGAGTACGCTCTTGTATTTATCCAGGTGTTTAGGTCTGTTTTAACATCAACCAATGTGTTGCTGGCACTCCAGTTAAGTTTTATCTTCTCCAACTATGATCTTCCAAATAGAGCTGGAAAATTACCATGGAGCACATGGACAGGCAATTCCGCTGTTTGTCCACTTGATTCTCCATTGACCACGATGTAACCTTTTAAGGGCATGATCTCTTCCATGTATGTCTTGAAAATCACATCAGCTGGTATTAAAGGAAGATGCTTCAGTTTTGTTGGCACGTAATCTTAAGAATTAAGGATACAGTCGTATGAGTATCAACGTCCAATCTAATAAATTGTTCTCTTATCTTCAGAATCACCCAGAATCTGTGATTCACTCTGCATGGATAAGATGTTCAGTTGGAGTTCTTCATCATATTTATGGATATTCTCTTCTTCACAGTTGTAATTCTTTTCTTCCATGTTGTAAATTATTTTTGTAGAATGCAAATTGTTCTTCTTGAAGGTACGCAGATTCTCCTTCTGAATATTCTTCTCAGGGGAATCTGATCTCGGCCAACAGCTTTTGCAGTGTGACCAATTTTGCTACATTTCTTGCATTGACTATCCTTGCACCAGCATCCGCTCGCTGAATGGCCCATTTTGGCACATCGGTGATATGCTTGTTGCTGTTTTGACTTCTTGTAGATCGTTCCCAACTTGTGGATTTTCATTCCTGTACCAAATTGTGAAGCCTCTTTAGCAGTCAGTTCCATTGACACTGCAATTTCTACTGTTGTCTTAAGGTCTAAGCATTTTCAGTAAACAACCTTCTTTGGATAGCCTCAGTTTGGAGATCACAAACTACTCGACCTTGAAGAGTATCTTCTAATGACTCACCAAACTCACAACGTTGTGCCAAGCTTTTTAAGGTTGCCACAAACTTGCCTTCCACTTGATTCCTTCAGTGGAAATTGAACCATTCCACAATGATCAATGGATTTGGAAAATCATGTTCTTCAAGGATTTTTGTCAAATCATTTTAAGTTTTGTTTCCTGGCTTTGCTGAATAACTACGTTCTGGAGAAAATTGAAGGTTTTACTTCCTACTGTACAAAGAAAAGCTGGTATGAGCGATTTGTTTTAAATTTCATTAGCTTGAACAAAGTACTGAAACCACTCTGCATAGGAACTCCACGATTCATTTTCTTAATTGGAAGGATACACGGATCCTCATTGACCAACCATTTCTCTTGCAGACACCAGCAACTCGAGACTGCTCAGTATATAATTTTTTACTGTCTTCCCAGCACTTCCTATCTTACCCTGAAGACCATTGACTTAATGTACTTTTTTTTCAAACATCCCCAGTCATACTGCAAAGTATCCCTTTTTAAAAATGCCAGATACAGCTTGGATTTTCACCCTGCTTATCAGAAAAATCCTGGCCAGGATTCCAAGTGCCGAATTCATGTAAAAACCACAGTCATAGAGTCATAGAGGTTTACAGCATGGAAACAGGCCCTTCGGCCCAACTTGTCCATGCTGCCCTTTTCTTTTAAACCCCTAAGCTAATCCCAATTGCCCGCATTTGGCCCATATCCCTCTACACCCATCGTACCCATGTAACTATCTAAAATGCTTTTTAAAAGATAAAATTGTACCCGCCTCTCCTACTACCTCTGGCAGCTTGTTCCAGACACTCACCACCCTCTGTGTGAAAAAACTGCCCCTCTGGACACTTTTGTATCTCTCCCCTTTCATCTTAAACCTCTGCCCTTGAGTTTTAGACTCCCCACCTTTGGGAAAAGATATTGACTATCTACCTTGTCTATGCCCCTCATTATTTTATAGACCTCTATAAGGTCACCCCCTCAGCCTCCTACGCTCCAGAGAAAAAAGTCCCAGTCTATTCAGCCTCTCCTTATAACTCAATCCATCAAGTCCCGGTAGCATCCTAGTAAATCTTTTCTGCACTCTTTCTCGTTTAATAATATCCTTTCTATAATAGGGTGACCAGAATTACACACAGTATTCCAAGTGTGGCCTTACCAATGTTTTGTACAACTTTAACAAGACATCCCAATTCCTGTATTCAATGTTCTGACCGATGAAACCAAGCATGCCGAATGCCTTCTTCACCACTCTGTCCACCTGTGACTCCACTTTCAAGGAGCTATGAACATGTACCCCTAGATCTCTTTGTTCTGTAACAGTAACTCCCGCTGGTTATTTCAGCGGAATTTTCAAAATGAATCTCCCACACTCTGTACACTGCAGAATGCCTCAGGGAGATGCATGTTGAAAATCAGAGGACAGGACCTATTCCCGCTGGAGGCCAGCTGCATAGCGCTGAGCGGGCCATTGCACATGCACCGATCTGTCAAAGTGGAGCTCAGCATATGCGCAGTAGCACCACACTGCCGGCCTCCCAATCGTTGGCCAGCTCAATCGCTCCCCCTCCAATCCCCCTACCCCCGATTGCTGGCCTCCCGGACGTCTCTGGGTCAGCCCCCACCCCCGCTCCCCACCCTGGCTCGCCTTGATCTCCCAGACCTCCCCATCCCGCCAGTCCCCATAGAATCATAGAATCCTACAATGCAGAAGGACGTCATCGAGTCTGCACCGACCACAATCCCACCCAGGCCCCATCCCCACAACCCCTTGCATTCAACCTAGCTAGTCCCCCTGATTTTAAGGGAGAATTTAGCATGGCCAATCCACCTAATCCGCACATCTTTGGAGTGCGGGAGGAAACCGGAGGACCCTCGGAAACCCACACAGACATGGGGAGAATGTGCAACCTGCACACAGATCCAAGCCGGGAATCGAACCCAGGTCCCTGGCACTGTGAGGCAGCAGTGCTAACCACTGTGCCACCCATCTTCCCCACCCCCCCTCCCCACCATGCAGTCCTGAACCACCCCCCCCCCCCCCCCCGACTCCGCCCGGCAGCCCACACCCCAGTGGCCAGCCTCGATCATCCCCTTCCCTCCCTCTGCCACTGATCCCCATGCAGAGTCACAGTGAGACCCCCACCCCCAGCAATCTCCCCCCACATGGACCCTGCCCCTCAATAGGCCCTCCCTGTCTGACCCTGCCCCCTTAGCTTGATGCCCGTTGGGCAATGCCAATGTGCCAATTGGGCATTGCCACTTTGCCCCTGGGCATTTCCAGGGGGCAACCCCCTTACCCCGACCTCCTGGGAGGTCTTCATGGTCTCCCTTCACTCCAGCGGGGTGGGGAGTTGTTGCAATCCCGCTGGAGTGAACCACTCCTGATTGTGGGGGGGAGAGGCTGGCTGCCCAGAAACTTCAGTCCCGGGCCCACTAATGGGATGGAAATGCTAATCTTAGTATTTAAATCAGCTCCATGCCCATTTCCGGCACGGAGCTGATGACGCCGGAAATCTGGGCCCCGGAGACGCAGAGGCCATGGAGCCCAGCAGGGAGTGCACTAAACGGCCTCCACTGATGTCTCCTGGTCCATTGTGCTGCTAGAGCAGCACAACAGGCTGGGAGAATTGCTCCCCCCACCCCCCGCCCCCCCCCCCCCCCCCGTTTTAAAACCACACCAAGAGCTTTTTTTCTTACTTGGTCTTCCTGCACTGGCACTTTAATCCCGTTGTTGCTTTTCCCAAGCCTTCTAATAGTCAAAGTGGGGGAATTTTCTTCAACTTAGCATCTTTTCTCAATGGTCTAGATGAAATAAAATCCCATCCTCATCACTAATTTTCTTTTTGGAATATGTGGTTTCAAAAAGAAAAAGACGTAGGTGTAAAATAACACACAACAGGTTTATTGAAAGAGATGTTCTCTGTACAAAACAGAAACTGAAACTAAACAGCAACTAAACCCTAATGACATTACCATCCAATCATGTGATCAGTTCTTAAAGCAATCATGCAACTACTTAAATATATAACAGGGGAGTGAGCTTTTTCTCCCAACTCATTCTTCTCTATTATAACTAAACCTCATAATCACTTGGGGTGCGTGTAGCACCACCTAAATAGCACCATCACCTTCGCCAGAGGCAGCATCCTCCTGAGCCACTTATGCAGAAGCAGTGGCTTCTTCACCCCCTGCTGCTCCTGCGACAGAAACATCCCTCAAATTATTAACAAGGAAATTGGGAGTAAAGTGCTACACCAACCCCACATTGAGTATCACGGTGTACATTAAAAAAGGCCAAAGTTGTTGGCCTCTCGACCATTGTTGCTGTTTTGAAAATGTATGGCAGTCATTTTTTTCTAAAGGCTGATCAGGTGGTTCACCTCGCCCCAGAAAAGGGGCTCACAGTACTGTCTAAAGTTTTGTGTTGTCTTCAGCACAAATGAGCTCCTCCTTCTCTTTCTGTATCAACTGACGGAGATCCAGTTCAGTGTAGCACGAGTCCTGCTCGGCCTTAAGGAAGGCCCCCTCAGGCACATTACTCCTTGCGGTGACAGGTTATTGTCTGTCTGGCCTGGGAAGAGTGCATGGGGGGAGGTTTTGAGTCCATTCCATGAATGGGCCACGTCTTCCAGTTTGCGGACGGGGTGCGATGCCAAGCTTGCAAGGGGATGGGGCATATCAGGAAGAACTGTCCCAGCTCCAAGGCCATTGAAGACCCCAGACAGCCAGAACTAGTGGTGCCGCACCCCCCGCCCCCCTCCATTCCATCTCTTCCCCTGAAAAGGGGAGAGACACTGGCAGTGAATGGGACCATGCTGTCAATGAGGTAGAGGAAGAATGTCCATGACTTGTTTTGCTGCAGAGGAAGAACAAACACACCAAGGTGGCCCCTAACTCTGAACCCTCACCCAATCCCCAGGCACCACAGTAGACTGGCATGGAGATCAGTCAGAACTCTGTGCCCAGCATTCTGCTCTTGTGTGGTCTGGGACCAGATGGATCCTCAGCATCTGGAAGTGGACCCAGTGTTGCCCTTGCATGGGATTCCAGGTACAGCAGCGATGGGGCGCATGAGTTCAGGTCAAGGAAAAATAAATCAAGACACAGACCCCAGAGGGTGAAACGTTGGGTGAGAAGAGCAAGGGAGGAGGACCCCATCCTATGGATATCTCTCGGATCCCTGACCTCACATGGAAGAGGCACCACTCACTACAGGGGGTGAGCGGGGGAATTCTCCCACTCAGACAAGCAAACGTGTCCCCACCCCTGATGAAAGGAAGGTGGACGTCCCATTCCAGTGGGGGTCATCGGTTCTTCCTCAGGGAAGGAGTCCAAGCCAAAATTAACTGCCGCAAGTGGAGTCCCTCGTGGAACAATGAGGGTGCTTACTCTGAGGCTACACCCCACAAAACCCCATTCCTAGACCCTAACATGCCCATTGATTCACTAGGGGTGTGCAGCAGTGTCTTAGATGCTGGGTACTGAGTGGTATTGGCGAGGAGGGCCCCCCTCTCCATCCTAACCTTTAGCGCCGTGCACCACTGTCTTGGTCAAGAGCATTTTCCAGATTCACCATGTGACCCGCTATCCTCTGGACCAGAGCCCCTAGAGGATTATCAGGAGAAGCCCTCAGTCATCAATCCTGAGAGTAGGAACAGGACAGAGCCAGCACTGATTTGTGATTCTATGCCATCCACAATGGCAGAGGGCTCAGATCAGGATGGGAACTGCCTGGAGGCAGATAGTTGCTTGATGGTGGGCAGCTTCTTGGTGGTACACACTGGTGGCAAATTAAAGTCCATTTGCAGCGAGACAGTGAACTCTCCCATGCCCCTAATGAGTTGCTCTTTATCCAACCCCTAGGGAATTCCAGGATTTTCTGTTTCTGAACAATGGTTGCTGGAACAGAGTCCAGCTGGCCATTAACCGTTGGTCAGAGCTGGCATTACTGGTCTGGTCTTACTGGCATTACTGGATCGTTTCTTTTACCAGGACCTACTCTTGAGCCTGGAACATGATTGTCTCATACCATGCCTTTCACACAACAGAGAATTGACTACTGCTCAGGAATCCACCTCCACCAGTACAGTTCAGGTGGCTGGCAAAGAGAAAAAGAGTGTAAGGAGATTAAGAAGAGTGATAGGCAGAGAAATCAAGGGCCAGTGACATAAGGACACAGTAAAAAATAGTAGGAAAGTGACAAGATGCCAGGGTGACCAGGATCAGGGACATGCTGAGTGTTGGAAGGGTGGTTGGATGACACACCACGAGATGTCGCGGAGTAGGACAGTAGATGTTCAGCTTGCAGTCATTGCCATCCATAACTTCAAAATGGTTGTGCTCAGACCCGATGGCATTCGTGGTTTCGAGGATGTGCAGTGTGTGCTGAACTACCATCTGAGCACCCCCATGCATGGATAGAATTGCACACTGGCCCCAAGACCCGAACCTTCCCTCAGGAGCAGGAGCACTACAGCCTGAGCCACTTGCAGAAATGCCCTCTCTGCCCTTTCACACTGCGCAGAAGGGTTTCCTGTACGGACTGCTGTTGCACATCCCTTGGACAGATTATACCTGGGCAGGACTGGGACTGACGTCCTTAGGAGGATACTTGCTAAAGTCGTTGGGGAGGGTTTAAACCAATATGGCAGGGCGATGGGAGCCTATGTAAGGATTCAGAGCATGAGGAATCAAGAACAAGAGGAAAAGAATGCAAGGAGAATAAGAAGAGTGATAGGCAGAGAAACCAAGAGCCAGTGACATAAGGACAGAGTAAAAAATAGTAGGAAGTGACAAGAAATGTTAAAAGGGCTCAACTTAAGGTTCAGTACCTGAACGCCTGGTGCATTCAAAACAAAATGGATGAATTAGGTGCATGGATGGAAGTAAAGGGGTATGATATAGCTGGCATTATGCAGACATGACTCCAAGGTGACCAAGGAAGGGAACTATTCAGTGTTTAGGAAGGACAGACAGAAGGGAAAAGGTGGTAGAATTGCATTGTTGCTTAAATAAGATATTGGTACAATACTGAGAAAAGATATTAGCACAGACAATGTGGAATCTGATTGGGTCAAGTTAAGAACAAAGGGGCAAAAAACATTCGTCGGGGTGATATACAGACCACCAAACTATAGTGGTAATGTTGGGAATAGCATAAGACAGGAAATCAGAGATCCATGTGTGAAAGGAACATCTGTGATTATGGGTGACTTTAATCCGCATATAGATTGGGAGAGTCAAATTAGCCACAGTACAATACAGGAGGAATTTCTGGAGTGTATGTGGAATGGTTTTCTGGACCAATGCGTCAAGGAACCAACAAGGGAACAGGCCATCTTGGACTGGGTATTGTGCAATTAGAAAGGATTATTTGGCAATCTAGTTGTGAGAGAATCCTTAGGGTTGAGTGACCATAATACGATAGAATTATTTGTCAAAGTGGATAGTGATGTAGTTGATTTTGAGACCAGGGTTCTGAATCTCTACAAAGTTAACTATGATGGGATGAGACATGGCTTGACTATGATGGGCTGGGAAACATTACTGAAAGGAAGGACAGTGGACAGGCAATGGCAGGCATTTAAGGAACAAATAATTGAACTCCAGCTGTTTATTCCTGTTTGGTGCAAGAATGGTAAGGGAACTGTGGTCAAACCATGGCTTACAAGAGAAATTTGAGACAGTATTAGATTCAAAGAAGAAACATATAAATTGGCAAAGAAAAGTAAAGATGCTGAGGTTTGGCAACAGTTTAAAATTCAGAAAGGAGGACCAAGGGATTGATTAAGAAGCTAGTGGGGGACATAAAAACTGACTGTAAAAGTTTCTATAGGTATGTAAAGAGAAAAAGATGAATAAATAATGAATGTAGACCTCTTACAGTGCAAAAAAGGAGAATTCATAACGGGGAACAAAGAAATGGCTAAGGAACAACATTTGTACTTCGCTTCTGTCTTCACAAAGGAGGACATGAATAATGGACCGGAAGTTCTGTGGGAAACAATTTTTAGTGAGGAGCTGTCAGAAATGAGTATTAATAGAGAAATGGTTTTGGGGAAATTGATGGGATTGAAAGTGGATAAATCTCCAGGGCCTGATAATCTTCATCCCAGAGTACTTAAGGAAGTGGCCCTGGAAATAGTAGATCCATTGGTGGTCATTTTCCACAATTCTTTGGACTGTGGACTGGTTCCTACAGATTGGAGGGTAGCTAATGTATGCCAGTTATTCAAAAAGGGAGATAGAGAGAAAACAGGGAATAGACCAGTGAGCCTTACGCCAGTACTGGGGAAGTCGCTAGAGTCCATAATCAAGGATTTCATAACTCAGCATTTGAAAAGCGGTGGTATAATCAGACAAAATCAGCAAGGGAAAATCATGCTTTTTGTATCTGTTGGAATTCTTTGAAGACGTAACTAGTAGCGTTGACCAAGGAAAAATAGTGGATATGGTTTATTTAAACTTTCAGAAGGCATTCGACAAGGTCTCACTTAACAGACTACCATGTAAAATTAAAGTGTATGGGATTGCAGGCAATGTCTTGTGATAGATAGAAAACTGGTTAGCAGATAGGAAGCAAAGATTTGACATTAATATGTCTTTTCTGATTGGCAATCAGTGACTCGTGTGGTACCGCAGGGATCTTGCTCAGACTCCAACTGTTCACATTACATATTAATGATTTGGAAGGGGGAACTAAATGTATTATCTCCAAATTTGTAAATGATACAAAGTTTTGCGGGGGCGGGGGTATGTGAGGATGATGTAGAGATGATTCAGTCTGATTTGGATAGGCTGATTGAGTGGGCTTATGCATAGCAGATGCAGTATAATATGGATAAATGTGAGGCACTTTGCCAACAATAATAGGAAGGCAGATTATTATTTGAATGGGCATAAATTGAAAGAGGTGGATACTCAGTGAGACCTTGGTATCCTTGTGCATCAATCGCTGAAAGTAAGCGCAGAGATACAGCACGCAGTAAAGAAGACAAATGGTATATTGGCCTGCATAGTGATAGGATTTGAGTATAGGAATAGGACTGTTTTATTGCAAACGTAGGACATCGGTGAGGCTGCACCTCGAGTATTGTGTGCAGTTTTAGTGTCCTTATCTGAGGAAGATCTTTGCTATCAAGGGAGTGCAGCAAAGGTTTACCAGGCTGATTCCTGGAATAGCAAGACTGTCAACTGAGGAGAAACTGTGGGTGGAGGCAAAGGACATTGGTAGGGAGTTAAACGAATATTTCACATCTGTCTTCACCCATGAGAATGAGGAGGTAGTTATGGAAATTGGAAAGCTTTAGAGAAAATTATCATAGGGAGTGACAAGGTATTGGAGGTATTGGCGTGTTTAAAAGTGGACAAATCTCCTGATCTAGATGAATTGTGTCCCAGGTTGTTGTGGGAGGCAGGGGAGGAAATTGCAGGGGCTCTGACCCAAATTTTTAATTCCTCCCTGGCCACTGGTGCCAGAGGACTGGAGAACAGCTAATGTGGTCCCACTATTTAAGAAAGGTTGTAGAGACAAGCCAGGGAACTACAGACCAGTGAGTCTTACATCTGTGGTTGGGAAACTACTAAAGAAGATTCTGAAGGAGAGAATCTATCTCCATTTGGAGAGGCAAGGTTTGATCAGGGATAGTCAGCATGGTTTTGTCAGAGGGAGGTCATGCCTAACAAATTTGAATTTTTTGAGCATGTAAGTGCGTGAGGGTAGTGCGGTTGATGTAGTTTACATGGATTTCAGCAAAGCCTTTGACAAAGTCCCACATGGGAAACTTATTAAGAAGGCTAATGAACATGGGAAACAGGGTGATCTAGTGAGGTGGATTCATAATTGGCTTAGCGGTAGGAGACAGAGGGTGGTGACAGACGTCTGTTTTAGTGACTGGAGGTCAGTGACCAGTGGTGTACCACAGGGATCCATGCTGGGTCCCCTATTGTTCGTCATTTATATAAATGACATGGATGACTATGAGGGGGGTTGGATCAGTAAGTTTGCTGATGACACAAAGATTGGCCAGGTGATTAACAATGAGGTTGAGTGTCTTAGGTTACAGAAAGATATAGATGAGATGGTCAAATGGGCGGATAAGTGGCAGATGGAATTTAACCCTGAAAAGGTGAGGTAATGCACTTTGGAAAGAGTAATTTGAAAGGAAGTATACTATGAAAGGTCTGATACTGGGAAGTTCTGAAGAACAAAGGGACCTTGGCATGTTTGTCCATAGATCTCTGAAAGCGGAAAGGCAGGTTAATAGGGTGGTGAAAAAGACATATGGGCATTTGCTTTTATCAATTGGGATATAGATTACAAAAGCAGAGAGGTCATGATGGAGTTGTATAGAACTTTGGCCAGGCCACAGCTGGAGTACTGTGTGCAGCTCTGGTCATCACAATATAGGAAGGACGTGAACGCACTGGAGGGGGTGCAGAAGAGATTTATCAAGATGTTGCTTGGGATGGAACATTTAAGTTATGAAGACAGGTTGGATAGCCTTGGGTTGTTTTTGTTGGAGCAGAGAAGACTGAGGGGCGACCTGATTGAGATGTTCAAGATTATGAGCGGCATGGACTGGGTGGATAGGGAGCAGCTATTCCCCTTAGTTGAAGGGTCAGTTATGAGGGGACACAAGTTAAAAGTGAGGGGTGGGGGGTTTTGGGGGATTTGAGGAAAAGCCTTTTACTCAGAGGGTGGTGATGGTCCAGAATGCGCTCCTTGGAAGGATGGTGGAGGCGGGATGCCTCACATCCTTTAAAAAGTATCTGGATGAGTACTTGGCACGCCATAACACTCAAGGCTATGGGCCAAGTGTTGGCAAGTGGAATTAAGTGGGCAGGTTAGGGCATTTCATGCGTCGGTGCAGACTCGATGGGCTGAAGGATCTCGTCTGCACTGTAGTATTCTGTGATTGTGTGATTCTGTGAAACTCAGTCGGTTAGGATTATATTCATTGGAATTTAAAAGATGGCATCCCCCTGGCCCTACACTCAACCCTGGAACACCTGGATAACAAGGACACTTATGTCATTATGTTATTTATTGATTACAACTCAGCCTTCAACAAAACTCAGAAGAGTCAGAGGGGGATCTCATAGAAACTTATAAAATTCTAACAGGGTTAGACAGGGTAGACTCAGAAAGAATGTTCCCAATGGTGGGGGAGTCCAGAACTAGGAGTCATAGTTTGAGGACTGAGGTGAGGAGAAATTTCTTCATTGTGAATGTGTGGAATTCACTACCACAGAATGTAGTTGAGGCCAAAATGTTGTCTGATTTCAAAAATAAATTAGATATAGCTCTAGGGACTATGGGGTTCAAGAGATATGGGGGGGAAGGACGATCAGGGGGATATTGAATTCGAAGATCAGCCATGATCAAAATGAATGGCGGAGCAGGCTCAAAGGGCCAAATGGCCTACTTCTGTTTCTAGTTTCTATGTTTCACTCCAAGCTGCGTGACCTAGGGCTCATTTCCTCCCTATGCAACTGGATCCTAGACTTCCTAACCCATAGATCACAATCAGTTAGGATAGGCAATGGCACCTCCTCCACGATTATCCCCACCATTGGTGCCCCGCAAGGCTGTGTCCTCAGTCCCTTACGATACTCCTTATACACTTATGACCGTGTGCCCAAATTCTGCTCCAATTCCATTTTCAAGTTTGCTGATGACACCACCGTAGTGGGTGGGATCTCAAACAATGACGAGACGGAGTACAGAGAAAAGATAGAGAATCTGGTGTAATAGTGCAACAGCAATAATCTTTCCCTTAATGTCAATAAAATGAAGGAGATAGTCATCAACCTCAGGAAGTGTAGTGGAGGACATGCCCCTTCAATGGGGATGAAGTGGAAATGGTCAAGAGCTTCAAGTTTCTAGGTGTCCAGATCCTCCACACTGATGCTATAGTTAAGAAAGCTCACCAACGCCTCTACTTTCTCAGGAGGCTAAGGAAATTCAGCATGACCACTACGACTCTCACCATTCTTTACAGATGCACCATAGAAAGTATCCTTTCCAGGAGTATCACAGCTTGGTATGGTTCTGACCAAGACCGCAAGAAGCTACAAAGGGTTGTGAACATAGCCCAGTCCATCACGCAAACCAGCCTCCCATCCATTGACTCCGTCTACATTTCCCGCTGCCTGGGAAAAGCAGCCAGCATAATCAAGGACCCCACGCATCTCAGACATAATCTCTTCCACCTTTTTCCATCGGGAAAAAGATACAGAAGTCTGAGAACATGTACCAACCGACTCAAGAACAGCTTCTTCCCTGCAGCCATCAGACTTGTGAATGAACCTACCATATATTAAGCTGATCTTTCTCTACACCCTATCTGTAACTGCAACACTATATTCTGAACCCTCTCCTTTCCTTCTCCTCTATGTACTCTACGAAAGGTATGCTTTGACTGTATAGCATGCCAGAAACAATACATTTCACTGTATCCCAATACATGTGACAATAATAAATCAAATCACATCAAAAGAGTAAGAGAGGATCTCATAGAAACATTAAAAAATTCTAACAAGATTTGACAGGGTAGATTCAGAAAGAATGTTCACTGTAGTGGGGGAGTCCAGAACTAGGGGTCATAGTTTGAGGATAAGGGGTAAATCTTTTAGGACTGAAGTGAGAAGAAATTTCTTCACCCAGAGTGAATTTGTGGAATTCACTACCACAGAAAGTAGTTGAGGCCAAAACGTTGTGCGATTTCAAGAAGAAATTAGATATAGCTCTTTGGGCTGAAGGGATCCAGGGATATGGGGGGAAGGTGGGAGCAAGATATTGAATTTGATGATCAACCATGATCAAGATGAATGGCACAGTAAGCTCAAAGAGCCGAATGGCCTATTCCTGCTCCGTGTCCGGGTTCTCTCGCACTTGTGGAGCTCATCACCGCTCATATCATAGTCCTCCACATTGTTCATCCGATCTGGCATGCCACCGAAACCCACATTGGGGCCTCAGTTGCACCCTGTGCTGACTCTGGATTTTCCCGCTCCCACAGACTTCCAGCTGTCAGTCCAGAAAGAAAATCCCTCTGAAGAACCATTGCTTGAACCCCAGAAGGGGTGACCCAAGATGTGCAATGTCCATACTAACCTTTCCCCCATCCCTACTCACTTCCTACCCTCACCACCACCAAGTGCCAGATCCCTTGGAGACCAACAGCACCACAAAAACAGACAGCAGCAAAGGCCTGCAAGCAGCAAACACGACCCCCATCACCCACCCTCTCATTATGTTATGAGAAAGGGGCATGGAAAGTCAGGAAATGAGACCTGTCGGCGATAATCTTGTTTCCTAACTCTCACGTGATTTTGGGCCCATGTCATTGTTTATGCTGATGGCTAACACAGCTCAAAATTCCACCCACTGATTTAGATACTTCCCAGTGATAATACACAAGGTACAGCAGTTGGAATACATGCAAGTGGACAGTTTATAAAATACCATTCAAAACTTGCTGAGGAGTGGGCTGATATAGTTCATAAATTATGCAAAAGCATTGAAGAGTTAGGACAAACTCGGTTCAGTAGCACTTTCCACATATTTAAGCAAAAAAAGTTAGGATCTATCAAGCCAGGTTACACACCAGGATCTGACTTGTCCAGTTGTAATATTAGCTAGGATTATAACAATCTAAACAAATTACATCTATTGCTTTCCCTTTATCACCTTTCCTTTTACATCCTCAAAGCGGTCAGATGATTTTCTCAAACACAATTTCCCTTTCATTTCCCATGTTGATTCTGTTTGATCTTCCTATGATTTTCAAATCTACTGAAAACACCACCCTAACTCTGGGACAGGCAGAAATGTGGTTGACAAAAGTGCCTTCTTCAGAAATCTTCTCAACAGAAAACAACTACAAAGAAATTGAATAATGCAAATGGACCACAAAGCATTATCCTAGACACCAAAAAATTGCGAAAGCAGAACCAGTTGGTGCTGCAAAGTTGACATGACCATGTGCTAAAATTTGTGAACTCCCACAAACTATTCCAGCAAAAGCAAACATAATTAAAACATCATGGCCAGGATTCTCCCCAAAATATTCTAAGTTCCCAACGTACAGGAAAACGGGAGTAATTTCCATTGTTTTTTTAGTGTACTTACCAGAATGAATCTTTGACAGTCCAAGTATCACAGAGTGCCTCAGCATGATTCCCTCTGGAAAGCAGGGGGCGGGGCCTATTCCCACCTGAGAGGCCAGCAGCATAGTGCTGAGCGGGCCACTGCATAAGTGCTGATCTATCAGAGCGGAGATTGGTACATACGCAGTGACCTCCCCAGTGCTGGCCTCCCAATCGCTGTTCTATCGATTGCTGACCTTCCCCGCAACTCGCCAACAGTGGCCTTTTGAACCTCCACCACTCGAATGCTGGCGTCCCGGACCTCCCCGGGCCAGCCCCAATGTCCCCCGCCCCCCTATCGGCAAGCTCCGATCTCCCGCCCACCAATTGTCCCGACCACCCCCCCAATCACCAGCCCAACACCCCATCCAGTAGCCCCTACACCCCCATCCCGATGGCCAGCCCCAATAGCCTTCACACCCTCCCTCCCCCACCGGTCCTCTTGCAGAGCAGTGAATCCCCCTACCAATCGCCCCCCCCCAATAGGCCCCGTCCCTCAGTATGCTCTGCCTCTCTCTGACCCCTCCCCCTTGGCACAGCCTGGTGCCCAGTGGGCAGTGCCAAGATGCCTGGGTGCAGTGCCAGTTTTCCCTTTGGGCAGTGCCAGGGTGCCATGCTGGTACTGCCCAAAGGGCACTCCCCCTTATTCCTGACCTCCCGGGAGGGTGCCTCAATGGCTTCTGTTCCCTCCAGCAGGATTATGCGCCTGTTCCCCGTTAGTGGGGAGCAGTTGTAAAGGCCACTGGAAGGAACCACTCCCAGTGGGGGGGGATACACTGGTGGGACCGGAGAATACCATCCCGGGCCCACTAATCATATGGAAATGTCAATTTTCATGACATTTCCATATGACAATCAGCTCTGCACCGATTTCTGGCACAGAGCTGATTACTCCAAAAGGCTTACCTTGGGAAACACGCAGTGGCCGTGGCACCAGTGTGAATCACGTGAAACGGCCGCTGCTGAAGTCTCCCGGCCAGCTGCACTACCAGAACAGTGCAGTGGGCTGAAAGAATTGCCTCCCTTACAATCAATGTCCCAGGCACTTGCATCATCTGATGTCTCATGATATCATGTCAAACACAGGCAGGCAGATATCCTGATTACCAGTGTTATGAAGCAGAGGTGGATCCTCCCACTGAGAACTAACACCTAACCACTCAAAGAGGAGTACCTCGCCTCATAATCTGTAAAAATAAATGTGAAGTGGTACGATCTGCTCTTCAGCAACTTTTAGTGGTTAAATCAAAATAACTCTCTGACACTCTCTAAAGTCATGATGTGGAGATGCCGGCGTTGGACTGGCGTAAGCACAGTAAGAAGTCTCACAACACCAGGTTAAAGTCCAACAGGTTTATTTGGTAGCAAATACCATAAGCTTTCGGAGCGCTGCCCCTTCATCAGATGGAGTGAAAATCTGTTCTCCAACAGTGCACAGAGACACAACATCAAGTTCAGAATACTAATTAGAATGCAAATCTCTACAGCCAGCCAGGTCTTAAAGGTACAGATAATGTGGGTGGAGGGAACATTAAAGGTTAAAGAGATGTGTATTGTCTCCAGACAGAACAGCTAGTAAGATTCTGCAAGATCAGAAGGCAAGCTGTGGGGGTTACTGATAATGTGACATAAATCCAACATCCCGGTTTAGGCGTTGGATTAGGCTGCCAAAAACATCAAATTTAAATTTAATAGGTTCTTGGTATCTAATTCAAATTGATTGGCTGAATTTAAAAAAATTCAAATGCCTGAAATCCTGTTGGTAACCGTGCTGCTTGGCCTTCCGTTTCACTTTTGGGTTCTCTATGTATTTACAGTTTTTTTTTCTCTAAGCCCAGAAAAAAGCACCACCTTTTAACAGACAATTTTGCAAACACCAATCTATAATTACTCTACCCAACTTCACAACACCAGCTACTTCTCTTCCACAGCGAATGAATTAACTTTCTGGCTCCCGGGTGTTGTCAGATTTGGTGGATACCCAAAGATTCTGCCAATGATACACTAATAGTTGCTCTTAAAGAGTTAAAAGAAATAAAAGCACTTCTGACTTCTGCGTAACTACTTTCAATACCCAGACCAAGCCCTGCACAGATAGCCCCATGGCCCTGACCCTCCACAGGACCTCATATAGAACTCCCCACCCTGCAACTAATCACCTTACTCCAACAGTATACCCCACCTACCTGCATGGCATTCCCAAACCCACTCTGACCTGACCCCCTCCGACCTGATTGGACTGAACCTAACCAAACCCATCCACCATGCCCTCAACACAATCTTACATGGCTCCCACCCACTCTCAGGCCCGACCACAGGGGCCAACCCCCCAACCCAACCTCTGACCTGACCCCCAAGCCCTTGGCTGTCGGAGGTTATGTGCCATCGCCAGCTCAGACTATCCAAAGACACAGGTCTGGCACCTGTGTGAGGCGCTCGCACACCTGGAACCTGAGAGGGGCAGCCACCCGCTCCCAGTAGAAGTTAAGGTGATGGTGGTCCTTAACGTCTATACAACAGGGTGACTTCAGGCACCCAGTGGCGACCTCTGTGGAATATCCCAGGCCTCCATCCTCAGATGCCAGGTTACAGATGCCTTGCACACCCGGGCAGGCCAATGCATCAATTTTGATGTTGGACAGGCTCAACAGGAAGCCTGGGCTGCAGGCTTCATGGCCATTGCATGGATGCCCCATGTCCATGGGGCAGTGAACGGGGCACACATCACCCAGCAGTCCCCGTGAGGTGAGGGGCAGCCATTCATCAAGTGCAAAGGTTTCCATTCCCTGAACATACAAATTGTATGCGACCACTGCATGAATATCATGCAGGTCTGTGCACGCCGCCCAGGGAATGTCCACGACAGCTTTGTGCTGAGGCAGTCGGATGTCCCTGGGCTCTCTGAAGGCCAACACAGGCTGCCGGGATGGCTTGTGGGGGACCTGGATTAAATTGAGGTCGTGGCTGATGGTTCCTCTGTGGACGCCCGAGACCGAGACTCATTATGAGGCCCACGCTGCCACCCAGTCTGTAGTAGAGTGGTGCATAGGCCTGCTGAAAATGTGATTCTGCTGCCTGGACTGCCCTGTGCGTGCTTCATGCATCATAAGTGTGTGCTGCGTCCTGCACAACATCGTGCAGCAGTGGGGAAACCAGCTGGTGGAGGAGGAGGAGGAGCAGTGACAAGGCGAAGTGGATGTCCTGCCATATGAGGATCCAGAGGATGGAGGGCATGCGGCAACAGCAGGTGCCTCGCAGGGCAGGACATCAAGGGAGCCTTGACAGCAGTCTGCTTCACATAGCTGGTGCTGTGCAGTGTGGGGGCTGCTCCAAGCACACTTCCACCACACCGCAGGACCCACTGCAGCTGCCAAACCACCCCCCCCCCCCCACAACCCAAAACTGGCCCCTCAACCAACATGACCCTTCCCCACACTCTCTCATCCTACCCCCTCCTACTCTTCCCCATCCTCTCTCATCCCCCCACCCCATCCCCGAGAAACATCACAACCGGTTAAAGGGCCTGGGCTGGCACTGGTAGCGAGTTTTTGATGAAGACTGGAGGATGATGATTTGCTGTGAGGCATACTGGATCCTACCCCTGGTGCCACTTAAGTCTAACTCATACGTTTTCTCCAAAAATGTGGGCCACCTTGGCCCGCGTAGCAGTAAAAGTTGGGAACACAAGTGTGTGGGGCAATGGGTCAGGGCGCCACATGGTGTGGTTGGGGGGGGGGGCAGGCACGACAGGGGGTCCTGTTTGACTAAGGGTCCAGTGGATGGTGGGTAAAGTAGGGCAGGCAGTCTGTAACATTTGGTCGAGTTTCGCGCGGCACAGCAGTCAGCGCCTCGATGCATGGGATTGGGGAACACTCAGTTGTGTGGGGGAAGAATCAGAGACAGATTTGTCACAGCTGTGAGGGGCAAATAACAGTTTATTGTGCTCTTAACATTTAACAAAACTTAACCCTGACTACTGCTGATCATCACCCATGCCCTCTTAGTGAAACTGCAACTTTCTAATCTTGTGTGGCCTACTGCTTCTTCTAGATGCTCCCCCAGGATGCATATCGGAGGTGAAAGTGTCCATCTTTGAGGGCCTCGTTGCCCCTGATGTTGTTGAAGGCCTTCCCCGGGTGGCCGAGACCTGGAGGTCCCCGATTAACTCACAGATGACACTGATGTTTCTGTGCCACCATGTTCATCCAGCTGGCCCCGAGATGCCCGGTGTGAAGAACGGGGGAATTGGAAGGTCTCAGCATGTCTGGAGTCTCCTGGGTGGAAGGCCCTGGCATGGGCTCTAGCCCTTCCTCCTCCCTCAGGGTGCCCAGAGGCTCGGGGACATCCTACGCGACACCAGAGCAGCTGGACTGAGTTCCAGAAGCTCCTGCATTACCTGACTCTGCCAGTCCTGGAGTCCCAGATGTATCTGCCCCATTGTCTGTGATCCCTCAGCCCTGACCCTCTGAGACTGGGCCAAGCTCTGGAGCCTCTCGGCTACAGCGTTCTGTGAGTGAGCCAGGCTCTGGAGCCCCTCAGAATTAGTCCTCTGAGACTGGGCTAAGTTGTCGAGGCTCACAGCCACAGCCTGCTGTGTCTCCATAATGCCAGCGAGAGTCCCAGCCATGGCCAACAGTATCTCCAACATGTCCCCGACACCCATGGCCACGGACCAATGTACCTCCTGGATGCTGGTGACACCTCAGTCGTGGCCCACTGTGTCTCTGCCATGGCCCGCTGTGTCTCCAGGATGCTCTGGACCTGGTCACCCATGAGGCCTAATCCCTGACCCAGACTTTCCACTGCGGCCACCACCCTTGCATTGTTGGCCTGGTTCCCACGCTGTGCTGGCACCACCTCCTGCGGCAGCGCTGTTTGACTCCTCTAAACAGCTTTGCATTTGCAGCATGGTTGCTGACAGCCCATCCACAATTTCCTGGGTTTTCTGATGCATTTCCACCAACTTCAGGATGATCGAACCCTGAGGCCTGGCATCTGGCTTGAGGCCAGCTGATTCGTCGCCTCTGGCAGAATTTCATGTGCCTGTACCCTCGGATATGTGCCCACCTCCAAACGATGTGCATCAACGGCTGTGATATGCTCACCAGTAAGTGACCCAGAAGCCTCCACACTAAAATGACCCACTGTGATGATAGTCTCTGTGATGGTGGGTTGTGTGGTTGATGCCTGTGCCGAATCACTTGTGCTGTCTCGGAGGAATCTTCAAGGCCTCCCTCCGAGGTGTCGTCCGAAGTGTCCTGGGGAGTTTCTTCATCAGCACAGGGGGGTGGGGCACCAAAACCCGAAGGGCCTGGTTCCTCAGAGTCCAGGACTGTAACAAAGAACACACATTAAGGGAAGGGAGGGAAAACAGCCTGTGCAGTATAGCACTTACTTCAAAAAAGAGTTAGGAAGAGTTAAACTGATGCTCACTTGCATGCCGGTCGTTGACCTGGCTGTCGGTCGCCATTAAGGGTGTTGATTCTCCCCCTGCCTGCTCCAGGGCATGCAACTCACACACTGTCAGGTGCCGCAGCTCAGGCACACCATCTGTGCCCTCTCTCGCCGGTTGCGCATACTTTTTCCTGTGGGGAAATATGGGGGATTTATAGCAAGGACATATTGAAATACATGGGGTGCTGTAGGCTTGAGTTAGGAGCTTGTGTTGGCCAATTCAGGGAAAAGAGTCACCACTTGGGGGTACTGATTGAGGGGGTGGGGAAAGGGGTTGGATGCAGTTCTTGGGGGGGGGGGGGGGGCGCTGTTGTTGGATGCCCTTCAGGTGTCCGAGCATGGTTTGACATGGTTAGTCCAGCACATGTGCAGGTTTCAGAATGGGATGCTCACCCACCTTTGCTGCCCAAAGGTCATTCAGTTTCTACTGAACACTGTTGCCCCGTCCGAGGTGTCAAGGTCCTGCATTAACTGCAGCTGCCATCTCCCGCCACAATGCATTTGTGGCACAACCCCTTGGGCAACGGCCTTGAGTGGAGAACAGCAGCTGTTACATCTCCTCCACTGTGTCCAGCAGTCTGGGCCTGGTCAGCTTCGGAGAACCTCGGGGCAGGTTTCGTTCCAGCCATATTCCTAGCATGACTGGCTGTGTGTCCATTATTGCTCCTTATATAGAGCTCTGGCTTGTTCGGGGAGTGCAGGTGCACTCAGTTTGGGCTAGTCATGGGCCCGTAGGTAAACAATCCTTGTGAGAAATGTAAAGGGAACCTGGTTTCAGTAGAGGGTTAGCCATCTCCCAAGGTGCTAATTCGCTCTCATTCAACAAGAGGAAATGCTTGCAGGCAGGAGGTGTGCATGGCAGCATAGCGCTATTTGTGAGCAAGGCGGCAGTGAGGCCAGTATGTATGAAGTGCAGGGGGAGGGGCGGGGGGGGCGGTGGGAATGGGGTGCCAGTGATGTCTGGGTTACTGGGGGGATGGGTTGCCAGAGATATCCAGGTCACTGGGGGGGATGGGGTGGCAGAGATATCCAGGTCACTGGGGGGGATGGGGTGCCAGAGATATCCAGGTCATGGGGGGGATGGGGTGCCAGAGATATCTTGGTCACTGAGGGGATGGGGTGTCTGCGATGTTCATGGAGGGGGGTGAGGGGTGGGGAAGGGGTGCCAGCACTGTCCGTGGAGAGGGAAGGAGAGGCCATCAACGTCTCTGGGGGGAGGGGGGGTGCCAGCAATGTCCATGAGGAGGGGGGAAAAAGGTGTTGCAGCGATGTCCATGCTTGGGGAGGGGAAGGGGTGCTAGCGATGTCTGTGGAGGGAGAAGGGATTCCAGCGATGTCGGCAAGGGGGAGGGGTGCCAGCGATGTCCGTGGGGGCGGGGGGAGGGGGCGGGGTGTAATGGGTGGCAGCAATGTCCATGGAGGGGGGTGGTGAGTGGCCAGCAGTGTGTGGGGATGAGAGGAAGGTGAGTGAGAGGCCAGCAATGTGTGGGGGGGGGGGGGAAGGGGGGGTGGGGTTGGGTAAGAGGCCAGCAGTGTGCAGGGGGGGGTAAGAGGCCAGCGATGACTGTGGGGGGTTAAGGCCAGCGACCTCAATGCGAGGAGGTCTTTCTGTTGATTCCCCCGGAGATGTGCGCATGCGCGGGGTCCCGCTCATCGCATCGATTTTAGCCTCTTCAGAGGGAATAGGCCCTGCCCCCTGACTTTTAATGATAATCACACTAGTGGCCTCTGCAGTGCAGTGTGTGGGAGATTCATTTCGGGAAACATGCTGGAACAACCAGTGCGATTTACTCCAACTTTCATGCGAATTTGACACTTCAAATTTTTGGGGAGAATCTCGGCCCTGATGTCTGAAACAACCTCCCTCTCCCACGGTAACTGATGTCTACAAGCCCCCACCCCCATCCCATTTACTTTCCTTAGATACTTACCTGAGCTGTTATTTTCAATATGGCATTTAAACTCATCCGCTTTACAGCATCTAGTGTCATTAAAAACATACCATGTCCTCTTTCATTTCACTTATTTTGGGCTTTGATGCTGGAGGGAGAAACCTATTGCACTGTCTGAACCTCATTGGGCCTGAGTTAGGAAGATCAGGCGAGACAGGCACTTAAGAAATTTAGCGCAGGTAAGACAGTACTGAGAGGCCACCGATTGCTGCTCCGAAAAATCCAATACACCTCCATTTTGAACACTATTTAGAAGAGGCATTGAGGATCGCAAGGGTACAAATTTACTCAGGATGGGGGACTACCATGTCCATCAAAAAGTGACTCCATAACTCCACTACTGACTAAGCTAGTTGAGTTTAGAGGGCATAATTGCCAGATAGAGCTTATGTTCATTCTCTTACTACCTGCTGTGAGAGAAATCTCTTTTTAATCTCAGCCTCATTGATATACCTGTCACAGTAGAGGTAAAAGAATTTTGCACTGCACACAGACCTCTATCTTGATCTTCCCTCAGTAAGATTGCAAATTCTGTGACGTTTGATGGTACTGTGCCTTTAAGAAATGTATTTTTATCAAGTTTGTTGTGAAGGATTTGTTTAAAATTCAGCTGTTTAAACAGTGCCGATTTGTCTGTTCCAGGCATCCCACATGCTGAGAATGCAGAAGAATAATTAATTCTAGATAATGATTTCTAGATAATCTGAGCTGATGCATTTTTTTGTTTATTTTTGGTTGATCCACTGGAGTTTCAGAGTAGGGTTTAATTAGGTTGATTAACAAGAAGCAGAGCCATGTACTAATGGGAGGAGTTATACTTATAGGGAGAAAACAGCTAGATTCTGCTTGGGTCTGCAAGGAGCAGGTGGGTTTTTTTCTCTCTCTCCCTATCTCTGGAGTTTGCTGTTTTGGACCTAGTAGAAAATAGGTCACTCTCTCTCTCCTGAGGTGTTCTGGAGTCATAACAACTGGCAGCCCATGTACAACATAAACCTGTGTTTTTTGCTGACTGATTTTGAAAGGAATTTTAATTCTATAAGGAATATTGCCTAAATTGGAACTAATAAAGATAGATTAGCAGTTAAGAATTGTATCTTGTCATGTTTATGTGATGCTCGTGTGCCTTTAAGAAATGAATTTTTAATCATGTTCTCTGAAGTGATAAGCAGGCCCTGAGCTGTCTAATTAGAAGTCCGTTTATTGGTGCTTCAATGGTTTAACAAAAAAAACAAAGAACAAAGAAAATTACAGCACAGGAACAGGTCCTTCGGCCCTCCAAGCCTGCACCGACCATGCTTCCCGACTTAACTAAAACCCCCCACCCTTCCGGGGACCATATCCCTCTATTCCCATCCTATTCATGTACTTGTCAAGATGCCCCTTAAAAGTCACTACCATATCCGCTTCCACTACCTCCCCCGGCAACGAGTTCCAGGCACCCACTACTCTCTGTGTAAAAAATCTGCCTTGTACATCTCCTTTAAACCTTGTCCCTCACACCTTAAACCTATGCCCCCGAGTAATTGACTCTTCCACCCTGGGAAAAAGCTTCTGACTATCCACTCTGTCCGTGCCTCTCATAATCTTGTAGACTTCTATCAGGTCTCCCCTCAACCTCCATTGCTCCAGTGAGAACAAACCAAGTTTCTCCAATCTCTCCTCCTAGCTAATGCCCTCCATACCAGGCAACATCCTGGTAAATCTTTTCTGTACCCTCTCCAAAGCCTCCACATCCTTCTGGTAGTGTGATGACCAGAATTGAACACTATATTCCAAGTGCAGCCTAACTAAGATTCTATAAAGCTGCAACATGACTTGCCAATTTTTAAACTCAATGCCCCGGCCGATGAAGGCAAGCATGCCGCATGCCTTCTTGACTACCTTCTCCACCTGCATTGCCACTTTGTGACCTGTGTACCCGTACACCCAGATCCCTTTGCCTATCAATACTCTTAAGGATTCTGCCATTTACTGTATATTTCCTATCTGTATGGGGTTAGATGGGGTTTTATTTTTATTCTGGGCTTCATGTAGTGTCTGGGATTTTAAGACCTTTTGAATTGCTAGGGGAAAGATTGATTGACAAGTCAAAGTCAGGTGGTTCCTCCACCGAGGAATCCAAGGATTCACTTGGTTTTGGTTCAGACAGAAGCTGTCCTGGTTTTCAAGTTGCAGGCAGGTTTTCTCTCTCCTCCCTGGTATTGTAAGTTCTGCTGGCTAGCTGGAAGCAGGTCTTCTTGCCTTCCTGGAGTGAAAATTCTGCTGTTGGTGGTTTGCTTGCTAGTAACTAGAGACAAGCATTGCGTCTGTCTCTTGAAGTGGTTTGCTGGGAAAAACGAGAGGCCAGCAGTGACATTATTTCTACCTCGAGGTCTGCTGGGAAGTCAGAATTTCAATTCTCCAACCAAAGGACTAAATTCCAGCATCACATGAGCAGTGTTATTTTCTGTTTTAAACCTGTGGCAGGGGTGTATGTTTTGTTGTGTTAGTATTTAACTGTTAAGGTTTATACAATAACATGGTTGGCTTTTTTTTGTTTGTAATTGGTAAAAGGTATTGTTAACTGTATTCTTAAATAATTTTTTTTTAATAAAAGCTCCCTAGTAGGTCATTTGAATCAAACCTAAAGTGAAACAGCTCATGCTTACCCTAGCCAAATTCTAATTCCAAAATTTATGATCCAGGCAGACTTCATAAAACACTTTGGAGTTTCTGACCTGAATTATAACATTAAGTATTTCAATTGTTAAAAGTTAAGCTCATTCATTTGTTGTATTTTATATGTATTGTTTTGTTTTGATAAGAGCGTCCTCATGTGTCAAGGTGTGTTACCTATGGAGTGAAACAGTGTATCCTCACACCAATGCCAATGTGGTCTAATCAGGCTTCATAACATAGGGGTTTCTGATCTGGTCCCAAACAAAATTGGGGACTCTTGCAGGATTAAATTATAATTTCTTCTTTTGCTTTGAACTCAAAGAGAGTGGATCTTGAGTATTGTTGTTTTCTTTTCAGGTGTTGCATTTGGTTAGTTTAAATAGGAAGTGCCTTGTGGAATAATGGCTCTTTCAGTGACTAAAGATTTC
Source organism: Mustelus asterias (assembly GCF_964213995.1). Taxonomy (NCBI): domain Eukaryota; kingdom Metazoa; phylum Chordata; class Chondrichthyes; order Carcharhiniformes; family Triakidae; genus Mustelus; species Mustelus asterias. Next base: position 75,908,506 of record NC_135809.1, read on the forward strand.
CTGGGCATGGAAGAAGTCATTTACAAATGATGGTTAGTTAAAGCAAAGCTTTTGGAATTGGCAAACAATTGACATTACCTGAAGAGGCGAGGAAGTTGGATATAATTGCAGTGAAAGCTCACCTTTTAAAATTGCCAGAAACACAGTCGGAGGCTTTGGAATTGATTAGAATTTAATTACAAACCAAATAGCTTGAATTAGAAGCAAAAAAATGAGAGAGAATAGAAAAAGAGTGAGAGGCAGTTGCAGCAGAGCAAAGAGAAAAAAAATTGCAACATGAAAAGGAAATGAAGCAGTTTGAATTGCAATAAAATAAAAAAACTGAGAATAGCACTGGTAGAACAAAAAGAGAAAGGAAAATAATTAAAACAGTTTGAACAGGAAAAAGAAAAACAGTTGAGACAGGCAGAATGGCAATTAAAAGTGAAAGAAAGAGAGAGAGAGGCAATTACAGCTGCAAAAGAAAGAGAAAGAATAGCACCACCAAAACAAAAAAAAAGAAATAGCCCTGGCAGAACAAAAAGAAAAAAGAGAGAATAGTCCTACTGAACGGAAAGAAAGGGAGAAAGAATTAGATCTTCAGGAACTAAAAACACAATTCGAACTTGAAATAGCAGGAAGTGCAAAAGGTTAAACCTAAGAGAGTAGCAGCAAAAATGGCAGATGATTGAGTTATTTCATAAGTCAAGATTTGGGTTTCAACATCAATTTCAATTTATGAGGAATAGAAACGGGAAAAAGAAATCCTCATGTGGTAAAGGCAAAGGAGATCTCATTAGAGATAGTAAAGATAGTTTGCCTCCGATTAAAAAGAAAACATGAGGGTAGAAGACAAATAAAAAGCCTCGGATGTTTTCATTGTAATAAAGTTGGACACAGAAAGTCACAGTGTTGGTGATTTAAGACAGACGTGGTAAAACAGGATAAGCCAGAGGGGTTTGTTCAAGTGGGAAAGGAAAACATAATTGAAGCTAGAGTTGCAAAATAATGTGCAGCCTGGTCAGGGGTTGGTTGATAAACGAGTGCCAGAACTCTTTAAAGAATTTACTTGTGTGGTAAGGTTTACTCATGTGTACCTTGAGAAGTAGGTAAAGAAGATTTTGAGAGATACGGGAGCAAATCAATCTTCAATGGTGAGAGATGGTGCGATATGTAGTTCAGAAGGAGTATTGCCAGAAAAGGTGGTAATATGTGGAATTCATGGTGAAATGAGTAGTGTTCCATGATGTTAGTTAAGGTTGGAGAGTCCGGTGAAAAGGGTAAAATGGTGGTAGGAGTGATAGAGAAATGATCTTTTCCAGGAAAACAGTTTATCCTGGGTAACAATGTAGCTGAATCATAGGTAGGAGTGATGCCTACTGTGGTTGAAAAGCCAATTGAAAATCTAACATCTGAGGTGCTACAGGACGCATATCCTGGAATTTTTCCTGTGTGGTAACAAGATCACAAAACTACAGGTAGAGACAGGAAGAGAAATCAAAGAGTACAGATAAAGAGGTTAAGTTATCAGCAACAATTTTTGACCCAATGGTTGAGAAAGAACAAGAACAGGTAATGGACAAAGCAGATATCTTTAGTTCGGGAAAGTTGACAGGATTACAACAGAAAGATGTAGGGATAAAGCAGATGTATCAGAAAACATACACAGAAGAATCTGAGCATAAACTGGAGTATTATTACATTAAAAATAATGTCTTAATGAGGAAGTGGAGACCTTATCTATTCAAAAATAAGAAGTTCATCAAGTCATATTATCGGTAGGTTATAGAAAGGCGGAATTGCAGGTAGCGCATGAGGTACCAGTAGGAGGTCATTTAGGAGTAAGGAAAACACAAAAATACAAAAACATTAAAAGTTTATTTATTAGTGTCACAAGTAGGCTTACATTAACACTGCAATTAAGTTATTGTGAAAAATCCCCTGGTTGCCACACTTCAATGCCTGTTCGGGTACACTGAGGGAGAATTAGTATGGCCAATGCACCTAACCAGTATGGCTTTCGGACTGTGGAGGAAACCAGAGCACCCAGAGGAAACCCACGCAGACATGGGGAGAATATGCAGATTCTGCACAGACATTGACCCAAGCCAGGAATCAAACCTGTGTCCTTGGCGCTGTGAGGCAGCAGTGCTAACCACTGTCCCATCGTGCCATCAATTATTTGATAAGAATGCCAGATAGAATAAAAAATGTAAGGGACTGAGGAAAATTTGTGGGGAAGACATTAAAAATAACAATTCCATTTTTACAAAGTCTCATCAAAAATGAAATCCATACATTTGGGTCCACGATGAATGCAGTTTTTATATGCTCTGCTCAGCATGATGTTGCTGTATATAGTGTTCTTTGTCCCTTGTGGGTTTCAGTGTCCTGTTTGCCGGGTAGGTGCTGTGAACAGGATGCTGTTTGCTGAGTGATGTGGGCTGGGCCAATGGGATTGCTCTGGGGGCGGGAGAAAAAAAAAGGCGCCAGGAAGTGAAGCAGCTGCTGAGCAGAGGAGGGAGTGTGCAGAAGAGGGAGAGCCATGTTTTTGGAGAGGAGCTTTTCGGAGGCAGTAAAAACTCAGTTCGAAGTGAACATTTCTCAGGTAGAACTGCTTGGTTTTTCATGACTGCCGAGGAGGACAGCCTTCAGCACACTGGACCTGCGTTACTACAGATAGCTCACGGCACCTCTGCCTCGTGTGCTTGCTCCATCATCTTCCCTCTCGTAGACCCGTCTGGACTGTGTGTGTGTCGGGGTTAGGTGAGTACTATCAGACAGGAACGTTAACAGAAGTGGGTTGCTGAGGATGTGGTTTTCTTCAGATGTGCACCAACGGATGGGCCCCAACATTTAAAATTCAAAGTGCTTGGTGATATTTTGAACATTTCTCAGGTTGAAATTGTTAATTGGAAAATCTTCAGTTTGGGATTCTTCACTTGTTTATATCTGCTAATTATATTTGTTATTAAATTTTTTTTGTTATTCCGTTTACCTTGTTGTTCCGAACCTTTTCTCATTATAAGGTTTATCTCAATACCATTTTTGGAGGCACCGCGCTAAACATACTCAAATCCTTTTCATGCAAGCCTGTACTGGCATTTATGGGTAAACAGGAAATTTAGCCAGCTCAACATCAACTGCTAGGAATTCAGGATCCTGTAAATCGAACAGTTAAATAGTAGCTCCATATAGTGATCAGCAGGGGGTTACAGAAATAATAATTTTTATTGGCCTGGACTACATAAAGATGCAGTAGAATTTTACCTGATATGTCACACATTTCAGGTAATAGGAAAACCTCAAGCGATAATCAAACCAGCACCCTTAATACCCATTCCAGCATTTGAGGAACCTTTTCCAAGGATCCTAATTGATTGCGTAGGACCTCTCCCTGAAACATAAACTGTTGTAAACGAGTATTCGTTGACAATAATGAATATGTCGACTAGGTTTCTGGAGGCCATTTCATTACGTAATATCACAGTAAAACGGACTGTGGAGGAGTTACTTAAATTTTTTGACTAGATATGGACTGCTGACAGCAATACAATCAGATCAATGACACAATTAATTCAAAGTTACTCAAGGAAGTTATGGATGGCTTAGGAGTAAAGCAATTTAAAACAATTGCCTACCATCCAGAATCACAGGGAACTTTGGAATGTTGGCATCAAACTTTAAAGATCATGTATAGACAAGATTATCCAGAGGATTGGGAAGAAGAATGCCATTCGTACTTTTTACAATTAGGGATGTACCTAATGAATCAACTAAATTCAGTCCATTTGAATTGAGTTTTAGTCCTTAGGTAAGAGGACGACTTAAGTTGAGCAAGGGGAATTTGGTGAGTCAGTATTCTGAGGCGACATTGTTCAACAATGTGTCAAGCTTTAGGGAAAGATTAACTAGGGTTGGTGAGTTGACTCTACAGCATTTAAAAGTGATGAAAAATGATGATCATACGATGAAAAAAGTGGATAAGAAATCAAAAATTCATAGTTTTGTGAGTGGTATCAGTATTAATAACAGTGGTAAGTGAACCTTTAAAAGCAAGGCTTAGTGGGCCTCATCAAATTGAAAGGAAATTGAATGAGGTGAATTATTTGATAAGAACGCCAAATAGAATAAAGGTACACAGGTGTGCTATTTTAATATGGTCAAACAATATTTTGATAGAGAAGGAAAGTAGAAGGGTGGTGTGGTATTTGTTACAACTCAGAGTGAAGAAACAAATTCAGATGACTGAATTTGGCATTCCTCAAATTAGATTGAATAATGAGGAAGTAATAAGAAATTGGAATAAATTATTGAATTACCTTCCAGAGAAAAATCAAAATGACCTGAAAGAGTTATTACAATCACATTGAGATATATGTGGGAATAAACTGGGAAGTACTAAAATAATTGTGCATGATGTAGATGTTGGAAATGCTGCTCCAATTGAGCAATATCTGTATAGGCTTACTCCATTCAAGGTTCAAAGGAGAAGCTGATGATTGTTCAGTCTGAAAAGGGCTGGGTGGGTACTTACAAACCTCATATAATAAAGACACAAATGGAGGAACTTTTTCCCAAAAGGTTGAGCTATTCATAGACTTTGTCAAAGAAGTGTATACGGAGGGCTTGCCCGAATCGGTTGCATTCTTGGACACACGCATCTCCATCAAGGACGGTCACCTCAGCACATCACTGTACCGCAAGCCCACGGATGACCTCACGATGCTCCATTTCTCCAGCTTCCACCCTAAACACGTTAAAGAAGCCATCCCCTACGGACAAGCCCTCCATATACACAGGATCTGCTCAGATGAGGAGGATCACAACAGACACCTCCAAACGCTGAAAGATGTCCTCATAAGAACAGGATATGGCGCTCAACTCATCGATCGACAGTTCCGACGCGCCACAGTGAAAAACCGCACTGACCTCCTCAGAAGACAAACACGGGACACGGCGGACAGAGTACCCTTCATCGTCCAGTACTTCCCCGGAGTGGAGAAGCTACGACATCTTCTCCGGAGCCTTCAACATGTCATTGATGAAGACGAACATCTCGCTAAGGCCATCCCCACACTCCGACTTCTTGCCCCAGCCTTCAGGAGAACAGTGACCACGACACCACACAACCCTGCCACAGCAACCTCTGCAAGACATGCTGGATCATCGACACAGATGCCATCATCTCACGTGAGAACACCATCCACCAGGTACACGGTACATACTCTTGCAACTCAGCCAACGCTGCAGGAAAGTATGTCCCGAGGCATGGTACATTGGGGAGACCATGCAGACACTACAACAACGGATGAATGAACACCGCTCGACAATCACCAGGCAAGAGTGTTCTCTTCCTGTTGGTGAACACTTCAGCGGTCACGGGCATTCGGCCTCTGATCTTCGGGTAAGCGTTCTCCAAGGCGACCTTCACGACACACGACAACGCAGAGCAGAGACTGATAGCCAAGTTCTGCACACATGAGGACGGCCTCAACCGGGATCTTGGGTTCATGTCACACTGTCTGTAACCCCCACGACTTGCCTGGGCTTGCAAAATCTCACTAACTGTCCTGTCTGGAGACAATACACATCTCTTTAGCCTGTGCTTAACGCTCTCTCCACTTACATTGTCTGTACCTTTAAGACTTGGTTACCTGTATAGACTTGCTTCCAACCATTATTTTGTAAATTGAGTTTGTGTCTTTATGTGCCCTGTTTGTGAACAGAACTCCCACTTTCCTGACGAAGGAGCAGCGCTCCGAAAGCTAGTGGCATTTACTACCAAATAAACCTGTTGGACTTTAACCTGGTGTTGTGAGACTTCTTACTGTGTTTAACCCAGTCCAACGCCGGCACCTCCACATAACGAAACTGAGCTGAGACTTGAAATTAAAGCAGGATTGAAAATAGGAGGAGACTGGCGGGGGAGGGGGGGGGTTCGATTCCCACCTTGGGTCACTGTCTGTGTGGAGTTTGCACATTCTCCCCGTGTCTGCATGGGTTTCCTCCAGGTGCTCCAGTTTTCTCCCACAGTCTAAAAAATGTGCTGGTTAGGTGCATTGACTCAAACAGGTGCCAGAATGTGGCAACTAGGGGAATTTCAAAGTAGATTCATTGCAATGTTGATGTGAGCCTTACTTGTGACTAATAAATAAGCTTCAACTTTAACTTTTGGGAAGAAAAAGGAAGCAACTGAACAATAGCAGTCTGTCGAGGTCAGAAGGAAGAGAGAACGTGATTGCCGATACTTTATCATGACTTTGATCTTTGATGAAAGAAGGAATGTTTAATGTTGGAAGAGAAAAACTGAACTGGACTATACTACTATTGTATATATGCATACTTAGATTTTATAAAATATTTATGCATATTCTAGAGTGCTAATAGTGTGAAACTAGAGGTTTTGAAAAATGAAGCCATCTTTTCATATTGTTGGTTCATTTTTTTGAGGAGGTGTAACAATACTGTGCCTAAAGAAATGTATTTTTATGATGTTTCTTGTGAAGGGTTTGTTAAAATTCAGCTATTTAAACTGTGCCAATTTGTCTGCACCAGGCAGACCCCCCCGTGCTGAGAATGCTGAAAAATAACTGATCATAGATAATGGGGTATTTGTTTTAATCTGAGTTGATGCATTTTTTGTTTACTTTTGGTTATTCCCCTGGAGTTTCAGACTAGGGTTTAATTAGGTTGATTAACAAAAGGCAGAGTCATGTGCTAATGGGAGGAGCTACGCTTACAGGGAAAAAATTAGATTCTGCTTGGGTCTGAGAGGAGCAGTCCTTTTTCTCTCTCTCTGCCTCTGGAGTCTGCTGTTTAGAACATACTAGAAAATAGGTATCTCTCTCTCCAGAGGTATTCTGGAGGCTTGAGGACTGGCAGCCCATGTACCAGCACATAAGACTGTGTTGTTTGCTAATTTGAAAGGGAATTTAAGGCTATGAAGAATATTGCTTAATTTGGAAATGGCAGTTCAGGATCATATTTTGTCATGTTTAAATATTTCAATTGTACAAAGTTAAGCTAATGCTTTTGCTGTATTTAAACTGTTAAAACAAAGTTTGTTTTGATAAAAGCTTCCTAGTGTATTAATAGAATCACCAATGGAGTGAAACACCTCATCCTCCACTAATGCCAAAAGAAAAATTGTTGGGGTCTAGTCGGACTTCATAACATCCTTTGCAGTTTCTGATCTTGTCCCCAAGACAAATCTGTGTCATTTTGTTTCTGGGACCATCCTAACTATGAACATATAAAACGGAGTCATTGATAGAAAACATATTTTCACTCCCGTGGTATGGGTGGATTGGAACACGAATCTCAGAAGTCAAATGTCAATGTCAATTGATTGTGTCATTCTGTGTCCTTGAACAGAAACACAGAACATCATCAAAGACAGCTATTTAATGTCAATTTCTGATTTTTTTCCCCTAAAGGCCAGCATTTTTTCCCTTTTGAATCATTTATTTGCTTCTCTTCTGAATGTCAATATTGAATCTTCTTCCACCACCCTTTCAGGTAGGACACTGCAGATTATAACTTGTCTCCTTATGATACTGCTTTTTTTTCGCTAACCTCTGTGCCCTCATATTACTGATTCATCTTTACTTTTCAATTAATTCATTTAGTTTTATGAATTTCACAACTGAAAGTTTAAGCAAAAAACAAACCTTGCATGGTTGAATTCACATTGTCCATCTGTAGGAAAAGAAATAGGTGTTACAAGGAAAGAAATTATGTAAATATAAACAATATTTTGTTTTGGTTGCTTCATGCCAATACCAAATAGATGCATGAAAGGGATAAGGTCAACAGCACTGCAATAGTGAAGTCCATCTTCTGCTCTTTGTGCTCCATGAACCCCAGCCGTACCTGAACAAAGTGAAAGATGGAATGGTTAATGTTGTAGACAATAAGAGCATAATGGAATTTATTTAAAATACAAATAATCACTTGGGACAATACAACACAGATTCTGAATAGTAGTGATAACTGACACAAAACCGGAAAGATCTTGGGCAGGTGGGAATGTCCAATTTCAACATGGCAAAGTCATATTTGACTGAAGCATCAACTCTATTTCTGTATCCACAGATGCTGCCAGACCTCTTGGGTATTTCCAACAGGATATGCAAGTCCTATTTGATATTTTCTTAGCGAACAGGCCGCTTTCATCTGTATTATCTCTACCTGGTACGTCTTCTCCTCAATGCAGTCCTGCGGCGCTTTGGAAAACTCTGCTGCAGCTGCACAGTCAGCTGCTGCAGCCTCGCAAACCAACTTCATATTCTGCAGATCAAAATGCTTTTTAAATTGATCAAACCATCCTGTGCTGTTTTAAAACCCTCTGGATGGCAAAAGAGAGGCTCCTTTCATCATCACAATTGTCACCAGTACCACCAGCACTATCCTTTTTACTACTTTTTATGTGCTGGTAGAGCTCAAGCACATTACTTCTAATGATTGGACCATAAACTGGGGTTCTTTGTTGCTGGTGGCCTATCCACACATTATAGTAGTTTTGCCATTTTTTTCTATGTATGGATGTCTATTACTTGCAAAAGTTAACCTAGCAGTACAACTACCACAAATATAAACAATTATTTCTTATATTGTTACCTCTTCAGCATGGTGGGACTTTACTGTACAAATTAAATCAGAAAATCCATTTTCTGCACAAAACATGACATTGCAAGATGCTCCTCCTCTAGGACACCAAGGGGGCAATTTTACCATCGAGTCGTGCCCATTTTCGGGCGTGAATATTTGGTAAAGTTGGGTGTGAGGCGAGTAGCGCGATCCACACCCGCCTCCGCGCTGGTTCCTACTTTACCAAGGAACCTGCCCAAGAGGGGTCCCACAGCCATTTAAATGTATTTGCATTGATTTCAATTCAATTAAAGAGCTGCACGTCTGCCTTTACCACCTCATTTGCCCAATCCAGAACCAGCCTAGAACAGACATGCTCCATAAAAGTCCAATTCAGGCGCTCCATCAGTGAGGGTTAGTGATGAGGTAAGTGTCTACCACCGGACAGCTCCATATTGCTTACGTCCTTCCATGGTGGACATTTTGTTTTTTGAGTTGGGGGGGCTCTGTGAGTGTGTGCGTGGGGCTGGGGGGGGCAGCTGTTGCTCAGCAGGGTGCCCAAATACCGACTTGCAGCACAGACCCGGGTCTCAGCACTGACCGCGGGTCTTGTGGATACTGCTGTGTCCTAATGCACTTAGCACTCTTCCAGCTGAAGGATGTGCAAAAAGCCCTTGTACTGTTGCAGCCTCAGAACCTTTCAAGGAGCTGTGTTGCTGAGGGGCATGTGGGTGGGGAATGGGGAGGGGGGTCTGTGTTGTTGAGAGGCATGTGGCTGGGGAATGGGGGGGTCTGTGTTGTTGCAATGCAACAAATGCTGTTCTTTTGGTTGCTGCTGAAGCTGAGGAGGGGGAGCAGGAGGAAGAATTGCACGCACAGGAGGCCCAGGCCTTACCACTTGCAGAAGTAGAGGGAGACAGTCACCAGAGGCAGGAGGTGACCGCCATTTGCCCGGAGGGGGGTGCAGGAGAAGGAGAGAGCAGAGATCCCGGTAGTTCAAGTGTCATTTGAACAGATGTCAGATGCTGTGTGCCGCCAACGGCTCCACCTCCAAAAGGAGACAGTACAACATTTGTGCCACTTGTTGTAGGACCTGCCACTTCGAGGTAGGCGGGGGCACCCACTCTCGGTGGCTGTCAAATTGACGGCCGCTCTGAACTTTTATGCCACTGCTCCTCCCAGACCCCCAGCGGAGATGTATGTGTGTGCATACCTGTGTCAAGCAGGTCACAGATACCTTGTATGGCCGGGCTGGCCAGTACATCAAATTTAACCTGGACCAGGCCCATCAGGAAGCCTGGGCTGCAGGGTTCGCAGCCATTGTGGGGATGCCTAATGTGTAGGGAGCCATCGACTGCACCTACGTCACCCTCAAGGTCCCGCTGCAGAATCCACGAAGATTCATCAACAGAAAGAGGTTCCACTCCCTAAATGTTCAACTGGTTTGTGACCACAAGATGAACATTATGCACGTCTGTGCGAGACACCCTGGCAGCGTGCATGTCAGCTTCATTCTGAGGAACTCTGACATACAGGAGGCCTTTGAGGAGGAACCCAGGCTGCAGGGGTGGCTCGTAGGTAACATGGGTTACCCGATTCGGACATGGCTGATGACGCCTGTGCGGAGGTCTGTGACTGAGGCGGAGACCCAGTATAATGAGGCCCATGTAGCCACCCGCTGTATTGTGGAGAGGTGCATAGAGCTCCTGAAAATGCAGTTCCAGTGTCTGGACCGCGCTGGTGGGGCCCTACAGTACAGCCCTCTCATCTATTCCTGCATTGTGGTGTTGTGCTGTGCCCTACAAAACCTGGCACAGCAGAGAGATGACCTTTTGGAGGAGGAGGGGAATGTGGAGGCCAACCAGCCAGGCAACGCTGGGAGGAGGCCGCGCAGCAGGAAGAGGAAGAGGAGGAGGAGCACACTGAGCAACACCACCCAGGCACTGGAGGACTGGCAGCTAGAATGAGGCATGCGAGGGTGGCTTGGGAGGTCCTGATCACCAGGCGCTTCGTTAACTAGGGGCCTGTGTCTGTGCACGTGGGTTCCATTTCACCCCCCCCCCCGCCAAAGTCCTTCTATCTCCTGCAACATCGTCGCACCAGAGTAGTTGGCCTGGTGTACAGTGTGCTAGTGAGTTTCTTTGGCAGGCAGGAGGGTGGTGACGACTCGCTAAGCACCATGATGATGATGCCCTGGTGCAAACTAGTCTGACTCCTAACTGAGCTCCGCATGCACACTGACACCTGGGCCCACATCTGTGTAGTAGGTAAAGGATCTGTAAACGCCTATACAGGACCCCGGGGTGGGTGAGGGGAGGGAATCGTCCTTGGGTTCTGGGGAACCAACGGCCTCATTTTCTCAGTGACACAGCGTTGAGAGGCCTCCCCAACTGACATCAACATGGAGCATCCCTCTGGCAACCGTCAAGGGAAGAGGATTCCTGTTCGAAGCAAATCTGAGACAAATTAGTCACAGGTGGGTGGTGAAAAAACATTTATGATTACAATAAAGATATTTAAATATCTAACTAGTGCAGTTCTTCACCCGTGTCTCTTCATCCTGCTGCCCCTGAGATGCCCCGATGTGAGGAACGGGGGAATTCAGAACTGTAGCCACAGCCACAGTCTCCTGGCTCGAAGGTCCCGGCATGGGCTCGAGCCCTTTCCCCTCCCTTGGGGTTCCTGTGGGCCCTTGGGTCATTCCATGGGACGGCGGTGTTTCTGCGTGAGCTACAGAAGCTCCAGCCTGACCTGGCCCTTCCAGTCCTGGATGACCAGCTGCATCCTACCCATTGTGGTTGAACCCTCTGCAATGGCCACCTCAGTCGGGGCCACCTGACAATGGCCACAGCAAGTGCCCTCTGAGACTGGGCCACGCTCTGCAGCCTCTCAGCCTTGGCCCTCTGTGACTGGGCCATGTTCTCAAGGGCTGCTGCCATAGCCCACTGTGTCACAGCACTGTCCCACTGGGTCTCGTGCAAGCTCTCAAGCCTCTCAGCCATGGTCCACAGAACCTCAAGAAGCCCATTGAGTCCCTCAGCTGTGGCCTGCTGTGACTCAGCTGCAGCCCTCTGGGACTCCGCTGTGATTCGGCCATCGCTTGGAGCCTGCCACTCATGGTGAGGATTCCCTGCCCCAGGCTTTCCACCGCAGATGCCAGCCTTGCAATGTTGGCCTGGAAACCACGCAAGAAAAGCAATAGCTGGTCCGCCTGAAAGCTTGGGGACTCCTCCCAACAGCCTCGCAGTCAGTCCAGTGTGGCCATGAGCCCCTCCTGCATTCCCTGGCTCGGTTATTGCATCTCCAGCAGCTGAGGGAGAAGTGATCTCAGAAGCCCAGCATGTAGCCTGGGCCAGTGGAGTCCTCGCCTCTGACAGCCCCCCACCTGCCAGAGGCCTCGGACATTCCGTCCTCCATCCAATGTACATTATCGGATGTGTCGTGCTCACCAGAGAGTGACCCAGAAGCCTCACCACTAACTGGACCCACCGACGTGACATTATTTTGATTTGATTTGATTTATTGTCACGTATTAACATACAGTGAAAAGTATTGTTTCTTGCGCACTATACAGACAAAACATACCTTTCATAGAGAAGGAAATGAGAGAGTGCAGAATGTAGCGTTACAGTCATAGCTAGTGTGTAAAGATCAACTTAATGCAAGGTAAGTCCATTCAAACGTCTGACAGCAGCAGGGAAGAAGCTGTTCTTTAGTCGGTTGGTACGTGGCCTCAGACTTTTGCATCGTTTTCCCGAAGGGAGTGGAAGAGAGAATGTCCGGGGTGCATGAGGTGCTTAATTATGCTGGCTGCTTTGCCGAGGCAACGGGAAGTGTAGACAGAGTCAATGGATGGGAGGCTGGTTTGCGTGGTGGATTCGGCTACATTCACGTCCTTTTGTAGTTCCTTGCGGTCTTGGGCAGAGCAGGAGCCATACCAAGCTGTGATACAACCAGAAAGAATGCTTTCTATGGTGCATCTGTAAAAGTTGGTGCACCAGTTGACCAGATTCTCTATCTCATTCCTGTGCTCTGTCTCGTCATTGTTTGAGATCCGACCCACTACGGTGGTGTCGTCAGCAAACTTGAAAATCAAACTGGAGGGGAATTTGGCCACACAGTCATAGGTGTATAAGCAGTATAGTAGGGGGCTGAGAACACAGCCTTGTGTTGAGGTGACAGTATCTGGAATGGTGAGCTGTGATGTGGGAGCTGACGTCAAAACAGTGCCACCCTCAGAGGTCCCTTCACCCACATCCTCCAATTGTAACCCTTACCCTTCCAAGGACGATATGCCTCTATTCCCATCCCATTCACGTATTTGTAAAGACATAGCTTAAACATCACTCTCGTATCAGCCTCCAAAACTTCCCCCGGCAGCAAGTTCCAGGCACCCACCACCCTCTGTTTAAATAAACATGCCTCATATATCAACTTCAAATCTTGCCCCTCGCACCTAAAGCCCCCTAGAAATTGCCGCAATTTGAGTGGCGGATGGACAGGTGCTCACTTCTTGACTCCAACCTGACCATGCTGTTGCTGACAGCCCGCATCTTCCCTTCCCTGGACAGTTCCAGCGCCCGCTCCTTAAAGGGGGTAAGGACCCGGAGATCTGGCTCACCACCCCCTGTCTTCGCCCTTTCTCAAGTGTTATGGTCGGTCTTCTCCTGTGGGGACAAAAGGAGCCATGAAAGAAATGATGACATGATTCCTGTAGAGTATCAGGGGGTGGCCCTCAGAGTGCAAGTGCAGCACTACCCTTGGGGTGGTGGTGGGGGGGGGGGGGGGGGGCTGAGGAAGGAGGTGCTTCGCGGTCAGGGGTTGGAAGCATGCAGGGGGTGGGAGGATCTGGGGATGATTTGGAGGAAGATGCTAGACGGGGTTAAGCACAGATGAGGTCATTGACCTTCTTGCAGCACTGCTTCCTTGTTCTGGCGGCCAGTGCCATGGCACTGACCGAAGTGGCAATTGCCTCCCAGGCCATATTGCCATCAGCCCCCTTGGGTCTGCGTTCTGCTAGGGGGAAGAGGGTATCCCACTTCACCTCTGCCGCATCCAGCAGCCTCCCGAAGTCACCTCCAGTGAATCTGGGTGCTGGACGTTTGGTCATTTTTTCTTGCACTGCCAGCCTGCCTGTCCATCCTTGGTGTTTTTATGAAGCTGCCCCGTGTTGTGGGAGATCAGCTGCAGGCAGTTTGGCAGAGCATTCCGGCAAGTTACATGAAGTTGGCACGTTAGCATTGAGGGGAAAGAAAGTGAGCACTTGCAGGTGTGCTGATGGGGAGGGGGGATGGGGGTTGGATCAGTGCCTCTATGATGATTGGGGACATGAAAAAGAGACGGAGATCTCATGCAGCCATCGAAGTCACGGGGAGATGGGGACCTTGTGCAGGTGGGTGCGAGGTGGGGGGGAATCACTCTGCCTGAGATGGGTGGGGGAGGGGGGGCAGATCACTCTGCCTTAGATGGGTGGGGAGGCCAGATGCCTGTGTTCATTGGGGGGGGGGGGGGGAATGGGGGCCGGTGCCACTCTGCCTGCTATCGGGGGGGGGGGGGGGGGGGGGCACTGCCATTCTGCCTGTGATCGCTGGGGGAAGAGGGGAGGGGGGCCGCAATCAGTCTGGGTGGCGGGGGAATGGGGGGGATAAGGGGGTCAGTAATGTTGGTGGGGAATATCCATGGGCCCAGAGAGAGGCATTATCCGGCCCGGGAGGGATGTGGCAGGGGAGCAGCATTCTATATTTTTTCTTATGCATGCGCAGTTGGAGGTTCAGATCAGAGCTGCAGGGTTTTGGGCGGGTTAAGCCCTGCCCACAGACTTCTGCAGCGAGATTTGGAATCGCTGTTATTTTTGCAGGCAGAGTGCATATGGGAGGGCCTCAAAACAGGCTCAGAAAACAGATCTGAAACACTCCCAGTTTCAAGTCCACCCAGCACTATGAATGAAAATGGTAAAATAGCAGCCCAAGTGTTCTTATATTCAGGCATTTGTTTTTGTTAAACAAACATGCATCCACCCAATTAATTTCCAGTATTTCCTTTCTCCTCCAATGTTTATTCCACACCAGTCACACTTTCATAGAGTGTACATTACTGCACAATAAAAAAATCTATATAACATACAATAGATATGCTGGCTGAAATCTCACAAAAAATGGCAGTTAGTTCTGGCACGGAAAACGGAGTGTTTCCCGTTGATGCTGTCAGTGTGTTTTCTGACTGAATCTTTTGCCTTATTACTAATAATTTTTATAATTTTTATGCCCATTAATATTTCGTCACACTTGTGAGGTGTTGCATCTGATTTGCCTGCACCACAACTTAACTGCTGCAAACACTGGGAAATTCTATATCAACAGCTCCGCAACACTTGCCCCACAACGACTGCAGGAGATGGCAATCAAGAAGCCCGCACCACGCTTTTCAGAGGGATGCTGGTTGGTATAGAGCAGACATAGGACAGACTCTATCCCCGCTACAGGAGACAGCCTTCCAGCAGGGTCACCACCCCTGCCCAAAGTGCACAGCACTGCAGGAGGACGGGGTTGCAGTGTTGGATGAAGATGAATAATCGCTCAGCCAGGGTAAGTGAACCACCCCCAATCTCCCACTGGACACCCTTGCAAACCCCTCACATCCCCAACTATTTCCCTCATTTAGCCACCTTGGCATTGCCAACATTAGACACCAGATTCCCCCTTCCCTCCCGCAAACATTATGTTCCCCTAGTAGCTGCAGTGCTCCTCACACTCCAGCTGCAGTGCCATCACTGCAGCACAACAAAGCCAAAACTACAAGAGTTGAGTCCACAGTGGAGCGCTTAGTGCAGGTCGAGCTCAATGGCAGGAAATGTCCATTCTACAGTTCACCTCATGACATCCATGTCTGAGTGCGTGAGCTCCATGGTGCCAAGTTTCAACTACATGGTGCAGGCACTGGTAGGAATCCACTAGCCTCAGCATCAGAGGATGGCAGCACTTCTGGGTCTCATTTCAGCTGCCCTTCCAACACATGGAGGAGCACAGGGGCCCCCAGAAACCCAAAAGGGAGAATATTTGGCACGAGGATAGCCCAGGGCTCTCCAGTCAGAGAACCCTGGATGCCTCCAGCCCATCTGACACTGCCTCCCTGTGAGTGACACACCTCCAGCCCCTGATACCAATGAAGTCCCTCTGCTGCCACTGCTGGATCATCTTCCTCCCATTTAGTCCTGGAGGGGTTCTTCTGCTTCCCACTTCTTAGTAGATGTTGCTGGGCTGACTTCTCCCAGAATGCTCCAGTGAAGTCCCTCTGGTGCCTCTACTGAATGTTCTTCCTCCCGTTTATCACTGGGGAGTCGAACCAGAGACCAGAGGGGGCCACACACCATTGCGGGGCCCTGGGGGGTGGGGGTGTCATTGTCCGATTCTGGGGTGCATGTGGGCACGGCATGGGGACATTGCGACTGGAGCCCGGGGGGGGGGGGGGGGGGGGGGGGGGGGGGGGGGTAAATCAGGCCAGGGAAAGCGGGGGGGGTAATCAGGCCAGGGAAAGCGAGGTATTGGTGGGTGAGGGAGGTGCATGTCTGTGTTTGTGTAAGAAAGCGAGAGAGTGAATTGATGTATGTGTGTGTGTGTGTGTGTGTGTGTGTGTGTGAGAGAGAGAGAGAGAGTGCCTCCATTACTTAAATTATTGCTGCATTTTGACAAATCTTCACACTAGAATTTGCATGCATCACATCTCCCCAAAACTTCCACAAACAACAAATAATCTACTCAATTTCTGCATCATGCACAAGGTTTGTTTACAAATACCCATTGGTCCCTGTGAATGATATGTAATCGACAAACACTCGTGTGAACTAGTTTGGGTCTATTATAGATTTTCCAAAATCTCCGATGTCTGCTATGGCAGAGTGCTCCTCCCTCAAACATAAGAAACAGGAGTAGAAATAGGCTATTCATGCATTCAAACCTAATCCACGATTCAATGGGATAATCACAGATCTTATACTTTCCCTGCACGATCCCAGTAGCCCTTGATGTTTCTGATATATAGAAATCTATCAATCTCAATCTTGAACATACTCAGCCTCCACTGTGCTCCTTCAGCAAAGAATTCCAAAGATTCACCAACCTTGGAGTGAAGAAATTCCTCCTCATCGCAGTCCTAAAAAGGGGCGGCACGGTGGCACAGTGGTTAGCACTGCTGTCTCACAGCGCCAGAGACCCGGATTCGATTCCCAGCTTGAGTCACTGTCTATGTGGAGTTTGCACATTCTTCACATGTGTGCATGGGTTTCCTCCAGGTGCTCTGGTATCCACCCACACTCCAAAGATGTGTGAGTTAGGTGGATTGGCCATGATCAATTGTCCATTAGTGTCAGGGGAATTAGCAGAGTAAATATATGGGGTTACAGGAATAGGGCCTGGGTGGGATCATTGTCAGTGCAGACTCGATGGGCTGAATGGTCTCCTTCTGCACTGTAGGGATTCTATGATTCTAAATGGCCTGCTCCTTATTCTGAGACTGTGACCCTGATTCTTGACACTCAAGCCAGCGGAAACTTCCTTCCTCCATCCACCCTGTCATGCCCTCAAAAGAATTTTATGTTTGAATGAGATTATCTCTCATTCTTCTAAAGACCCAAACTATTTAATATTTCCTCATGGGACAATTCTTCCATCCAAGATTGCACTCAATCTAAGGCAAGTATATCTTTCCTTTGGCAAGACCAACCCTGTACACAATACTCCAGGTGCTGTCACACCCAGACTTCAATGAATCACAAAATCCCTACAGTGCAAAAAGAGGCCATTTGGCCCATTTAAGTCTGCACCGACTCTCTGACATAATATTTTACCCAGGCCCTGTGCCTCGCCTAACCTCATTACCCCACACACTGGAACTAAACCCGGGTCCCTGGTGAGGCAGCTTTGAGTGACTCATGAACAAGGACACCCAAGTCTTTTTGAGGTTCAACTCTTCACTCTGTATTCTTTGACTTTCTTACCAAGGTGATAACCTCACATTTCTCCACTTTGCATTCTGCCAATTTTTGCCCACTCGCTTTGCCTCTCCAAATCAAAGTCATAGGGTGAAATCTTACCAAAACAATTCTAAGTGCCGAACGAGCAAGAAAATGGGAGTGTTTCAAACCAGTTTTTTTGGGCGAGTTTGAAAATGCAACCTTATACAAAAGTGCCAGGATGCAATTCTTAGCAGCAAGGGAGATGGGGACTGAGCTCACTGGGGAAGCTGGCTGCTGAGCTCTTGGGGCACCTTTGCACTGGCGCCCCAGTCTCCCAGTATACTGGGAGATCTCCTGCTGCCCACCACCCCCCCCCCCCCCCCCCCCGCAAGGACATTGGGACCCCACCCACGGCAATCACCCCCATACTTGTCTCCCACCCCCAACCTGCCCCATGTACATTGCCAACCCTTCCCCACCCCCGCCAATCACACCCCAACAGAGTTCCCTCCCAATCACCACCCCTTCTGCAGAGTTTGTTCCCTCCCAATAGTTTCCCCACTACTGACTGGCCTGTAGTTTCCTGGTTTATTCTTTCCTCCCTTCCAGAGAGGAAATGAAAATAATTGCCAGTGCCAGTGCTATTTCCTACCTTGCCTCACCCAACAGCGTGGGCTATATTTCACCCAGCCGTGGAGATTTATCTACTTTTAAGCCTGCCAGACCACTCAGAACCTCCTCTCTATGTTATTTTTAAAAATTGTATAATAATCCTTCTCCCTGATTTCTATACCCACATTGTCTCTCTCACTAGTGAACACTGACACAAACGGGGCAATTTTGAGCTTACACTCTCCATCCGTGGGAATGGCGGCACAGGCTTAAAATCCTGAGAGACTTGGAAAACTCGATTCATGCCAGCAAGTTTCCAATCTGCCATGTTTCTTGCTGGTGGGGTAATGTGAAACACACTACGCTATCCCAGGAAGCTCATTTTAATAAATTACCACATCATTAGTGAGCACTCTCTCTGGAACTTACTCCCCTCGCTGAATATTCAGCAGGTGCCGGCGCCATTCACAACAGGTCAACATAAGCGTGAATCTGGTGCCTTCACGTGCGAGGGGGATTTCGGAGGTGAGTGCTCAGGCAGCCAGCACCCTCCGGCAAGTTGACCACTCAGGGTACATCAGAGAGGAAGAAAGGGACACAGGTAAGTTCACCTAGGTACTGGATGGGGATCTCAGATTCACTATTTTGGGAAAAGGGTTGGGAGAAGTCACTTGAAGGCCTTACCTTCCCTACATTTTGAGTTGCCCTTGCTTTAAAGGGGTTGTGAAGGCTGGTATGCAGGCAGTGCTTCCCATTTCCTCCATCCTGGGTTCCTGTCCATATCACAACTGAGAGTGTGCCCTTCCTTAGGGAGAGCTGGCCAGAGGGTGGGAGAGCTTGAAAATAAGAAGCTCAGCGCTGAAAGCGACTGTGAGTTCCTCCAGACCGGGCTGTCAGGGCAGAGTGGGGTATCCAGGAATGGGCTGCTCATGCGGCTTGAAGGGGATCACATTCAGATGAGGATAACTGCTGTGTCACTGGAACCCACACTCAGGCAGCAGCGTGAGGACTAAGGGGAGAAACTGCCATGTAGCCCAAAACCAATTGTCAGTGGTGCTTCTGTGTAACAGTTGATTGCAATAGGTCATGGAAGGCTGCTCAGCTCTGCATCTTGTGACCTGGGGGAAACAGGGTTCTGTCTGGGAAAGTGCTGGATATGCTAATTGCTGGCCTCACGATTCAGCTGTGCCTCATCTGCCACAAGAGGCAGACACTTGGCTCAACACCCACCCCAGCCTTCCCTCACTAGTGGTTATGCCATGAAATGATGTGCAGCCAAACAGCACTGCCATTTAGTGGAGGCCAAATGTTAACACTTTGCAAACCAATGTCCCAAGCATTGAGCTGACATTCCCAGAAAGACTGCAGATAACCCTGATGTGCAACCCGATGCAAGGCGTGATGGTGAAGTCTGTCATCACACACCCCATTCAAGGTCATGTCAGGCTGCATCGGTGAGGTCCCCAATCAGGATGCAAACACTGGTCACATGCAGCGCCAATGTAACTGCCTGTTAACATGACACCAGGCTTCTTTGGGGGGCTTGGGAGCTGGGAATGCAGGCATTTGATGTCATTGAGACCTTGGAGGGTTTGTGCTTTGCATCCTGCTGGAGTTGATAGGGACCAATGTGGAGATGTGGCAATGGTGTCAGAGTGGAGTGCGAGGGATAGCATTGAGGCACCGACTAAGTTTACTGCAAGTGCACGGTAGTCCCAGGGGAATCGAGGGATGAGGGTTGAGACTCTCTCACCTATGTTTTAATTCACTGTGGTGTTCTCTTTTTACAGTGCATCACCTGGAAGATCACCTGTCAACTTGGCTATTCTAATTATTGCCATAGAGAAGCGGCAGAGACATTGATGTGCCGCAGCACCTGACCAGGACCAACATGCTGCAGAGGAGGGAGGCTGGGCCAGTCACTGTGCCTGAAGCGGCACAACAGATGCATGAGCTTTGTAGATACCAGCCAAGAGTATTCCGACATCGGTCATCATACCTGCAAATGTCAGAGGTTCAGTGCCATAGAAAGCTTGTCTGTACCGGAGGATGATGTACTAGGGAGAGCGGTGGCTGGATGGATGGCTCCCCGGGACAGGGGGTACAAAATGGATGTGAACACCAGGGCTCCTGATATGAGTAGTAGCTGATGTTCACTTTGGGTTCACAGGGCCCCTGTGCTCTTCTATGAGATGGAGAGGCAGCTGTAGTGAGATCTGGAAGCCCCACTGTCCTCTGGTGCTAATGGAGTTCATACCCTCAGACATGAAAGTCATGAGCTGGATCATAATGCGGATATTTCCTGCCATGGAGTGCACGTCCTGCACTAAGGTCTTCACTGCGGTTGCCACATTCATAATGTTGGCCATGTTGTGCTGAAGTGTTGGTACCATTTCCTCAGACAGGAGGTGATGCAACTTTCAGCAGTGTAATTGCTCCTTTTGGTTTTTTAAAATTCTACCAATCTGGCTTCATTTGAAGAGCCTTCCAAGATGTCAACCCTCCTTATTCGTGACACCGCCTCCTCTTTTACCTCCTTCCCAGTCTCGCTTGAATAATTCATATCATGAAATATTGAACTGCCTATCCTACCACTCTCTGAAACATGTCTCAGAGAGAAACAACAATAACATCTTATCCCATGTTTTAATTTGTGCTCTGAACTCATCTGCATTGTTTGTCAGACTCCTTGCTTTAAAATAAATATCATCCAATCTTACCTTAACTGGCTTATAACTTCTATGCCTTCCTGACTCACTTGCTGTCTTCTTCTCATTTTGGCTGTGCATCTCCCCTTGCTGAACCTTCTCTCAGGATCCCACCCCTGTCAAGCTAGTTTAAACCCTCCCCAACAGCACTAGCAAACCACCCTGCAAGGATGCCGGTCCCATTTTGGTTCAGGTGCAACCCATCTGCCTTGTACAGGTCCCACCAGCCCCCAAAACGGTCCCAATGTCCCAGAAATCTAAAGCCCTCCCTCCTGCACCACCTCTCCAGCTACACATTCATCTGGACTAACCTATTTCTAAACTCACGAGCACGTGGCACCGGAAGTAATCCAGAGATTACTGCCTTCTGGGTCCTGCTTTTTAATCTACTGCTTGTCAGTTAGGATCTTGTTTGTCTCTCTGGTGGGGGTCATGCATTGGATTCAATCTGAATTTGATGTTCATAGCAAGCTTGATTGATTTGGGTCTGCAGGGTCCACCCTGTGCTTTGAGTTAAAAAAATAATCAGCCTAATTGGGTGTGACAGGCACTATGCATTTCAAGCAAAGCTAAATCACTATGCAGTGGCAACCTGCCACTAATTTTCCGGTAACTGCAGCGGAGTGACAAATAAAATCTCCAGGAAGGTGTCAACTCTTCACCAGTCAGTCTTTCAAATATCACACCATCCAAATTCAGGTAGTTCAAGATACTTTTTTAAATTCTTGGGAAATTATCAGCTATTTCTAGATTTTAAACATAATAGGTGCAGATCACGAAAGCCACTATGCAGGAGGAAATTTCTAATCAGACTGAGCAGTGGGGTGCCACTTGCCAATAGAACATTTAAAATTCAACACAAACATGCATCACCCCTAAAACAGCCAAGTTTAATTAAATGATCGTGTCCCCGGTTCTAGATTTCTGCAGGAGGAAATACCTTTTCTCCAATTATGCCATCGAAACAATAATCTTACACTTCTCAATTTAATCAGATTTTACTCTTCTATACCCAATAAATAAAGCCTCGACTGTGCAGCCCGTCACAATCCAAATCTTTTTGTTCCCAAACACACTTTTTCAGATTGTAAATTCTGACTGAGAGTTCAGCCAGTAAGATTAGAGACATTACAAAGTAAACTTTGCCATTTTTGCAGTGACTGGACAATAGTGAAATGGAGAAGGGAGAGATGGATGGAGGAGAAACACAAACATGTTTCCGGGCTCGGATTCTTTTTGACACCAGAAAGACTGCGGGAGAATCGAAACAAAGTTTAAAATCAGACAACGCTGACAAAACAAACCCGAGTTAGTCTCCAGCTGCTGATGGTCCTGTAGAGCTGGAGAAACACAGCCAGCACGGCCCGACTTTCCCCACTCACTGCCTCTGCACTCGCTTTTCTCGCTGCGCTGCGCCGCCTCCTCGCGCTTCCCGCCCTCGCGCTCGCCACCGTTTGCCGCTCTTTCAAAAATAAACCGCCACCGGCGCTGGCGCGCGGACTCAGCAACTCCCGCTTCAAACAGCCCCAAAGTGGCCGCCGCCCTCAGCAAAGCCGAAAGGAAAGAGTGATCTGACTTTGGAGAAACAATGCAGTGAACACAATAGAAATAAGAAATAAACGAGTTACTGCTGGAAGTATGAACTGCAGGTCCGGACAGATGCACAAACGATGGGGGCGATTTTGAGCCCACACTCTCCATGCGCGGGATCGGTGGCACGTGTGCCAAATCTGGAGAGAACTCGGAAAAAGCAATTCGCACGGGCGAGTTTCTAAGTTCTGGTGGCAATCTTCCAAAAAGAAGCCTGGGGTAGTCATACCAAAAAAATTAGAAGTGCTGAACAAGCGGGAGAGAATCGCACTCATTTTTGGGCAAGCTCGCAAGCACAATTGTGTGGCATTTTGTGCAAAACAAATGAGGCAAAGTGGATTGATGCCAATCGGGGGGAGTGGGCAGAGTCTATTCTTGCCAGGAAGCCGGTTGCTGACTACAGGGGGTGCTATTGCACATGTGCCTTGATCTCTCAGAGAGATCTGTCACTCACCGTGCTCCCCCTTCCCAGATATCACACCCCCAGACATCACCTCCCCCTTACCCTGGCCCTGGATCACTGGGCTCCCAGGCCGATTGCTGGCAACCCCAGTCGATCACTGGCCGAAATAAGAATTTAAATATTACAATTAGCCTCACGCCTTTTCCAAGCATGAGGCTGATTTCGATGGCAGATCGGGGCCAGTAAGATCACAAAAGGTGAGAAACCAGGTACAAAACCTGTTTTTCACCTCATAATCTTAACTGCTTCCACGTCGATCCACCGGCGTGACAAGCTGGTAAGACTGGGAGTGTCTCGGAGGGGAGTGTTGAACCGTTGGAGAAAATCTCCATTACAAAGGAGGAAGTGTTAGGTTTGTTAGAGAATATAAAGACGGACAAATCCCCAGGGCCTGATGGAATCTATCCAAGGCTGCTCAGGGAGACGAGAGGTGAAATCGTTGGGCCTCTGACGCAAATCTTTGTCTCGTCACTGG
The DNA here is from genome assembly GCF_964213995.1 of Mustelus asterias. Taxonomy (NCBI): domain Eukaryota; kingdom Metazoa; phylum Chordata; class Chondrichthyes; order Carcharhiniformes; family Triakidae; genus Mustelus; species Mustelus asterias. The sequence continues at coordinate 75,931,875 of NC_135809.1, forward strand.
ACGCAGGTGAGGTCCCAGAGGATTGGAGGATAGCTAATGTGGTCCCGTTATTTAAGAAGGGTAGGAAGGATAACCCGGGTAATTATAGGCCGGTGAGCTTGACGTCCGTGGTGGGGAAGTTGTTGGAGAAGATTCTTAGAGAAAGGATGTATGCGCATTTAGAAAAGAATAAACGCATTAACGATAGTCAGCATGGTTTTGTGAGAGGGAGGTCATGCCTCACTAACCTGGTGGTGTTTTTTGAAGAAGTGACCAGAATGGTTGACGAAGGAAGGGCCGTGGATGTTGTCTATATGGACTTTAGTAAAGCGTTTGACAAAGTCCCTCATGGTAGGCTAGTGAAAAAGGTTGGATCTCATGGGATAAAGGGGGAGGTGGCTAGATGGGTGGAGAACTGGCTTGGTCATAGAAGACAGAGGGTGGTAGTGGAAGGGACTTTTTCCGGCTGGAGGCCTGTGACTAGTGGTGTTCCGCAGGGCTCTGTATTGGGACCTCTGCTGTTTGTGATTTATATAAATGATCTGGAAGAAGGAGTAACTGGGGTGATCAGTAAGTTTGCGGACGACACAAAACTGGCAGGACTTGCAGATAGTGAGGAACATTGTCAGAGGCTACAGAAGGATATAGATAGGCTGGAAATTTGGGCAAAGAAATGGCAGATGGAGTTCAATCCTGATAAATGCGAAGTGATGCATTTTGGTGGGAATAATGTAGGGAGGAGCTACACGATAAATGGAAGAACCATAAAGGGTGTAGAGACGCAGAGGGACCTGGGTGTGCAAGTCCACAGATCTTTGAAGGTGACGTCACAGGTGGAGAAGGTGGTGAAGAAGGCATATGGCATGCTTGCCTTTATAGGACGGGGCATAGAGTATAAAAGTTGGGGTCTGATGTTGCAGATGTATAGAACGTTGGTTCGGCCGCATTTGGAATACTGCGTCCAGTTCTGGTCGCCACACTACCAGAAGGACGCGGAGGCTTTGGAGAGAGTACAGAGGAGGTTTACCAGGATGTTGCCTGGTATGGAGGGGCTTGGTTATGAGGAGAGATTGGGGAAACTGGGGTTGTTCTCCTTGGAAAGACGGAGGATGAGGGGAGACTTAATAGAGGTGTATAAAATTATGAAAGGCATAGATAGGGTGAACGATGGGAAGCTTTTCCCCGGGTCGGTGGTGACGTTCACGAGGGGTCATAGGTTCAAGGTGAAGGGGGGGAGGTTTAACACAGATATCAGAAGGACATATTTTACACAGAGGGTCGTGGGGGCCTGGAATGTGTTGCCGGGCAAGGTGGTGGAGGCGGACACACTGGGAACGTTTAAGACTTATCTAGACAGCTATATGAACGGAGTGGGAATGGAGGGATACAAAAGAGTGGTCGAGTTTGGACCAGGGAGCGGCGCGGGCTAATTGTTCTTTGTTTCTCGTTTCAAGGCTTCATTCTATGATCATCTTGCTGGTGCCAGTACAGAGCGAGACTGTGGATAGTTGGGAACCTGTCTCGGGGGCAGGGAATTCAGATGGTGTTCGTAAAGCAGAAGTGGAAATGAATAGGGTTGGGAAGCATTTTCTGATCAGGGCCAGTGTGATCTCCTGGACTCGTTTCGATCGCCACAGGGGGTCGGAGAGGAATTTCCCAGATTTTTTTTTCCCCATATTGGCCCTGGGGTTTTCACTCTGGGTTTTCGCCTCTCCCTGGAGATCACATGGTCTGGAATGGCGGGGTGGGGGTGAGTTAATAGGTTGTGATGAACAAAGCATCGTAGCTGTGAGGGACAGCTCGGTGGATAGGATATTCGGATGTAGATAGGCTGGAAAATTGGGCGGGGATCCTGGATTCAGGATTCAATCCTGGACCGGGGAGCGGCGCGGGCTTGGAGGGCCGAAGGGCCTGTTCCTGTGCTGTATTGTTCTTTGTTCTTTTGTTCTTTGACACCCCCCCGCCCCCACCAAGGGCATGATCTTACCAGCTCGCCGCACTGATCAAGATTGTATGTGGAATGGAAAATCGAGTTCGAACCCAGTTTCTCACTGCATGCAATGCCATCGGCACTGTTTTGCTGGCGGGATCAGTTTCATGCCCAAAAAGACAATTAAGTCCATTTGCATATTCATGATATTAGCATGTCACTAACGATTCCTGCACGGCATCATCCAGGCTCACTTGCGCTTACCTCCTCACTGGTCAGACCTCACGCCAGTGAGAATCACAGCTGGTCTCCATGAGCAGATGTCACTGCCCAGGTCTTCAGGGACATGGCTGGGCAGTGCCCGTGGGGCAGTGCCAGCCTTGCAATGCCCACCTGATGCCACAACAGTGCCGTGGCAGTATCAAGAGGGTGGGACGATCTTCCAAAAAAATCTAAGGTTGTGATCTTACGACCTCATCTCACCTGTCGTTCGGTGAGGCGAGGTAGTAAGATTGTGTGCAAAACAAAATTTCAAAAACATGCCCTCAGCTCTCAACTCTCTCTCGAGAAAGAATTGCTGGCTCTCCTAGCTTCATCAATGTCTCAGAGGAAGCACCATTTAGATAGCAAAGGTACCAAAGAAGAAAGAATTTCAGACAGAAGAATCAACAGAGAAAACCCAGAATATTCCGGAAGACACAAAACCTGGCTGTAATTTAGAGAATGGCTAAATTCTACTTTTGTTAATGAGTGGGAATTGTATTTATTTGAACAGCATTCTATGAGAACCCTGTTTTACTTGAGAATAGTTAATATTTAGAAGGGATTTATTTAGTTTGTTAATAGTTTAGTTAATTTGCTCACTGTTAGATAAATAAATTGTTATGTGTTGATTTTAGAGTGAGTATCAAGGATCTTTTTTTTATTTAACCATTAGAAGTCACTTTGCACACACTTTTTACAGATTATAAGGTGAGATACTCCTCTTTGGGTGTTTCAGTGTTAGTTCTCAGAGGGGGGAATCAACCTCCACTTTATTACATTTGGGCTTGGTGTTGCACGCATTCCCCCTGCCGACTGAACATCCCCCCCCCCCCTCCGCCAAGGGGTTGTGTATAAGGTCAACACCCCCCCCCAACCCCAGTGATGTCACCACAGTTACCCTGCCATCTGCCTGCTGGATAGGCTCTGTAGCTCACTGCTGACATTCCATCCCAGGCCCCACGAACAGAAACAAGCAGCAGCTCTGGCAGCTGCTGCGCCAATCGAGGGAATTCTGTTAACACGGATCATCACACTTTATGAACTCTGCAGTGCTGCCCTCGATAGGAACCCATCTCCTGACAGTCACGAGGATGCTCATCCACCATCTGTCTGAACCGCGAGCTTTTCCTGGAAGCCACTGCTCCAGACATCCACACGTGCCTATGCTTCAAGGGTTTGCAATTAGAAGCCTCGCACAACCGCCTGTTTGCTCTCCGTGCCCCCCATGGCAAGGGTGCAGTGATGGTCGCCAACCCATCGAGGTGTGCATGGCACCGGGGACAGTGTGGGGTTGCCACCATCCACATTCATGTGGACACGGGTTGCTGGGAGGGAATGCAGGTCCCAAAATGAATAATAACAGGACTGTCTCTCTTTTTTCCGACACCCTGCAACCCCCCATTCCGCACCTCCCCCCTCCACCCCCCGCCCCCCCCCCCCCCCCCCCCCCCCCCCCCCACCCCCCAACCCCGGAACAAAGATGGATTTCGACATGGAGCCAATAGATCTGACGGTCATTCTTGTGGCTGCTGCAGAGGAGGAGAAGGGAGACATCCAAGCACTGCAATGCCAGTCAAGGGCAGAGGCTGCAGCATGAGGACAGGGGCCACCAGTTGGGGGTAGCTGGCCCACCGACCTGAAGGGGGGGCCAGGACACAGAGGAGATAGAGCCCCCGGCAGTTCAGGACACGCATGTCCTTAAGTGAGCTGAAGGATTGCTGCAAGCTCCGACACTTTAAGTAGGTGGTGCAGCACCTGTGTCAGGTCCTCGTGGACCTGGCACCTCGAGGGAAAGGGGGACACCTGCTCCTGGTGGCAGTGAAGGTTAAACGTTTATGCAACTGGCTGTTTCCAGGCCGCCAGCAGGGTCCTCTGTGGGATTTCCCAGTCCTCAGTCCTCAAGTGTGTCCAGCAAGAAGCCTGGGCTGCAGGATTTCCCGTCATTGCTGGGATGCCAAGCGTGCAGGGGGCAATTGATTGTACGCACGTCTCCCAAAATGTCCGGCACCGCAATTCATGAAGAAGAACGTGTTCCTGAATGTTCAGATGGTCTGTGACCACAGGATGAACTTCATGCACATGTGTGCACGCCACCCAGGGAACATGCATGATAGTTCCATTTTGCAGAGCTCTGAAATCCCCAACCTCTTCGAAGACCGACCCAGGCTTCCAGGATGGCTCCTGAGGGATAAGGACTAGCGGCTAATGACTTAGCTGATGCCACCAGTGAGGAGGTCAGAAACAGAGGCAGAGACCCATTATAATGAGACCCACGCTGCTACCCAATCTATTGTCAAGCGATGCACTGGGCTCCTAACAATGCAGTTCCATTACTCTGGTGGGGCCCTCCAGTGCAGCCCGCTGAGAGTCTCCTGTACCATCGTGGTCTGATGTGAACTCCACAACCTGGCAGGGCAGCGGAGTGACTTCTTGGAAGAGGAGAAGGGCAACCATGTGGATGCCCCTGGGAATCCCCAGGAGGATGTGAAGGATGAAGAGAAGGCTGAGGAGGATTGGGGGCATTGAGGTCAGGTGGCAGCAGGTGAGCAGCAGGACAGGGCGGTGAGGGAGGCCCTCATCGCCACAAGGTTCTCTGACTAGGTAACGTGCGGTGTGCACCAGCAGCAAACCCCACTCCCTTCCCCCAGTAGCCTGCAACTCCCCACCCAACCCTTGTCCACACCCTCCAGCCATGGGTCCTTCTGACAGGGGTGGCACAATGGTCAGCACTGCTGCCTCACAGCATCTGGACCCTGGTTCAATTTTGGCCCTGGGTGACTGTGTGGAGTTTGCACATTCACCCCATATCTGCGTGGATTTCTTTGGTTGCTCTGATTTCCTCCACAGTCCAAAGCTGTGTGGTTTCAGTTGATTGGCCATGCTAAACTGACCCTCGTGTCAGGGGAATTAGAAGAGTCAATATATGGATTACGGGTTTGGGCCTGGGTGGTATTATTGTCAATGTAGGTTTGATGGGCCAAATGGTTTCCTTCTGCACTGTAGAGATTTTATGATTCTATGACATTACATCAGGGTGATGAGCCTGGGTGGGCCGTGTTAGCATGTTAGCTACCCAGACAGGCGGCGATGGCAACTTTCAAAACAGCACACTGTGATGCTGCCCTGATGCAAAACAAGTCTTTCTCCACCCTGTTCTCTTCATGTACACTGGCGCCTGGGCCCACATCTGTGTGGGGGTCAGGGCACAATCATCCGGTGCAATGCCCAGAGGCTGAGGAAGGGGGGTGGTGGGTGGCAGGATGAATGTATCTGTGCCATCTTGTTCATCCTGCTGCCCATGAGATGCACCGGTGTCAGGAAGTGAGAAGTCAGAAGGCCCTGCGACAACTGGAGTCTCCCAAGTGGATGGCACTGGCAGGTTTCCAGTCCTTCCTCCTCCCTCTGGGTGCCAATGGGCCCCTGGGACATTCCATGGAATGGCAGAGCAACTGGACTGAAGTCCCGGTGTAACCTGGCCCTGCTAGTTCTGGAGGCCCAACTCTACTTATCCCAAAGTGTATGAGCCCTCAGTGATGGCCCTCTGAGTCTGGCCTAAGATCTCGATGCCTGCTGCAAGTCCCTCTCAGACTGGGCCCAATGTCTGTGGGGCAGGTGTGGGGATGGCGATGGCAGGAGATGTCCCAGGACACTGGGAGATTGAAACACCTGTGCAATGGTGCCTCAAGAGGTCAGCAGCCAGCTTTTCTGGCATGCTCAGGCTCTGCCCTCACTCTCTCCATCATTACTAACACACATTGTTGGCATCGGGGGCAGTGGGACACCCCCAATGAGTCCCCAGTGTTATCCGGCTTTTAATTTAAACACCTTGCAAGCATTCCAGTATAATGAGACGAACAAGAACATCATTCAACTAGTTCTTCACTTAATACCTCTTGTACCAACTCAAACAGAAACAGTTGCAACTCTTTAACGCTTTTACTGAACTTTACCACTTAACTGAACATCAAGAGGGCAATTCTCCCATTCTGACCTGCTAATTATTTGGTGGGTCGGGCCGGGAGATTCGTGTGTCGGCCATTTCGCGGGATCCCCGCGAGCGTTTACGACCCCGTGCGCATCTCCCAACCTGAAAAAAACTGGCGCCGTTGGGATCGCACTGAAAACCAGCGTACAGCTGATTAGCATTGCTTACCATATTTTGGCATGCTATTATTGGAATCGACATGGCAATCTCCGCCCACATTAGCATCTTCCACCTCCTTAGCGTGATGTCACTTTGGCGCGAATCAGAGTAGGTATATAAAGATCTCAACCTGGCGTGGCAGCCTTGAACTGCTGTGAGGAGGTAAGTGCCGTGGACCTGAAGTTATGGTGTGGAGACCTGAAGTTAGCGCAGTGTGAGGGATGTTGCAGGCAGGCCCTGGAGATGTTTGCTGTGGGCTACCTCCTGGCTATCTTCAGGTGCTGGTCTGTGGACCAATGATATCAGGGTGGGGGGGGTGGAGGGTGGTTGGTGGGCGGATGCAGGCCGGGGCTTCTATTTTCTCAGAGCTCTGTGGGAAAGGGCCCTGAAAGAGTGCTGCTCGGCCTTCCCTTCAGGGCACTGTGCAGTGGCATTGTCTGCCGTGGGGGTGTGGTCAGGGACTGCACTGAGTGCTGGGGATCCGGCAGGTGGGAGGGAGGGGGGAGGGGGGAGGGGGTGGAGGGAGAAGTGCACCATATGCTGACTGAGGCCTAACCAGATCAAGCAATTGGTTCTCCAGGCCAGGCACTGAGGTTCAGACGTAGACTGCTTGGAATCTGCAGTCAGTGGGGACTCATCTGGTGATAATTAGCAGTCTGCCCCTGTCCTGTGACACTGACCAGCAACATATGCCTGTAATGAATGCTACAGTTGCACACATGGCAATGGTTCAAGGGTGTGCAGCGCCCACGGTTGCGCACCAATCTGCATAATCTGTGCCAGCATTTGTCATGATGGGAATTTCACACAACCCTAATCGGGTCAGCATGGCACCGTGGATTGTGTGGTGTTGCCAGCACCCACAAGTGGGGATGATGGCCCATGTGAGGGATTGGGGTGGTACTGGGTCTATGCAGTCAATGACATTAATCTGTCATTCTTTGCTCTTTCAAAACCCCATCTGTGCAGATGGATCTTGGACTGATCGATTTGGAGCTGGCCATTATGATGGCGGAGGAGGAGGAGGAGGAGGAGGAGGAGGCGGCTCAGGAGGTGGGGGGCATGAGATCACCGCAGGAACAGCCAATACCAGTGCCTCGGGAAGGAGGGCTGGGGGCTGCCACTGAGGGCCAGGAGGTGAGTGAGCAGTCTCCTGAAAGGGTGCGCAGAAGGCGAAGGGTGCAGAGGGCAAGGAGGTACAGGGCCCAGAATTCCATTGAGGCCCTCTCGGAGGTGATGTGCCGTCGCCAGCTGCGACTTTCCAAGAGCATGGTGCGGCACCTTTGTGAGCCGTTCATACACCTGGCACCTCAGGGGAGGGGCGGCCACCCGTTCCCTGTGGAAGTTAAGGTGACCGCTGTCCTGAACTTTTATGCAACTGGGTCTTTTCAAGCAGCCAGTGGTGACCTCAGTGGGATCTCCCAGGCCTCTGTGCACAGATGTGTGTGGCAGGTCACAAATGCCCTGTATACCCGGGCAGGACAGTACATAAACTTTGATGTGGGCCATTCACAGCAGGAGATCGAGCTATAGGCTTTGCAGACATAGTAGGGATGCCGAATGTACAGGGAGCAGTGGACACAAATCGCCTTGTGGGCCTCACATGGAACACTACAGCCATTTGTCAACAGGAAAGGGCTCCACTCCCTGAATGTGCAGATCATGTGTAACCATCTGATGCGAATCATGCAGGTCGATGCACGCCATCCAGGGAGTGTCCATGATAGCTTTGTCCTGAGGCAGTCGGACATCCCTGACCTCTTTGAAGACCAGCCTAGGCTGCCGGCATGGTTCCTGGGGGACAAGGCTCATGGCTGATTACACCTGTGTGGAGGCCCGAGACCGAGGCGGAGGCCCTCTACAACGAGGCCCATGTTGCCACTCGGTCCATAGTGGGGCGGTGCATTGGCCTGCTTAAAATGCGGTTTTGCTGCCTGGACTGCTCTGTGGAGAGGAAGGGGGGTGCAGTGGTGGGGGGTGGGGGTGCCTCCAGTATGACCCTGTGCATGCCTCACGCATTATAATTGTGTGCTGCATTCTGCACAACATTGCCCAGCAGTGGGGAGACCAGCTCGAGCAGGGGGAGGAGGACGAGGAGGAGGAGGAGTGGCAAGGGGGCAAGGTGGACGTCCTGCTGTATGAGAAGCCAGAAGAAGGAGGGCAGGAGGCGATGGCAGGTGTCCGGCAGAGAACGGCAGCGAGCGACGCCTTAATCGCAGCCTGCTTCACCTAGCTGTTGCTGTGCAGTGAGGGTGCTGCAACCACCACACATCCACCACACCCCAGGAGCAAGTGCAATCGCCATTCCGCCTCCAAACCAAACTGAGCCCTCAAACTACATCACCTTTCTCCAGCCTCTCTCATCCCACCTCCTTTGTCCCCCAGAAACATCCAAACCTGTTAATGTGCCTGGGCTGACAATGGTTGCAAGTCTTGGTTGAAGGCTGGAGGATGATGACGACTTGCTGTTGTGCACATTGGGATCCTGCCCCTGGTGTCACTCAAGTCTGACTCCTTCCTGTTCTCTGAATGCATGCTGCTACCCTGGCTCACATAGTTATAAGGGTTGAGGACACAAGTTTGTGGGGCAATCAGTGGGTGGTGGGGGTGCACTTGCACCAAGGGTCTGGTGGATGTTGAGGAAGGTAGGGCAGGCACCCTGTAACATGTGGCTGAATCTCGCAAGGCATATCAGACAGCACCTCTATGCATGGGAATGGGGACCACTCAGCTCTGTGGGAGGGAGAATCAGAGACACATTAGTCACAGCTGTGAGGTGCAAATAAAAGTTTATCGTGCTCTTAACATTAGTGATGTAGAAACCCTGACTATTAGTGACCTTCACTCGGGCCCTCTGAGTGAACCTACAACTTTCTAACTTTGTGTGGCCCACTGCTTCTTCTAGGTGCTATCCCAGGATGCACATCGGAGGTGGAGGTGTCCAGCTGTGATGCACGCCCCGTTTCCTGTGATGCCTTTTGTGGACATCCCCTGGGTGACCGGGACCTGGGGGGCCCCGGCTGACTTGCGGATGACACTGTTTCTTTGCCACTCTGTTCATCTAGCTGGCCCTGAGATGCTGCGGTGTGAGGAAAGGGGAATCGGAAGGTTTTGGGATGTCCGGTATCTCCTGTATGGAAGGCCACGGCATGGGCTTGAGCTCTTCCTTCTCCCTTGGGGTGTCTAGAGGCCCCGGAGACACTCCATGGGATGCCAGGGTAGCTGGACTGAGCTCCAGAAGCTCTGGCTTCACCTGGCCCTGTCAGTCCTCGAGGCCCAGATACGTCTGCCCATGGTCTATGATCCCTCAGCCCTGGCCCTCTGAGACTGGGGCAAGCTCTGGAGCCCCTCTGCCACAGCATTCTGTGAGTGAGCCTGGCTCTGGAGCCCCTCAGCATTAGCCCTCTGAGACTGGGCTAAGTTGTCGAGGCTCACAGCCACAGCCTGCTGTGTCTCCAGAATGCCATCGAGAGTCCCAGCCATGACCAGCAGTGTTTCCCACATGCTCCCGACACCCATGGCCATGGAACGATGTGCCTCCTGGATGCTGGCAACACCCATGCCCATGTCCTGTTGTGTCTCCAGGATGGCCTGGACTCTGTCACCCTTGAGGACAGATCCCTGAGCCAGACTTTCCACTGCGGTCGCCAGCCTTGCAATGTTGGCCTGCTTCATACGCTGTGTCGGCACCACCTCCTGCAACAGCACTCTGTTTGATCCCTCTAAACAGCCTTGCATTTGCAGCATGGTTGCTGACAGCCCATCCACAACTCCCCGAGTTTGCTGATGGAACTCCACCAGCTTCGGGATGAACGAACCCTGAGGTCCAGCATCGGCTTGGGGACCGCTGAATCCTCACCTCTAGTAGGCCTCTGTGTGCCTGAGCCCTCGGATGTGCCCGCCTCCACCCGATGTGCATCAGTGTCTGTGATGTGCTCACCACTAAGTGACTCAGAAGCCTCAGCACTAAAAATACCCACTGTGGTGATAGTCTCTGCATTGGTGGGTTGTGTGGTAGATGCCTGTGCCGCTTCACTGGTGCTGTCCTTGGAGGATTCTTCAGGGCCTCCCTCCGAGGTGTTGTCCAGGGTGTTGTGAGGAGTTTGCTGAACAAGGGGGACACCAACACCCGAAGGGATGAGTTTGTCTGGGTCCAGTGCTTCAATAGGGAACACACATTAGGGGAATGGAGGGAAAGCATCCTGCGCAGCATCACACTTACTTCGAGGAGGACTTAGGTTGAGGGCTACACTGATGCTCACTTGCATGCTGGATGCCGATCTGGCAGTCCGTCACCATTCTGCATGCCCCATCACCCCTGCCAGCTCCATGGCATGCTGCTTGCTATTTGAACTTTCAGAAAGCATTTGACAAGGTCCCGCATAAGAGATAATCGTGCAAGATTAAAGGGCATTGGGATGGGGTGAAGTGTATTGAGATGGATAGAAAACTGGTTGGCAGAGAGGAAACAAAGAGTAGGAATGAATGGGTCCTTTTCAAATTGGCAGGCAGTAACTAGTGGGGGCCACAGGGGTCGGTGCTGGGACCCCAGCTATTCATAACATATATTAATGATTTGGATGAGGGAACAAAATGTAACATCTCAAAGTTTGCAGATGATACCAAGTTGGGTGGGAGGGTGAACTGTGACGAGGATGCAGGGATCCTTCAGCATGATCTGGACAGGTTGGGCGAGTGGGCAAATCAAGGGCAGATGCAGTATAATTTGGATAAATGTGAGGTTATTCACTTTGGAAACAAAAACAAGAAGGCAGATTACTCCCTGAACGGCTGTAAATTGGGAGAGGGGAGTGTGCAGCCGGATCTGGATGTCATTGTGCAGCAGTCGCTGAAGGTAAGCATGCAGGTACAGCAGGCGGTAAAGAAGGCAAATGGCATGTTGGCCTTCATTGCGAGAGGTTCGAGTACAGGAGCAGGGATGTGTTGTTGCAATTATACAGAGCCTTGGTGAGGCCACACCTAGAGTATTGTGTGCAGTTTTGGTCTCCTTTTCTGAGGAAGGATGTTCTTGCTCTCGAGGAAGTGCAGCAAAGCTTTACCAGGCTGATTCTGGGGATGGAGGGACTGATGTATGAGGAGACATTAACTAGGTTAGGATTGTTTTCGCTGGAGTTCGGATGAATGAGGGAGGATCTCATTGAGACTTATAAAATTCTAACAGGATTAGACAGGGTAGATGCAGGACGAATGTTCCTGATGGTGGGGGTGTCCAGAACCAGAGGTCACAGTCTGAGGACTCAAGGTAGACCATTTAGAACGGAGATGAGGAGACCTTTCTTCACCCAAAGATAGTGAGCTTGTGGAATTCATTACTACAGGATGTAGCTGATACCAAAACATTGAATGTATTCAAGAGACAGCCAGATATAGCACTTGGGGTGAACAGGATCAAAGGTTATGGGGAGAAGGCTGGATTAGGCTATTGAGTTGATCAATCAGCCATGATCGTGATGAATGGCAGAGCAGGCTCGAAGGGCTGAATGGCCTCCTCCTGCTCCTGTGTTTCTATGTTTCTGTTACCTTGGGTGTAAAGAAATCAAGGTAGCTGCTGGAAACACGAATGCAAAGTGCTCATACTGGAATCCTCCATAAGCAAAAAATGGCAAGAGTTTTCAGCATTGTGGGACCCTTGGATGAAAATGTGGAGAAATGGAACTCTTACACTGAGCGTTTTGACTATTTTGTACAGCCAAATAAAATAGCTGAAGATGTTATGGTGACCACTTTCCTGAGTGCGATGGGGTGGTGGTGGGGGGGGGGGGGGGGGGGCGGGGAGGTGGTGTGCAGAGAACTTTTAATCTCCTCTGTAGTTAACTGCAACCTGCTGAGCCAGGCACTAAAACATACAAGCAGATTGTGGAAATTTTGTAAGCACATTTTTCACTGCAATCCCTGATGATTGCTGAGTGCTTTAGATTCCATAAAAGAAACCAAGACAGTGGGAATCAATCATGCAAATTGTGGCAATGCTTAAAAGACTTGCAGAATACTGTGAGTTTGGCACCAATCGGGACAGATCTGTTTGTGGTCTGTGCAGCAAGGCAGTATAAAAATGTCTGTTAACTGAGAGTAATCTTATTCTGCACAGGCCATTGAAGTTCCTATTACTATGAAGCTGGCTGCAAAGGAAGCCCAGCAATTGAGGTAGTGTACTGAATACACAAAATACCTGCTGAATCGACACCCAAGAGTTTCAAGATTCATACATGTTACCGGTGTGCAAAGCCAAGGCATTCTGCTACTGAACCCTGGTGTAAAGACATGGATTGTCAAAGTTGTAGAAAAAAGGACACAGAGCATGCCTGAAGGAAGAAAAAACAAGTTATAAATAAAAATAAGAAGCAAGAACAAACCAATACAGCATTTAAACAAAGCAAAAGGAGAAAAGTTCATGCTGGACAAAAGGGTCGAGAAAAGTCAAGTGACTCAGACAGAGGAGAAATTATCACTAAATGTGCTAGCCATGTTGGGTACTACAGACAGATACTGGGTTACTCCGCTGTTGGATGGACAGCCAGTAAGCATGGAAGTTGACACTGGGGCTGCAGCCTCATTCGTGCTCGAGACTATCGACAAGAAGAAACTCAAACACATCCCCTTAAAGCCACCAAAGATAGTGCTGAAGATGTACAGAGGAGATGTAATTCCCCTGAAGAGCTGCATTGAAGTAGCTATACAACTTAATGGGCAAACAGCAGATTTCTCTACACTTAGTGAAGGAAAATTACCCAGCATTGATAGGTTGTGCATGGCTGGAGAAGATACGGCTGAATTGGCCTGAAGTCAACATGATGACCAAGGGAGAATCTGGCCTCATGAGAATCTTAAAGAAGCACGTTGTTGTTTTCGATGGAGAATTAGGGAACATGAAGAACAATACAATCAAACTGAAAATAAAGAAGGAAGCCAAACGAAATGCTTGAAGGCAAGGCCTGCACCGTATGCTATTAGGCCAAAGGTAGAGGCTGACTTGGAGCAACTTGTGAAGATTGGAGTCTTGGAACCTGTCAGCATTAATGAGTGGGCCAGGCCAACTGTTCCAGTCACCAAGAAAGATGGATCCATCAGGATTTGTGGAGACTTCAAAGCCACCATAAATCCAGTGTTATGTGCTGAATAGTATCCATTACTTCACATTGAGGAATTGTTTGGAGGATTGGCAGTAGGCCAACATTTCAGCAAAATTTCCCTGAGCTAGCTCTACTTGCTGATGAATGTAGACAAGTCGTCACAGGAACTTCCGACAATCGTGATACACAAAGGCTTGTTCTAGTACTGAAGATTGTTGTTTGGTGTCACATCTGCTCCTGTATTGTTTCAAACGGCAGTGGATCAGACTCTGAGTGGACTGAGTGGAGTCCAGGACTACCTGGATATCATCCTGGTCACTGGAAGAAATGAAAAGGAACCTTCGAAACTTGGATGCCACTCTCCAGAGATTAGAAGACCACGGTCTGAGAGTCCTGAAAGACAAGTATGAGTTCTTCCAATCCACTATTTAACATTTGGGACATGTGATTGATGCCACTGGCCTTCTCAAACTCCTTCTAAGGAAAAGGCTATTACGGAGGCACCTGCACCTCAGAATATTAACCAGTTATGTTCCTTCCTGGGATTGTTGAACGGTTACTGTAGATTTGCCCCAAACTTCTTTTGCCAGAAAAGAAATGGAAGTGGTCAGATCAATGCAATAATGCCTTCATGCAAGCTAAAGAAGCATTACTTAAATCTGACGTTCTCACACACTTCAATCTTACTTCACTCTTACAGTTAGCTTGTGCTGAATCTCTTAATGGTATAGGAGTGGTGGTGTTCCAAATCATGCCACCGAGTGAAGAATGCCACATTGCTTTTGCTTCTCAAACCTTGAACAAAGCTGAAAGTAACAATGCCCAAATTGAACGGGAAGCATTAGGGATCATCTTTGGGGTTAAGAAATTCCATCAGTTCCTGTATGGGAGAGTTTACATTGTTCACAAACAATTGTCCACTCACTACCATTTTTGGACCACACACAGGAATTCCATCACTTGCAGCAAGTAGAGGACAAAGATGAGCAAGGCTTTTAGCAAGTCTAAAGGCAGCAATTCAGCTACAGCTTCTACGTTCTATGAAGAACATAGAAAGTGCAAGAGGGAACTTACAAAAAAAATTAGAAGAACAAAAAGGGGGCATGAAAATGGACTTGCGATCAGGATTAGGGAGAATCCTAATATATTTTATAAATACATTAAAGGGAAGAGGTTAACCAGGGAAAGGGACTTTGTCCGCATTAGGGACAATGGGGCAATCTGTGTGTGAAGCCGTAGGATATTGGAATGGTGTTAAATGAATACTTCTCTTCTGTTTTCATTCTGAAAAGGAAAACCTAGATATGGAACTCAGGAAAAAGGAACTGTGAGAAACTTGCACAGTTTGACATAGGAAATGGGGAAGGAGCAGGAAGAAAAAGCAGCGGTATTTAAAGGAGAAGGGACGCGGGGTGGAGACAGTTAACAGAGAAGGAACGCAGAACGGACACTTTTTAAGTAGCAGGAAGAAAAAGCAGTTTTTAAAAAATGTTTTGTGCGCATGTGCCTGGAGTCAGTCGTTAGTTCGAGTGAGGGTTAAAGAGGAGAATGCACTATTCAGCGGGCAGCGTTGTAGCAGGCAGCGGAGTGAGCAGGTAGCAGAGTGAGAGCTGAAGGGCTTTGGCTCAACGGGCTTAGGAGGAAACGGGCGAGGGAGAGTAGGTTTCTCAACTTTTAAATCTTAGTTCTATCCCTGTGGAATCTGAGGAAAAGGGGCATTATGAATGTGAAGCCAGTTTGCTGTTCTCAGTGCCGGATGTGGGAGGTCGTGGAGTCTCCTAGCCTCCCAGAAGTGCATATCTGCGCTGGGTGCGTTTAGCTGCGGCTCCTAAGGGACCGAGTTAGGGAACGGGAGCTGCAGTTCGAGGACATTCGTCTGGTCAGGGAAAACGAGGAGGTGATAGATAGGAGTTATAGGCAGGTGGTTACACCGGGGCCACAAGAAGCAGGCAAGTGGGTCATAGTCAGGAAAGGGAGAAGTCAGGTGGTAGAGTACCCCAGTGGTTGTGCCCCTTAAATATAAGTACTCTTGTTTGAGTACTGTTGGGGTGGACAGCCCACCTGGTAGAAGCAGCAGTGGTCGTGCCTCCGGCGCGGAGTCCAGCCTTGTAGTACAGAAGGGTAAGGAAAGGAGGAGGAAGGCAGTGGTGATAGGGGACTCGACAGTGAGGGGGTCAGACAGGCGTTTCTGTGGAGGAAGTCGAGAAACGCGGATGGTGGTTTGCCTCCCTGGTGCCGGGATCAGGGATGTTTCTGACCGTATCCAAGAAATCCTGAAGTGGGAGGGAGAGGAGCCAGAGGTCGTGGTGCATACTGGTACCAGTGACATAGGCAGGAAAGGGGAAGGGGTTATGAAAGGAGAATATAGGAAGTTAAGTAGGGAGTTAAGAAGAAGGAACGCAAAGGTAGTAATCTCGGGATTGCTGCCTGTGCCACAAGACAGTGAGGAAAGGAACGAAATAAGGTGGAGGATAAATGCGTGGCTGAGGGATTGGAGCAGGGGTCAGGGATTCAGGTTCCTGGATCATTGGGATCTCTTTAGGGGCAGGTGCTACCTGTACAAAAAGGACGGGTTTCACTTAAATCCCAGGGGGACCAATATCCTGGCGGGAAGGTTTGCTAAGGCTACTGGGGAGTGTTTAAACTAGAATGGTTGGGGGGTGGGAATCGAAATGAGGTGATTGGGAGAGAGGAGGTTAGCTTAAAAATAAAAGGGGCTTGTAGACGGTGTCAGACCTTGGAATAGTGCCCCTTCTTGCCGCAGGCGGAGCACAACACCGCTTTAGCTGGACATCGCTGCCGAGGGTGTTTCACCCCCCCACAGAAGTAACACCGCGGGCCACCTGGAGCTGCTGCCGTCGTCAGGTCCGAGACTGGGAATGCAATCGCGCAGTTTTTCGGTTCCGCTGAATGAAGTGGGGTCTGTGACTGCCCCTGCCAAGCTGTCTCCACGTGGTCGTCGGGGTACATCGCCAGACTTCTGGAGGCTGTTTCTGGAGCGTCAGCTAACTCTATGGATTTAGTGAGATCGAGGTTACCTTGCTCGAATAGCCGAAGGCGGATGTACGACGAGCCGATTCCCGCCACGAACGCATCTCAAGCTAGGTCGTTCATGTACTGGTCTGCCAACACTGACTTGCAGTTGCAGGCTCTGGCTAGCTGTTGAAGCTCGCACGCGTACTGTTCCGTCGTTTCGCCGGGCTGCCGCCATCGAGTGGCGAGAAGGTATCGAGCATGCATCTCATTCGGCGGTTTGTTGTATCGCTTCTTGAGAAGCTCGAGGGCCCCTTTGTAGTCGGTGGCCCCACGGATCGCTAGGTATACAGCGTCGCTTACCCTCGCGTGGAGGACCCGGAGTCTGTCGGCGGCGTCGGTGACCGCTGTGGAGGCATCGAGGTAATCTTGGAAACACTTCAACCAGTGGTCGAAAGTGTTCGATGCTCCCGCCGCACGTGGGTCCAATGTAAGCCGTTCGGGTTTAAGCATTTGCTCCATGTTTTCTTTGTCGTTTTTAAGAATTTACTTGTTGGCAATAAAATTGATGCGCGATATAACACACGAGAGGCTGGATGTACTCGGGAAATAAAGGCTTTTATTGCCAACAATAACAGAGCTACCATATACAGTATATGATCCCAGACTAAAGGGTCACCAGGCAGAGCAGTGACCTTTATACCTCTCCCAGGAGGCGGAGCCGACTGGGGTGTACCATAAGGACTATATTAACAGGTAGAACAGCCCAACCCTAACCCCAACAGTAACATATATAGTGCATTCACTCCGAAAGCTTATGGTATTTGCTACCAAATAAACCTGTTGGACTTTTACCTGGTGTTGTGAGACTTCTTACTGTGTTTACCCCAGTCCAACGCCGGCATCTCCATATCTGATCGAAGACAGAGGGTGGTGGTGGATGGAAGATTTTCGGATTGGAGGCAGGTTGCTAGCGGAGTGCCACAGGGATCAGTGCTTGGTCCTCTGCTCTTTGTGATTTTTATTAATGACTTAGAGGAGGGGGCTGAAGGGTGGATCAGTAAATTTGCTGATGACACCAAGATTGGTGGAGTAGTGGATGAGGTGGAGGGCTGTTGTAGGCTGCAAAGAGACATAGATAGGATGCAAAGCTGGGCTGAAAAATGGCAAATGGAGTTTAACCCTGATAAATGTGAGGTGATTCATTTTGGTAGGACTAATTTAAATGTGGATTACAGGGTCAAAGGTAGGGTTCTGAAGACTGTGGAGGAACAGAGAGACCTTGGGTTCCATATCCACAGATCTCTAAAGGTTGCCACTCAAGTGGATAGAGCTGTGAAGAAGGCCTATAGTGTGTTAGCTTTTATTAACAGGGGGTTGGAGTTTAAGAGCCGTGGGGTTATGCTGCAACTGTACAGGACCTTGGTGAGACCACATTTGGAATATTGTGTGCAGTTCTGGTCACCTCACTATAAGAAGGATGTGGAAGCGCTGGAAAGAGTGCAGAGGAGATTTACCAGGATGCTGCCTGGTTTGGAGGGTAGGTCTTATGAGGAAAGGTTGAGGGAGCTAGGGCTGTTCTCTCTGGAGCGGAGGAGGCTGAGGGGAGACTTAATTGAGGTTTATAAAATGATGAAGGGGATAGATAGAGTGAACGTTCAAAGACTATTTCCTCGGGTGGATGGAGCTATTACAAGGGGGCATAACTATAGGGTTCATGGTGGGAGATATAGGAAGGATATCAGAGGTAGGTTCTTTATGCAGAGAGTGGTTGGGGTATGGAATGGACTGCCTGCAGTGATAGTGGAGTCAGACACTTTAGGAACATTTAAGTGGT
The DNA here is from genome assembly GCF_964213995.1 of Mustelus asterias. Taxonomy (NCBI): domain Eukaryota; kingdom Metazoa; phylum Chordata; class Chondrichthyes; order Carcharhiniformes; family Triakidae; genus Mustelus; species Mustelus asterias. Next base: position 75,950,093 of record NC_135809.1, read on the forward strand.
TATTGGATAGGCACATGGAGCACACCAGGATGGTAGGGAGTGGGATAGCTTGATCTTGGTTTCTGATAAAGCTCGGCGCAACATCGTGGGCCGAAGGGCCTGTTCTGTGCTGTACTGTTCTATCTATGTAAACGCCACTAGCTTTCGGAGCGCTGCTCCTTCGTCAGATCTCCCACTCACCTGACGAAAGTGAAGAAATAGTTTTGGGGAAATTGATGGGATTGAAAGTGGATAAATTTCCAGGGTTTTGATAATCATCCCAGACTACTTAAGGATGTGGCCCTGGAAATAGTAGATCCATTGGAAGTCATTTTCTAAAATCCTTTGGACTCGGGACTTGTTCCTACAGATTGGAGGGTAGCTAATGTAAGCCCCCTATTCAAAAAAAGGGTGAAGAGAAAACAGGAAACTAAAGACCAGTGAGCCAAACGTCGGTACTCGGGAAGTTGCTAGAGTTTATTATCAAAGATTTCCTAGCTCGGCATTTGGAAAGTCGTGTTATAATCAGACAAAGTCAGCATGGATTTACAGAAGGGAAATCATGGTTGATGAATCTATTGGAATTCTTTGAGGATGCGACTAGTAGAGTTGACCAAGGAGGACCAATGGATGTGGTTTATTGAGAGTTTTAGAAGGCTTTCGACAAGGTCTCACATAGCAGACTATTATGTAAAGTTAAAGCGCATGAGATTGTGGGTAGTGTCTTGAGATGGATAGAAAGATAGTTAGCAGATAGGAAACAAAGAGTTGGCATAAATGGGTCTTTTTCTAATTGGCAGTCGGTGACTAATGGGGTTCCATGGAGATCTGTGCTAGGACCCCAACTGTTCACATTATATATTAATGATTTGGAAGAGGGAACCGAATGTATTATCTCCAAATTTGCAGATGATGCAAAGTTGGATGGGAGGATGCGGCGATGCTTCAATGTGATTTGGACAGTATAATATGGATAAATGTGAGGTTATCCACTTCGATAGCAATAAAATGAAAGCAGATTATTATTTGAATGGGTGTAAATTAAGGTGGATACTCAGCGAGACCTCGGTGTCCTCATGTACCAGTTGCTGAAAGTGCACAAGTACAGCAGGCAGTAATGAAGGCAAATGGCATATTGGCCTTCATAGTGAGAGGATTTGAGTGTAGGAATAGGTCTGTTTTACTGCAATTGTACAGGGCGCTGGTGAGGTCAAACCTGGAATAGTGTGTGCAATATTAGTGTCTTTATCTGAGGAAGGATGTCCTTGCTATAGGGGGAGTGCAGCGAAGCTTTACCAGGCTGATTCCTGGGATGGCAGATCTATAAAATGACAAGAGACGAATTCGGTTTGGATCATATTGGAGTTTAGAAGAGTGAGAGGGGATCTCAGAAATATATAAACTTCTGTTGTGCCTGCCTCACGGTCTGTTTTAATCCTTATACGGTGGACAAAGAATTGCGAGTAGACTTCTTGTTAGTACAACAATATTTATTTAAACACACAATCAATAATCACCCACCCAACCAACCAGAAATACTAAAGTTCAAGTCCAATACGAGACTTTGACTTAGCTTTTGCATGACTGGCAAGACCCAGGCAGATATTGGCCTTTATCTGTGTGCTGATCTCTGTAGTCCTCTGCGTAGTCTGGTCCTTTGGTCTGGTCTGATACTCTGGCTCTGGTCTTCCTTCCTTCTTGGGTGCGGTGGCTCTCCTCGTGCTGGTCATTGCTGGCGATGGTCACCATTGTTGTTGCTCGTTCGTGGGGTCAGAGAGAGAGAGATTCTTTGTTGTGCAGCATCCTTTGTACACCGTTGGTTTTTGCGCCCCTTTTGGCCATTGCCAATCAATCGATCAGGACTTGATCACCCTGATCGATAAAGTCCAATCGGGTTTCCTGTAAACATTGCTCTGCTGAATTAGAGGGGACTGTGATTCAAGGGTGAACCCTGCATCCTGTTGTGGGCAAAGTTTTGGGAAGGATTGTAAGAGATAGGATTTATAATCATCTAGAAAGGAATAATTTGATTAGGGATAGTCAGCACGGTTTTGTGAAGGGTAGGTCGTGCCTCACAAACCTTATTGAGTTCTTTGAGAAGGTGACCAAAGAGGTGGATGAGGGTAAAGCAGTTGATGTGGTGTATACGGATTTCAGTAAAGCGTTTGATAAGCTATTGCAGAAAATACGGACGCATGGGATTGAGGGTGATTTAGCGGTTTGGATCAGAAATTGGCTCGCTGTAAGAAGACAGAGGGTGGTGGTTGATGGGAAATGGTCATCCTGGAGTTCAGTTACTAGTGGTGTACCGCAAGGCTCTGTTTTGGGGCCACTGCTGTTTGTCATTTTTATAAATGACCTGGATGAGGGCGTAGAAGGCTGGGTTAGTAAATTTGCGGATGACACTAAAGTCGGTGGAGTTGTGGACAATGCGGAAGGATGTTGCAGGTTACAGAGGGACATAGATAAGCTGCAGAGCTGGGCTGAGAGGTAGCAAATGGAGTTTAATGCGGAAAAGTGTGAGGTGATTCACTTTGGAAGGAGTAACAGGAACACAGAGTTCCCTAAAAAACCTAACACTTTCTCTCTTGTAATGGAGATTTTCTCTAACGGGTCAACACCTCCCTCCGAGACACTCCCGGTTAACACGCCCCTCTCCTTCGTGAATACAGATGCAAAGTATTCATTTAGGATCTCCCCTATTCCCTTGGGTACTAAGCATAATTCCCCTCCTTTGTCCCTGAGAGGTCCGATTTTCTCCCTGACAACTCTTTTGTTCCTAACGTATGAATAGAATGCCTTAGGATTCTCCTTAATCCTGCCTGCCAAGAACATCTCATGACCTCTTTTTGCCCTTCTAACTCCCCGTTTGAGTTCTTTCCTACTCTCTCTGTATTCCTCCAGAGCTCCATCTGTTTTCTGTTGCCTGGACTTAACGTACGCCTCCCTTTTCATTTTAATCAGATCCTCAATTTCCCTGGTTATCCACGGCTCTCGAATCCTACCTTTCCTATCTTTCCTTTTTACAGGCACATGCCTATCCTGCAGCCTTATCAATAGTTCCTTAAAAGACTCCCACATGCCAGACGCGGACTTACCCTCGAACATCCTCTCCCAATCAACATCCACCAATTCCTGCCTAATCCGGCTATAGTCAGCCTTCCCCCAATTTAGCACCCTGCCCGTAGGACAGCACTCATCCTTGTCCATTACTATCCTAAAGTTAACAGAGTTGTGGTCACTATTTGCCACATGTTCCCCTACCGAAACTTTGACGACCTGACCGGGCTCATTTCCCAGAACTAGGTCCGGTATAACCCCCTCTCTAGTCGGGCTATCTACATACTGTTCCAAAGAACCTTCCAGTACGCATTTTACAAATTCCTCCCCGTCCGGACCCCCAGCTCTAAGCACTTTCCAGTCTGTGCCAGGGAAATTAAAGGCCCCCACTACAACAACCCTATTTTTTCTGCACCTATCCAGAATCTCCTGACATATCCTTTCCTCCATTTCCCGTGGGCTGTTGGGTGGTCTGTAGTACACCCCCAGCATAGTGACTGCACCCTTCCTGTTTCTGAGTTCCACCCACAGCGACTCAGTACATGACCCCTCTAAGTTGTCTACCCTCTGCACCGCGGTAATATGCTCCTTAACTAATATCGCTACTCCCCCACCTTTTTTAGCCCCTCCTCTGTCTCGCCTAAAACACTTATACCCCGGAATATTCAGCTGCCAGTCCTGTCCTTCTTTTAACCAAGTTTCCGTCACCGCAACCACATCCAAATTCCGCATAAGCATTAAGGCCCTAAGTTCGTCTGTTTTACCCGTTACGCTCCTCGCATTGAAGCAGATGCACTCCAGACCTCCAGGCCCACTCAGGCCATCCTCCTCCAGAGTGCTCCTCTTCTTAGCTAGCCTTGCCCTGGCCCCCAGCTCAACCCCAGCCTCAGTATTTACTGGCCTACTGTTTTGTTCCCCACCCCCCTGCCACACTAGTTTAAATCCTGCCGAAACACTCGAGCAAAACTCCCAGCCAGGATATTTGCTCCCTTCCAGTTAAGGTGTAACCCATCCTTTCTGTACAGTTGCCATCCTAACTTGAAGATTTTCCAGTTATCTATGAATTTAAAACCCTCCCTCTTGCACCAGTCCTTTAGCCACGTGTTCAACTGTAGAATCTCCCTGTTCCGAGCCTCACTTGCACTAGACACTGGGAGCAGTCCAGAGATTGCTACCCTGGAGGCCTTACTTTTTAGCCTAGCACCCAACTCCCTGAATTTCTCTCGTATGACCCCCCCTGCTCTTCCTACCTACATCATTTTCACCAATGTGTATTATCACATCCGTTTGACTACCTTCCTTCTTAAATATGCTTCCTACCCTCTCGGAGACATCCAGTACCCTGGCACCAGGGAGGCAGACTACCATCCTGGATTCTCGTTCACTCCCACAGAACCGCCTGTCCGTGCCTCTAACCATTGCGTCCCCCACAACTATCGCTCTCCTAAACCCCTTCTTTCCCTTCCGGACCCCTGAGCCTGTCTCCGTGGAGGCGATCTGGTCCTCGTGGCTTACCCCTGGAGGGTCATCCCCCTCCACAGAATCCAAAACAATATACCTATTTTGGAGGGGGACAACCACAGGGGATCCCTCCACAGACTGCTCACTCCCTTCCCTTCTCCCATCTGTTGCCCATCCCTTTCTTTTATGGGAGACTGCCACTGGGGTACTTTCTGGCACATCACCCTTCAGACTATTACCCCTCCTAACTGTGACCCACGTGTCTTCCTTCCGAGACCCTGGTGTCACTACCTGACTATAACTTTTATCTATTAATCTCTCATTTTCCCTAACTAAACTAAGTTCATCGAGCTGGGCCTCTGACGGAAATCTTTGTCGCTTCTTTGGACACGGGTGAGGTCCCTGAGGATTGGAGGATAGCGAATGTGGTCCCGTTGTTTAAGAAGGGTAGCAGGGATAACCCAGGAAATTATAGGTTGGTGAGCTTGACGTCCGTGGTAGGGAAGTTGTTGGAGAGGATTCTTAGAGACAGGATGTATGTGCATTTAGAAAGGAACAATCTCATTAGTGACAGACAGCATGGTTTTGTAAGAGGGAGGTCGTGCCTTACAAATTTGGTGGAGTTTTTTGAGGAAGTGACAAAAACGGTTGATGAAGGAAGGGCCGTGGATGTCGTCTATATGGATTTCAGTAAGGCATTTGACAAAGTCCCACATGGCAGGTTGGTTCAGAAGGTTAAGGCTCATGGGATACAAGGAGAAGTGGCTAGATGGGTGGAGAACTGGCTTGGCCATAGGAGACAGAGGGTAGTGGTCGAAGGGTCTTTTTCCGGCTGGAGGTCTGTGACCAGTGGTGTTCCGCAGGGCTCTGTACTGGGACCTCTGCTATTTGTGATATATATAAATGATTTGGAAGAAGGTGTAACTGGTGTAATCAGCAAGTTTGCGGATGACACGAAGATGGCTGGACTTGCGGATAGCGAAGAGCATTGTCGGGCAACACAGCAGGATATAGATAGGCTGGAAAATTGGGCGGAGAGGTGGCAGATGGAGTTTAATCCGGATAAATGCAAAGTGATGCATTTTGGAAGAAATAATGTAGGGAGGAGTTATACAATAAATGGCAGAGTCATCAGGAGTATAGAAACACAGAGGGACCTAGGTGTGCAAGTCCACAAATCCTTGAAGGTGGCAACACAGGTGGAGAAGGTGGTGAAGAAGGCATATGGTATGCTTGCCTTTATAGGACGGGGTATAGAGTATAAAAGCTGGAGTCTGATGATGCAGCTGTATAGAACGCTGGTTAGGCCACATTTGGAGTACTGCGTCCAGTTCTGGTCGCCGCACTACCAGAAGGACGTGGAGGCGTTAGAGAGAGTGCAGAGAAGGTTTACCAGGATGTTGCCTGGTATGGAGGGTCTTAGCTATGAGGAGAGATTGGGTAAACTGGGGTTGTTCTCCCTGGAAAGACGGAGAATGAGGGGAAATCTAATAGAGGTGTACAAGATTATGAAGGGGATAGATAGGGTGAACGGTGGGAAGCTTTTTCCCAGATCAGAAGTGACGTTCACGAGGGGTTACGGGCTCAAGGTGAGAGGGGCGAAGTATAACTCAGATATTAGAGGGATGTTTTTTACACAGAGCGTGGTGGGGGCCTGGAATGCGCTGCCAAGTAGGGTGGTGGAGGCAGGCACGCTGACACAGTTTAAGACTTACCTGGATAGTCACATGAGCAGCCTGGGAATGGAGGGATACAAACGATTGGTCTAGTTGGACCAAGGAGCGATACAGGCTTGGAGGGCCAAAGGGCCTGTTTCCTGTGCTGTACTGTTCTTTGTTCTTTGTTCTTTAGTACTGGGCTAATAGTCAGGTACTTGGTCGTGTGAATGAGCAGAGAGATCTCGGTGTCCATGTGCATAGATCCCTGAAAGTTGGCACCCAGGTTGATAGGGTTGTTAAGAAGGAGTACAGTGTGTTAGCTTTTATTGGTAGAGGGATTGGGTTTCGGAGCCATGAGGTCATGTTGCAGCTGTACAAAACTCTGGCGCGGCCGCACTTGGAGTATTGCTTACAGTTCTGGTCGCCGCATTATAGGAAGGATGTGGAAGCATTGGAAAGGGTGCAGAGGGGATTTACCAGGATGTTGCCTGGTATGGTGGGAAGGTCTTATGAGGAAAGGCTGAGGGACTTGAGGCTGTTTTCGTTAGAGAGAAGACGTGACTTAATAGAGGCATACAAGATGATCAGAGGATTAGATAGGGTGGACAGTGAGAGCCTTTTTCCTTGGATGGTGATGGCTAGCACGAGGGGACATAGCTTTAAATTGAGGGGTGATAGATATAGGACAGATGTCAGAGGTAGGTTCTTTACTCAGAGAGTAGTAAGGGCGTGGAATGCCCTGCCTGCAACAGTAGTGGACTCGCCAACATTAAGGGCATTTAAATGGTCATTGGATAAACATATGGATGATATTGGAATAGTGTAGGTTAGATGGGCTTTAGATTGGTTTCACAGGTCGGCGCAACATCGAGGGCCGAAGGGCCTGTACTGCACTGTAATGTTCTATGTTCAATGTTCTATGTTCCTGCCTCTGGGTGATCCTCTTTTTCCATTGGCTGAATTGGACTGTGAGGATGATTAGGTATACCAGGGTGAACAAAATCAGTAATACCGCCAGGTGTGACGTTATGCGGACGAATGGGTGGATTTGGATGTCTGAGCCCCAGTTCCAAAAATCATTTCACTATGAGGTGACTTTAATTTCTTTAATTTCCCTTTTCATCTCTTGGGTCTGCTGTATTACTTTGGTGAAAGTTCTGTGGGCTGTAGCCAATTTTATCCGAATCTGGTGCAACTCCTCCGGTAGGGGTTTTAGGCTTGTGTCATATTTCTCATGGTACTCCCCCAGAGTCTGCTGGAGCTCGTCAGTGGTGTTTAAATCTACCCTCTCCCTCTTGTGAATGTCTATTAGTTGAATGAGACCCACCCTGGCTGGTATGTCTGGTTTGATGCAGTGTTAGTAATGCCACAATGTGTCGCGCCATACTGATATTGCTTCAAAGAGGTGGTGAGACAGTATTTCCCTGCTCCCTTTTAAGCCACCCGAGTTATGTCTGTGTCCAGGCTACGAGATTCTTAGAATCATAGAATCCCTACAGCGCAGAAGGAGGCCATTTGGCCCATTGAGTCTGCACCGACCACAATCCCACCCAGGCCCTATCCCTGTAACCCCACGCATTCACCCTGCTAATCCCCCTGACACTAGGGTCAATTTAGCATGGCCAATCAACCAAACCCGTACATCTTTGACTGGTTAATGTTCAGGAGGTAAGAAGCCATTTTTTTTCCTTTCAGTTGCAAGATGATAAGAAATCTGATTATCCCACCTTTAAAACATTAAAAAACAGGGTAAGTTTTTTTTAAATTCCAGAATTTATAAATAACCCAACTCAAAACAGTAGGATCACGGTTTCCCATTTTCAATTCGGGCTGTTAAAAGTTAAAGTTTGAGCTTTGTTTAAACCATTGCCTGATATAAATTTGTACACATGCAATAAACTCTGCTGAATGCACGTTTGATAGAATATATCTATTTCTCAAATTTGCAAACTCTGAAACACACTATTTAATCAATTCTATTTACTAGTCGCTTGCTAGTACGGAATTTGAATACTGCTTTTTGTCTCGCACTCATCAGGACAGACACAAGAATGCTAAATTTCAAATGATCACAATTTATACTACAGGAGAAGAGGGTGCTGGCAAGTCAACTCTTGTCACGGCATTATGTAGAAAGGAACAAGGAACTACAGGTTCCCCAAACTCCCTTTCTGCTGCATTGCAAACGGCTTCAGTGATATTCCATTATATTTAGTTAAATTTAAGTTCCTTCCTCGCTGAAAAGACAGAGATCAGATTAAAGCTTTAGCCAGACTCATACAATTTAGGTCACAAGGAGGCATCAACCCATTACTCAGCATCACGCTGCATTGCTGTATTCTTCCCACTCATTTTTATAATTGGTATTAAACCAGATCATTCCTCCTGCCACTAATTTTGCATCCTCTGGTCTCATTTCTTTTTGAAAAAGCATCACAATGTTTTGGAGAACAGAGCATTCTTGGTGTCCTCATCAACATTCATCCTACAACAGCAGGAGCAAGAACAGATCAACTGGTCCTTCTTGTTATTTGTGGGACCCTGCAGTGTACAAAATGGCTGTTTACCTACATAACCTGGAGATGCCGGCGTTGGACTGGGGTAAGCACAGTAAGAAGTCTCACAACACCAGGTTAAAGTCCAACAGGTTTATTTGGTAGCACAAGCTTTGGAGTGTCGCTCCTTCTTCAAGTGAGTGAGGAGTTGTGTTCACCAACAGAGCATATATAGACACAGATCTTGTAAATTGAGTTTGTGTCTATAAATGCCCTGTTTGTGAACACAACTCCTCACTCACCTGAAGAAGGAGCGACATTCCAAAAGTTTGTGCTACCAAATAAACTTTTTGGACTTTAATCTGGTGTTGTGAGACTTCTTACTGTACCTACATAACGGCAGTGACTACATTTTAGAAATAAAGAACTGGTTGTGACATGCTTTGAAGTACCCTGAAAATGCACGTTCTTAAGATTTAGATGTTTTTGGAAATAATTTCAACATGTTGGATAATTTAAATATATAAAGTAAAACATGATTCTGTACAGTGTTAATTCTGGAGCAGTCACTTCACCCTCTCTGGTGCGAGGCACTGATTCTGTTCTGCTCGTATTGCTTCTCGGTAGAAATCGACCCAGAATGGCATTCCTTTCATTCCAATTCCAGTGCCAGCCTGGGATTGTATTCTATATATATTAATATTATTTAATATATTTTACTTAGCAATTTAGGCTAATGTTTGTTCTGAAGCCACATAGTGCATGCTCATTTAAGTAAATTGGGTATGGGCATGCAATTATTTTGTCAGTTTGCTGACATCTGTCCAGAGTAGTGCCTATGAGTCTTCCTTCTTTCTCTACTGCGTACGGTAAAGTGCCGTCGTACCCTATCCAGATATCCTCATGGATAGTCCCTATATTTTCCACTTCAAAGACCCTCTGTCCGACCCGGTCATCAGTGATTATGGGGAGCCCTAATATCATTCCCAAGGCTTTCCCTGGAGTCCCTTTGCAGTCGTCATTGAACCAGATTTTGGTCAACTGTCGCATCAGGCAGCCAGATAACTTTGGGTGTTTCTTACCCGTAAATAGGTGTTCCATCTGTTCGTCACTGATCCAAGATGGAACCTGTCCACTGTGTACCTGCTCTAGATTTTTCCTTAGCTGTTCCATCATCCACTGTCCATATGCACTACATAAAGTCCGGTTCTGTTGTTGGTCACCATCCTCCAATTTTTCCCTAATAATTTGATTGATTGTCCTGGTGTGCCCTTCTAATACAGCGACCATGTGGCTGCGTTCCCAGTCAGTTCCCCTTCAGCATCTTGCCTCATTAATGAAATTTAGTGTCTGTTTAACCTGTTGGATCAGACTCCTAAGTTTATTGTCCAAGTTAGCTAAATCAAGGGTGTTAATGGTTGCTACCCCTGCCCCGTATGCTGTGGCCATGTCATTCACTAATGCTCTCTTGGATCTTTCCTGTCTTTCGTCCATTCCTATCTTCCATCCTAACAGTCTGTGAATCAGGTGGAGGTATAATCTCTTAAATTGGGTCGAGCACCACTCTGGCAGTTGGGTCCCAGCTATATCCACCACTACAGGTACCAGCTTGTGGTGGATGTTGTCATACAGGGTTTTCACTGTGGGTTTTAGTATCAATCCGTTCTGTGGTCCGGGGGTGGCTTCAGGATAAATTGAATGAGATGGTTTTGGGGTTGGTTTCGGCCCAATCTTAATTCATACAATGCAAAGTTCTCCTCTATGAGTGTCCCGGACACTGCTGCCCGAGCTCTAATCCTTGTTCTGGGCTGTTAGCCAGACATCCAATTTCAGGGCACCCACTATTTGAAAATCCCCCCAATCCCCTGCAACGGTGACACTCAGATAACATTCAGCTGAACTGCCATTTGTTTTTTTGTATATCAGCCGCTGGTTGTTACACCCAAACATTGTACTCTTACCGGGATGCACCCATAACACGCCATCCTCACATTCCCCCGCGTCAGGTGGGGCAAACCATAAATAGCCAGGATACCAAACGTTAATCTTGCTTGGGGTGTCCCGTGTGCTTATCCTGGTGATGAGTCTGATGAGATAGATCCTAGGTTGTATCTTTGTCGTCATCCGTCTTTGTCCTGAGGAGATCAATGTAATTTCTGCTGTAATCGCATCTAATATTTGATGTAGATAACCCCTTTTTTTTTAACACTATCGACTCAGTGTTGTGGTCAGGAGGACCCGGGTATATCGCTTGTCGCTTGCGTTTCGTAGTTTTTTTTTCTAATTGTGAACCACTGCCAAGCAAATTTTTGTTCAGATTGATAAATGGACGAGTCGTGGAGTGGTCGGAAAAGAGCTTGTTTAAACTGGCCAGCAAAATCAAGGCGGCCTGTTTTATTCTTACAGCAGTCACCATTAACCCTAGGGATTCGAATAGCATTGGAGTCGGTCTGTAATGACCTGAAGAGGTTGACATTGGTACGTCACCTCGATGATTTGCCTTAACTGAAGAAAAGTGACCAAACAGCACAGCGTCGGATTGTGTAGATAACCCGGTTAATCATACTAGCAGTATACAGATGGTATAGGAATGAGTTGGTTGTATTTAACTGTGGACATTTTACTGTCGGTCGGTCATGATGGACCTGCAGGTTGAGGGATTCCATCAGAGATTCTTGTACCTTGCATTGGTCTGCATTTAGGCTGAATTTCATCATTTGGAGCACCTTAGATTCCTTCATTCAGCATTTCCATTAACAAATTGCCCAACAGACTCATCTTCTGAATCATTTGTCTCATGGGCTCCATCATTACCTCCTCACCTGGCCTCCATACCCGTGTCAGTTTGTTCGACTGCACTGTGGGGTCTATGTTTGGATCTGGGTTCGGGGGTCCTTTCTCCTCATCTCCCATTCTAATCAATCTATGTGTCTGGTCCCTTACCCCAGGTGGGGAATGCAGCATCAGGTGTCCCCATCAAAATAACCCGGTGTCGTTTAGTCAGGGCCTCACTGTTGGGTCTGGGGCTAGTAAGGCTTATGTTTATAGGGGAATCCATAATGCTGTGAGGGCCGATATCTAGTGAGTCGCACCAGTCCTCTTGGGTGCGCAAGTCTTCTGTTATGTCTGGGTCGATCAGTACCCTAGGGGCACTTCAGGTGTGGACGAGGCTCTGGGCTGTAGTGTGGTAGGGGTAAGTGTCTGGTCTGAACCTGAAAGTGGATGAGAAGGTGTCCGGGGAAATACATTTCCTAGGTGAGGCCATTCCGGTCGCCTAGTGTCATCCTCCCCTATCTCTAATGTGAGATGGTGGAAGTGATTATTCTGAGTCAGTTGATTGACGTGGAACAACCAGTTTTCCCGTTGGCGATCAGGACCTTATACACTGAGGGGCTTATTTTGTTGGTGATGATGTACAGACCTGCATATCTCGGGGACAAGAAGGAACTGGGGTTGTAGAGGGAAATCATTACCTGCTGGCCAACTGTATATTCTACCGGGTGTACCCTTTTATCGAAATATGTCTTGCTCTGCTTCCTTTTAACTCCTAATCGGACAGCCGCGGCTAACTGGGCTGCTTTAATGTTTTCGGTTATCTGTTGGACAGTTTTCTCGTGGGTTGGCGCTGTGATAGCAGGCTCAGTTAAGTCAAACCCCAATAAGTATTCAGCTCCCCTCATAGGTCGGCCAGTCATTAATGTGTGGGGGCTGAACCCAGTAGAACCATCATGAGGGCAAAGGGAAGCATGTTGTGTTGTTTTACTGCACCGTCTCCCTAATGATCCCTTTTATCGTTCGGCTCATGCGCTGTATGATGCCACTAGATTGTGGATGGCAGGCAATGTGGAATTTCTGCTTGATGCCAAACATAGCCATGACGTTCTGCATCACCCGCCTGGTGAAATGTGTCCCTTGGTTGGACTCTATGCTGTGGGGAAGACCCCATCTTGTAAACACCTGCTGAGCTAATATCTTCGCGGTGGCCTTAGTTGTGTTGGATCTAGTGGGGAATGCCTCGACCCATTTGGTGAAAGTGTCTATTATTACCAGGACGTATTTAAATCCATTCCTACATGGCGGTAGTGGGCCGATATAATCAATTTGGAGGTTTGTCCAGGGGCCTTCTATTGGGCATGTGTGTCTTAGCTCCGCTTTTCTGGCATACCTATCAGGGTTGTTTTGGGTGCAAATTAAGCAATTTTTGATATAATGGGTGACGTCATCGTGCAGTTCGGGCTACCAACATAGTTCTTTTAATCGCTCGGTTGTTGTCTCTATGCCCTGATGTCCATGTCCGTCATGGTACTGGTACATGAGCTGATTTCTATCTTGGGTAGGGACTACGTATGTGCCCGCCTTTAATATTAAACCATCCTGAATCTGTATTTTGTCCTTCCATTTCTTGTATGGGGCTGGGTAAACTCCTTCTAAAATTTGTTTTAGGGAACTGTCAGTGCGCCGTGCTTGGACCAGGTCGGCTATATTAGTTTGGCAGATGGCCACAGCGTTTACTTGCTCTCCTACAAATGGCTGCCAAAACTGTCCCGTACAGGCACCTGCCTTAGCTAATGCATCTGCCTTACAGTTCCCAGGTGGGGAGGTCCTGTTATGGCTTCTAACTTTAATAATTCCATATGTACGCCCTTCGGGTGGTCTGCAGAACATATTTTAATAAGGGGGCTGATGGTAGGGGCTTTCCGTCCACAGAGACGAAACCTCTGGCTTCCCATAACGGTAGGAACTCAGTCAGGCTTTTGCACACGTGCATACTATCGGAGTATATGTTGGCAGGGGTTGGAAATAAATCTGGGTGACTCACTACGTATGCAACTGCTGCTAGTTTGGCAGCTTGGGCACTCAAATGGCTGGGTAGTTTAAGAGCAAGTTCTATTAGTGGCTGTCCCTGTTGACTTTCCACATAAATGCCACATCCTGTGATTCTGGTCCCATCCCCTGTGGTGGGTGAACCGTCTACATCAATTCTCATGGCTGAGTCTGTCCGTTGGGTGGTCTGTTTTGTCCCTGATCGTGTCTCCTGTTGTTTCGGGATAAACGGACCTGTGGAGTCCTTTGTGGCTGTAACCTGACACTCATGCGGATTTCTCCCACAATTTAAATTATCTGCCAGGAACGTGGGCATTTTGGTTCGCTTTACGGTGATGTCCCTACCCTGTAGTAGTAGTGTCCAACGGGCAGTGCGGACCTGGCTTACTGAGCCATCGTTAAGGCGGCCATCCAGCAGAAGCTAGGTTGGAGTGTGTTCAGTGAGAACGGTTATTGGGTTTAGCCTGGTAATATAGGCAAAATGTTGCACAGGCCAAAATACCGCGAGCAGGTGTCGTTTGCACCCGGAGAAGCCCTGTTCAACTGGGTCTAATACTCGTGAGGAGTAGGTTACTGGGCCTGGTCTACCATGTCTTTCTTGTAATAATACTGCCGAAAGTGTGTGGTTGGTGGCTGCAACTTCTAAGGCGTATGGTAGATCTGGGTCAGGGACTAGTAAGGCTGGCACTGTGGCGAGGGCACGCTTTAAATTGGTTACTGCAGCTGTGTGCTGCGCAGTCCACTTGCAGATCGCGTTTTTCTTTAGCAATTCGGACAGTGGGGCTGCCTTGGTGGCGAAGCCGTCTCTGGTTCCGACAGTACCCTACTAGACCGAGGAAAGATCGGAGGGCACTCACATCCCGGGGCAGTGGGAGGTGCAATATGGAGTCCATCCTTTCCTGTTCGATCTCCCTCTTCCCATGGGTAATCACTGTACCCAGGTATATAAACTTGGGTTGCAAAATTTGGGCCTTTTTCGGGTTGACTTTGTAGACTAATGAGTGGAGCAGTGTGAGCAGTGCATCTCATAATGTTACATGCTCCTCTTTGTTATTAGTCTGTAACAATAAATCGTCTACATATTGGACCAAGCACTCGGGTCGGGAAAACATTTCTAGTCCGGTAGCTAGTTGTCTGTGGAAGATGGACGGGGAATTATGGAAACCCTGCGGTAGGCAAGTCCAAGTGTATTGCTGTCCCTGGAAGGTAAAGGCGAACTTGTACTGGCAAGACAGATTTAAAGAGATGGACCAGAAACCGTTACTGATATCCAGTACCATGAAAAACTTTGCCTAGGCTCCCTGTCTCATCATGGTGATGGGGCTTGTGGCTACTGTGGGAGCCATGAGTGGGGTAGCCTTATTTAATTCCCGATAATCAATCGTTAGCCTCCATGATCTGTCTGCCTTTTTTACAGGCCATATCGGTGCATTGTTTGTGGATGCCATCCGTCTCAACACCCCGTGCTGTAATAGACTATCAATTACTTTGGCCACCTCCCCCTCTGCCTGTCTGGGGAAACCGTATTGTCTCTGCGGTTTTGGGTCCGGCCCTTCAATTAACACCTCCCCAGATATCTGACCATAATCATGTTTATGCTGCGCAAACACCCCATTGTTTCTTTGAAGCACCTCCCTGATGGCCGGATCACTGCTAATCATTAGGGGATCAAACCAGAATTCCCCTATTGTGCTGACTCTATGAGCATATATCCCGACTGGAATGATTGATGGCACTCTGCTACTCATAGTCATCTGCCAAATGCATCGATTAGCTGGAACAAATGAAAGATTACATCTATTCATGTAATCAGATCCAGGAATGTGTTCAGCATTTGGGGGAAGGTCAACTTACACCACCAGATGGTCACATGCCATGTTGCCTAGACAGACCTGTACAGGGGCTGTAATGCATCCCTCCTGCATCTGTCCTGTGAATCCACTAAGTGTGATTGTACCCGTAGTTGGCCAAGGGACGTCTGTCTTTAATTTCAATATATTCAGGGTAGTTTGGGAGCCTCCGGTAACCCAAAGGAATTCTACGAGGTGGCCTCTTACCTCGCCGTTAACTAGGGGTCTCCCTACATTAACCCACTTGGTGCTACAGACCCAGGTTGGGGAGGCCGGACACCGTCAATCTAGGGTTCCATAGGCGGGAACAGTTGGATATTGTGGTGGACTAATGCTCACGGTATGCATGGGGTGACCGGGACCTTCAATCGGTGGTGAGCGATGCTCTCCCTTGTACCTAGGAGCTGGCCTAACTGGTGGAGCCAGTGGTCCTGGTGGTCTCAGGGACCGTGTATATGGTGGTGGGTGCCTCCTACAATCTCGGGCAAAATGTCCTGGCTGCCCGCAATTAAAACATGTCCCTCTATCGCTTCCCAGGGCCGCTGTGTAAGGTGGAGCTGTATCTCTCTGGTGTTGGTGATCCCCTCTACCCTTGTTTCTCCATACTGGACCCTAGCTAGCCCTCATCGGAAGCATTCTCACTTCCCTTTCTGACCGTGATGTTGGGTGTCCCTGAACTTCCTGTTCCCAGACTCAAGCTAACCATCAGAGAACCCATGCTTCATTGTGTGTGGTCTCTGCGGGGTCAAAATTAGCGCAGGCTTTCTTGCCTTCCTCTGTGGTGTGTGAGACTAATGTCCTAGCCCATTTGGATGAATTGGCCTCATTGAATCTAGCCCGATCTAGTTCCCCATATACTCCCACGAAGTGGATCCATAAACGACCAGCAAAGGCAGTCGGATGTTCTCCTTTCCTTTGTCTACATTTATTTAGCCCAGCTACAGGGTCCCCTTTATTAAACCCTACTGCAGTCAATATTGCTTCCTTGATCTCGCTTAAGGCTCCTTCCCCAACATTTTGAGGGGCTGGCACGGCAGACCGCACAGACTTGCTTAAGCACATGACTATCAGTTTCACTTCTTCCCTTTCGTCTAGCCCAGGCATTATCTTTTGCTGCCTAACATCCTCAAAGAAACTGTGTGGATCAGCCGATGGCTCAAAGATTGGGATTTTATTTACGATCTCGGCCAATTGTGCCACTGTAAACGAGGTCGTGTATGTAACAGCTGGGTCCTGAGACACTCCTACCCGATGTTCAGTCGTCACTGGGTGCATCGGCACTGGAGGTAAATCTGGGGGCGCGGTGGATATGACTTCCCCTGGGAAAGATGGTAGTGGACCCCAATCCTCGGTTCATGTAACGTACAGCTTAGCATTCTCCTTTAACTCTCCCCAATCTGCATTCTCTATCTCTTCCTCTACTATCCCGAAGGTACGCATAAATCCGGTCTGAACCGATAATAGGGATTCCAGCCGTGAAATTTCTCGCTGGCATTTGGAGTGGTCAGCGGTTGCCTGTCTCTGTTTCTTACTGGCTTGATGTAGCGCTTTTATTGCCCCATGCAGATCAATGCACTTAGCTTCCAAACGTGCTGCTGCCCGCTCGGCTTCACCTTTGGCCAAGAGAGCGCGCTGGGCGTCTTGGTAGGCTCTCTCATACTGGGTTTGAAAATTGCCCAGATGTAATACATTTGCCTGGTTGGTTCTCTTTAATTCATCCACCTCTCTGTCTTTTTCAGCTCTTATTTGTTCTATCCTCCCCTGCTGTTGTTCCTTTAGTTTCTTAATCTCCTCCTCCTTTTCCTCCTGTGCCCGCTTTGATTCCTCCAGTTCCTTATGAACTGTGTTTAATTCCTTTTCTGTTCCTAGCAGCTGTCCTAAGCAGCTCACCATGGCAATCTGCTTTCTCACATTTGCCTGCCCATTTTCCCAGAACTTTCCTCAGATCGTCCCAATACTTCTGCCCTAGGGATCCCGGTCCCGTCTCAGTATTGGCACAAGATTCTGGCCACAGGGGCCACCCTTTCTTTTTAATACATTCCTTGATTTTTGTTTCCCATATGGGACACTTCTCTGTCTCTGTGCTGTTTCCTGCCATTCTATATTCAACGACAAGGGGTAGGGAGTTGATCGGACTGCGGGTACGGCTTTGGGCTATGTTCCGGTCCTAATCCCTCCGGATTCTAATGTAAACCTATGGAGTTTACCCTATACTCCTCGTTAGTAACAATGCACGCACAATGAACAATTTCCCGAAAGCAGTTATTTGTCCAATAAGGAGTTTACACCTGTTGGCTCTGAGTTTTAAATAATCATTCAATATAGACCTTTCACTCCCTTCGATTTATTTGAAATCCTGGCTGTCACGTGGGGCATTTGCCATCTTAATTCGGGCTCAGGTTAAATCTCCAGGAATATTAGGTTCCGTGGGATTCGATATTGGAGCAACAAAGTTTCTTCTTGTCAATGTCCCAAAAGAATCGCCAATTTGTTGTGCCTGCTGCACAGTCTGTTTTAACCCTTATACGGTGGACAAAGAATTGCGAGTTGACTTCTTGTTAGTACGACAATATTTATTTAAACACATAATCAATAATCATCCATCCAACCAACAATAAGTTATCTAAACAGAAATACTAAAGTTCAAGTCCAATACTAGACTTTGACTTAACTTTTGCGTGACTGGCAAGTACCCAGGCAGATATTGGCCTTTATCTGTGTGCTGGTCTCTGTAGTCCTCTGCGTAATATGGTCCTTTGATCTAGTCTGATACTGGTTCTGGTCTTCCTTCCTTCTTGGGTGTGGTGGCTCTCCTCGTGCTGGTCAATGCTGGTGATGGTCACCGTTGTTGTTGCTCGTTCGTGGGATCAATGAGAGAGAGATTCTTTGTTGCGCAGCACCCTTTATACCCCGTTGGTTTTCGCGCCCCTTTTGGCCATTGCCAATCAAACGATCAGGACTTGATCACCCTGATTGATAAAGTCGAATTGGGTGCTGGCACACCAATCTCTGGGTGTGTCCCCAACAGCCATGTCTGTAGATGCTGGGGGCACGTAGGACACACACTGCCCTCCCAAATAAGGGGTTACGGCGCCCCTATGTCTGGTAAACAACCCAGTTTGACTAGAAAGTCCCCTTTGTCCTGGAGATGGCCCATATCCTGTGTATTCACTCGTCTGAGCTGCAGCCTGTTTATTTCTGTCCTTTAGGCTGCAGCCTGCTGTTTTAGTTCTTGCCCAATTGTCCCAGAGTGCTCTGTAAATCGCCATTTTAGTTGGCCCCCTTTAGCCACACTTCTAACAGGATTAGACACAGTAGATTGAGATAGAATGTTCCTGATAGTGGGGGAATCCAGAACTAGGGGCCATAGTTTGAGGATAAGGGGCAAACCTTTTAGGACTAAGTTGAAGAGAAATTTCTCCACCCAGAGAGTGGTGAATGTATGGAATTCATTACCACAGAAAGTAGTTGAGGCCAAAACGTTGTATGATTTCAAGAAGAAATTAATAGGGATGTAGCTCCTGGGGCTAAACGGATCAAGGGATATGGGGGGAAGGTGGGATCAGGATATTGAATTTGGTGATTAGCCATGATCAAAATGAATGGTGGAGCAGGCTTGAAGGGCCGAATAGCCAAGTCTTGCATTTATTTTATATGGTTCCATGTTTCTATGACTGGGAGCAGATACTTTTAGTTAAATCTGTAATGGAACAGTGGGACTCATTCAAGCAGGAAATAGGGAAAGTACAGGGTCAATATGTTCCAAAAAAGAAAAGGCTTGGGACAAACAAATCCAGTGAACCCTAGATATTGAGAGACAAACAACATTGGGTAAAGGGTAAAGGGGGGGTTTTGTTAGATAGCGAGGGTTCAAAACAGCAGAAGCCCTAGAGGAATATAGAATGCTCAAGAAGGAACATAAAATGGAAATTAGGAGAGAAAAAAAGGGACATGAAAGGATACTGGCAGGTAAAATAAAGGAAAATACTTAGTTGTTTTACAAGTACATTAAGGGGAAAAGGAAACCTAGGGAAAGAGTAGGGCCCATTGAGGATCACAGTTCACTAGTGAGAGGGACAATGTGGGTATAGAAATAGGGGTGAAGGAATGTGATACAATTTTAAAAATGATCATAGACAAAGAGGAGCGGGGGCAATTCTCCAGCCTGCTGCAGTAGAGCAGCGGGCCCGGAAATTCGAGCAGAGGCTGTTTTGCGACCTCCCCACTGGGCGCCACGGCTTCCATATGTCTCCGGCTGGGGGTGGTGCTCTCTTGACATAGCCACCTTGGCAGTGCTAGCCTGGGCCCCCTGGCACTGCCCAAGGGGCAAAGTGCCAATGCCCAGGGGGCAACTTGGCACTGCCCATCACCCATCAGGCATTGAGCAGTGCCAAGGAGGCAAGACATCTGGGGGGCGATCGTGGGGTCCCGCTACCACTCTGCACTTTGGGCTGAGTGACAGAGGGAAGGAGGCCAATGATCGGGCTGGCCATTGGGGTGGGTGGGGATAGCCTGTCAGGGGGATGTTGGGGCTGCAGGGGGGTGTCTGGACTACCGGTGGAGGGGCAGGGGGGGATGGGGGGCTCAGGAGATTGGGGCTGTGGGGGTGGGTGGGTCGAGGCTGGCCCAGGCATGTCTGGGGGGGGGGGGGCAGCGATCGGGCGCATGGCTGGCGATGTGGGGTCACGGGGCTGGCCAGCGATCTTTTCGGTTTTCATATTCTAAATTAAAATATACAAACACTTCTAGGCTTGCCATACGTAAAGTTATATAATGAAATAATGTAGATTTAAATAATAGTTTCACAAATTTAGAATAAATAACAAAACCTATGTGCATTTATACATTAAATAATACTCATTTTCAATCATTAAAAATAAAAGTTACATTTTAAAGGAGCCAATAACAACAGGATTAACTAACAAACACCAAAAAAATTAAAAATAGCTTCAACATACCTTTTATAACCGCAGGAAAATTCTTCTCTGTTTTCAGTGCAAAACTGCTATTTCCAAGCTGGACCTCAATGGGCATTCCCAGTCTGACTGTGTCATAAGCGGGTGTGGTTAGGATCCTCTGGCACCGTGCTCGGGCCTGTGAAGATGGCTCGGCTGAAGGCGAACGCTGCTGCTCCCATCGGGAGTTGCAGTGCTATTTTTCAAGGCAGCTAAGCGTGCAAAATATTATTTTATGTCTAATAATAATATTAGATAATAATATTATTTCAGCCTATAGCTTTCCAGCACTGATCAGAAGTTATGACCAACATCACTGTTCTTTCACTGTCCGTGGGTCTAAATCCTGGAACTCTCCCAAACGGCACAGTAGATGTACCTACTCTACATGGACTGCAGTGTTTCAAGAAGGTAGCTCACCATCACCTTCGATGGGTGGGGTGAGCCGGTAAGATTGCGCGAGAGCCGAGAAATCAGGATTACACCCGATTTCATGGCTCTCACGATTTTACAACATCTGGATTTCCGGCAAAGTCAGCCTCTCGCTGGAAATGGGCGAAAGGCAGAATAATTATTTAAATTTATGGAAATGCTGTTTGACACCTGCTTAGTGAGCTCAATCATCTGGGCTCGCTTGCTTTTATGGCCTCGCCTGAGAGGTTCTCTTCAGCCAGGAAAACACCTACTCTCCAAGAACAGGGAACAGTCGTGTTGGCCTCACTGGTGGAACCAGAGGCTACTGAGGCTCCCTAGGGAGGCCAAGGGCAAGGCAGGAGTGCCCCTTGGCAGTGCCAGACTGGCAGTGCTACCCTGGCACCTTGGCACTGCCAGTCTGACACCTTGGCAATGCCCACTGGGCACCTGGGCAATGCCCACCTGGCAGTGCCAAGGGTTGGGGCCTGTGGGGGCAGTGACGGGGGCAGGTCCAATGGGGGCAGGCCAGGGGGCAGGCCAATGGGGTGGACTGGGGTGGGGCCAATGGGACAGACAAGGGGGCAGGGCCAAATGGGGGTTTAGGGACTGGAGGCGGGCCAATGGGGGGGCAGGCCAATGGGGGGAGTGGGGGCTGCTGCCACTCTATCTGCGAATGGTGTGGGGGAGGGTCCCCGATCGGTCTGGGCAGCAGGACTGCATCTTGGGCCGCGGGCCCCCATGATTTTGGGGGTGGGGGGGGTGTGTTGCTGTTTGAGGCTGTCTGCAGTAGCTCTCTCTTTGTCTGTCAGACCGCTGCTACTGTTAATGCGCCTGTGCAGCATCAGAGGTCTGCACATGTGCAATACCACCCTCTACAGGCTGTCTGGTGAGTTAAGCCCCACCCACAGCCTCTCTGGCTCGAAACTGACTAGCCCAAATTTCAGAGACAGAGTGCATAAGATTGGGCCTGAAAACACGCCCGAAAAATGGATCTGGAACTTTCTCATTTTCAGACTAGCTGGACACTTAGAAAAAATCTCATAAAATTCCACCCGAAGTATGGAATTCACGTAAAAACTGGAATAAATCGCGCTGGTTTTTTGAAAATGAATCTCCCACAGTCCGTGCACTGCAGAGTGCACGCGTGTGAATCACTCTGAAAAGCTGTGGGTGGGGCCTATTCCCGCTGAAGAGGCTGAAATCAGTGCGCTGAGTGGGTCATTGCGATCTCTGGGAGATCACTAAACAAATCCTCCCAGCATTGAAATCGCTGGCCCCACCCCCCACAGACATTGCTGTCCGCTCTCTCTCTTGCCCCCCACAAACAAAATTCCCCACCCCCCACTGACCAGGACATCGCTGCCCTCCAGGCCCCCCTATCCCTACCCTCCCTACCCTTCACACACAGAATGCTGTACTGCCATGCACACCCCTGCCAGTGAGCATTCCCCCTTGTTGAGTGAGAGCCTTGAGTATTGCACCCTCTGGACACAGTACCTCGTTGAGCTAACCCAAACAGCATCTTTGCAGATGGCTCACCCTCTGTTGAAACCAGGGTGCCTGTACATTATTCACAATGAAATTCACCAACGGGCCCATGAATGGCCCAAACTGATTGCACCTGGACTCCCTTAACAAGTCAGAGCCTTGTGTAAGCTGCAATTATGGACACACAGGCAGTCACAGCAGGAAGGTGGTCCCGAAGAAAAGTGCTCCAAGATTTGTGGAGAGCGAGCAGGCCTGCCTGCTGGACACAGTGGAGGAGAGGCAGCAGTTACTGTCACCCATTCAGTGCCTTTGCCCAAGGAGCCATTCAGCAAGCACGTTTTGGAAGGCAGTGGCATCTGCTGTGAATGCCAGGACACTGACCCCTTGGTCTGGAGAGCGGTACCACAAGAAAATGAACAACCTTCTTTGGGCTGCAAGGGTGAGTGTGCATCCCATTCTGAAACCTGTACATGTGTTGTGCTTACAATGTAAAACCATCCCCAAATACCTCAAGGGCAGCCACCAACCACAGCCCCCGCCAGTACTGCCCCCAACCCCTGTGCCTACCCCTCCACCCCCCGCCCCCCAATCAGTATCCCCCAGTGTGGACCCATTTTCCAGAAACGGCCACCACAACTCTCCAACTCTGACACACATTGTATCCCATGCTCTTCCATACATCACGCTTCCAATTTCCCCCAGGAGAAAAATGGCACACAACCGCTGTGAGAGGGAAAAAACTGGTGGTGGTGTTCCTGAGCTGCGGCTGCTCACAGTGTATGAGCAGTGTGCCTTGGAGCTGGCAGGGGGGACGTGCCTCGAATGGTCACCCGGCAACCAGGCCGACATCCAGCATGCAAGTGAGCATCAGCTGAACCCTATTCCTAAGTATTCTTTGAAGTAAGTTTCACGCTACGCGGGCTGTTTTCCCTCCCTTCCCCATATGTGTGCTCTTTTTTACAGTGCCCTTGGGTGTCGGTACCCCCACACCCTGTGTTCCTGAAGATAGCCCCCTGAACACCTCAAATGACATTTTGGAGGGAAGCCTTGAGGAATCCTCCGAG
The DNA here is from genome assembly GCF_964213995.1 of Mustelus asterias. Classification (NCBI taxonomy): domain Eukaryota; kingdom Metazoa; phylum Chordata; class Chondrichthyes; order Carcharhiniformes; family Triakidae; genus Mustelus; species Mustelus asterias. The sequence continues at coordinate 75,973,341 of NC_135809.1, forward strand.
GACAGCATCAGTAAATCAGCACAGACAGCACAACACAACCCAATCAACACAGAGACTGTCACCATAGTGGGTCATGTTAGTGCTGAGGCCTTTGGGTCACTAACTGATGAGCACATCACAGACACTGATGTACATTGGGTGGAAGGGGGCACATCCGAGAGCTCGGACATGTGGAAGTCTGTCGGAAGCGAGGATGCAGCTGGCCTCAAGCCAGAGGCCGGGCCTCAGGGTTTGTTCATCCCTAAGCTGGTGGAGATGCATCACAAAACCCAGGGAGCTGTAGATGGGCTGTCAGCAACCATGCTGCGACTGCAAGGCTGCTTAGAGGAGTCAAACAAAGTGCTGTCGTTGGAGGTGGTGCCAGCACAGCCTGCGAACCAGGCCAACACTGTGAGGGTGGCGTCCACAGTGGAAAGTCTGGCACAGGGATCTGTTCTCATGGATGACAGGGTCCAAGCCATCATGGCGACACAGCGGGCCACGACCGGGGTGCCCTGGCATCCATGAAGTATCCATAAGCGTTCCATGGCCATGGGTGTCGGGGGCATGTGGGAGACACTGCTAGCCATGGCTGGGTCTCTTGCTGGCATTCTGGAGTCACAGCAAGCCGTGGCTATGAGCCACAACAACATAGTCCAGGTTCAGAGAGCTAACGCTGAGGGCTCTAGAGCCAGGCTCGCTCACAGAATTCTGTAGTGGAGAGGCTCCGGAGCTTGGCCCAGTCTCAGAGGGCCAGGGCTGAGAGATCACAGACCATGGGGCAAATGCAACTGGGCCTCCAAGACTGGCAGCGCCAGATGATGCCACAATTTCTGGAGCTCAGTCCAGCTACCCTGGTGTCCCATGGAGTGTCTCCGGGATCTATGGGCATCCCAAGGGAGGAGAAGGGCTAGTGCCCATGCCGGAATCTTTCACCCAGGAGACTCCAGATGCCCTGAGACCATTCGATTCCCTCCTTCCTCACACTGGGGCATCTCAGGGCCAGCTGGATGAACAGGGTGGCACAGAAACATCAGTGTCATCTGCAAGTCAGCCGGGGCCCTTCAGGTCTCGGACCCCCAAAGGGACGTCCACCAAGGGCATCACAGGCAACGGGGTGTGGATTACAGCTGGATACCTCCACATCCAACATGCATCCTGGGGTAGCACCTAGACGAAGCAGTAGGCCACACAAGGTTAAAAAGTTGTAGGGCCACTAAGAGGGCACGGGTGAAGGTCAGCAGTAGTCATTCTTTTTGACTAACCAAATAAACTAAATCAAATTAATTGAGCGACAAATTAAAAGGGGCAGCCCCCAAAAAGGAGGGGAGTCGCCCAAAACAAAAGACAAAGTGAAAGGAAACTTTAAACATCAAACTAAAATGTGATTAAAGGGTATCAGTGGGCACGGAAGGCATCGACAGTGCCCTTGGACACTGCATGCTCCCTCTCCAGGGACAGCCGGCCGTGAATATAGCTGCGGTGGAAGGGTGGACAGTCGAGCTGGATGACCCCCTCGGGCGCTCGCTGCCTGGACCTATTGATGCAATGTTTAGCCAGGCCCAGGAGCAGGTCCATGAAGAGGTCCTCTGCCTTCCCCGCCCCCCTTCGCACCAGGTGAAGTTCAGCAGTAGTCAGGCTTAAGTTTTGGAAAATGTTAAGAGCACAATTACATGTTTTCACCTCACAGCTGTGACTAATCTGTCTCTGATTCTCCCCCCGCGCAGGTGTTGAAGATGCCTGTCATTGGCATCGTGAACATGGCTGGCAGGGAGAGTATGCAGGTTGGTATGTGGGGGGCATGATCATTGCGCCCCGTTGAGCTATTGCCATGAGTGCCATTACAGCATTCCTTTCCAGGCATGTGTTGCAGATCAGGGATATGGGGCAGGAACAGCCTCCTGGTTATCACAAGATGGGTTCCCATTCAGTGCGGAGTACATGCAGCATGAGTGACTATGTTAACAAGAGCTTCTTGGAGCACCAACCTTAACTGATGAGCCCTCAAGCAGCATATGGTGCACTTCCCCTCCCCACCCCCCACCCCCCCTTACCCCCCAACAAAGCCCCAGCACTCAGTCCAGTTCCTCGCCATACCCCACAGACAGAACAAAAGAACAGAGAGCAGCCTGACCAATCAGCGCAGCGCGATGGGAGAATCGCCCCCAATCACTTCCATGACTTATTTTCAAACACTGCCTGGAATCTCACCCTTCTCTGATCAGAAAACCCCCCTCACCATCAAATCATGTGATTGGCTCTCAAAGCAATCATGGGACCCCTTTAAATAAATAACATCAGCCATAATCTTATAGGACAGTGGAGCAGGCTCTATGTGACAAGTGTCTTACTTCATATGTTCATGTGAATTATCTTTTGATAATGAGCAAGATTGAAGTTCAATATATTAAAATAGATAGATGTTCATATATGATTTGTTAGAAATGGAACTGAATGTTAGGTGTTACATGTACTGAGTGACTGATCTGATTCAGCCTGTTTTGTGCCACTGTGTGAGGCAAAGGGCGCTATTTTACCATTTTTTGTCTCAGTGCTGGGCGGACTTGAAACGGGGAGAGTTTCAGATCCCTCTTTTGGGCACGTTTTTAGCCCCTCCGCCCCTTCCCCCCGCCAATACGCACTCTGCCTGCAAAATTTTGAGTGAGTCCGATTCGCGCTGCAGAAGCCTGAGGGCGGGGCTTAATGTGCCCAAAACCCTACAGCTCTGATTGGAGCCTCCAATGCGCATGCGCAAAAGAAAATAATGCTGCTCCCTGCCAGATCGCTCTCAGGCCGGAAATGCCTCGCCCTGGCCCCACGGACATTGGACCCCCCCCAAAATTACTGACCTGCTTATACCCCAAACCCCTGCCACCCAGACAGACTGCAACCTCCCTCCCCCCACCACCGATCGGAGGCAAAATGATTGTGCCCCCCCCCCCACCAATCACTGGCAGAGTGGCAGCATCCCCCCCGTCCTCCCCACCAATCACTGGCAGAGTGGCAGCAGCTCCCCCTACCCCCCACCTCGGACTCACCTGCCCCATCTCCCCCTGACTCCAATGGCTGTATGACACCTCCCTCTTGCTCCCTTGTCCACAATCATCATAGAGGCACAGATTTCACTCCCCCTCACTCCCCCTCACTCCCCCCTCCCATCAGCACACCTGCAAGTGCTCACTTGCCTTCCCCTCAATGCTAACAAGCAAACTGCATGTAACTTGCTGGAATGCTTTCCCATACTGCCTGCAGCTAATCTGCCCTAACAAGGGGCAGCTCCATAAAAACCCCCAAGGATGGACAGGCAGGCAGGCAGTGCAGGAAAAAAATGGCAGAGACGTCAGTGCCCAGATTCACTGAGGGTGACCTCAGCAGGTCGCTGGGTGCTGCAGAGGCAAGGCAGGAGACCCTCTTCCCCCCAGCAGGATGCAGACCCAGGGGGGTTGACGGCAATGCGGCCTGGGAGGCAGTGAAACAGTGACACAAAAAGGTCAATGGCCTCATTTGGGCACAGTAAGAGTTTTAACAACACCAGGTTAAAGTCCAGCAGGTTTATTTGGTAGCAAATACCATAAGCTTTCGGAGCGCTGCTCCTTCGTCAGATGGAGTGGAAAATGGGCAGCAGGGGTGAGTGCTTAACCCCATCTAGCATCTACCCCAAATCATCCCCTTACCCCCAGCACCCTGCATGTTTCCAGCCCCTGACCCCCAAGCACCTCCTTCCTCCCTCCCACCAAGAGTATCACAACGCTTGCCCTCTGAGGGCCACCATCTGATACTCTGCAGGAGTCACACCATCATTTCTTTCATGGCTCCTTCTGTCCCCACAGGAGAAGAATGCCCAAAACGCTCATGAGAAGGCAAAGACAGGGGGCCCAATTTTACCATTTAGAGATTAAGTGCCGGGTGCGGGCGTCAAATAGATCCGAGCCCGGAGGCCACGCTCCAGCGTGCCCATACGCTTTTTTCCGGTGCTGGTCCAGTGGGCAGGGCTGAGCGCCGCTTCGGAAAAAATCTGACAGAACGCGCCCAGGCGCGAAAAAAAAAGCAGAGAGCAGAGAGAGCCTCTCTGTCGTTCATCCTCTGGTCGGCGGGGGGGGGGGGGGGGGGGGGGGGGGGGGGGGGTGGGGAGGAGGGGAGGGGGTGTGATGTCTCATTCCCGGGGGAGTGGGGGAGAGGGGGTGTGACGTCTCATCCCCTGGGGGGGTGGGAGGGGAGGGGGTGTGATGTCTCATCCTCTGGTCGGGGGGGGGTTCCGCTGCCTGTCTGCGGCTGATCCCTCCTGGCACCATCACTGGTTCACTACCAGCCACAGATTACTCTTCCCTGCAGGTGTGAGAGAGTGGGAGAGATGGCTGTGGCTGGTAGTGTAACAGTGATGGTGCCAGGAGGGATCGGCCACAGACAGGCAGCGGAACCCCTCCCCCCCAACCAGAGGATGATACGTCACACCCCCTCCCCTCCCACCCCACCCCCAAGAGGGCGATGTGGGCTTGCCTCGTCTCCTCATCCCACCTCCGCACCGCCCCCCCCCCCCCCCCCCCGCCACCCAGAGTTCCAACTGGGCCTGCCCCCCCTCCTCCGGCAGACGCCAGCGGACCTGTGTGAAGCCCGGTCACTTCAGCCGTGGCTCGAAGTCAGTGTCCAGGAACGTGCTGCAGGCTGTCGAAGGACTGAAGGTGAGCGGGAAGGATGGTGGAGGGAGACCACGATCGAGGTAGGTTAGGGGTGTGCTCTGCCGGGGGGGCCTGCCTCCCAGAGGGGTCCGATCCCGGGGTGGGGGGGTGTCTGTCGGGGTGGTTAGAGGGGGTGTCCGCGAAGGGTGGGCCTCGGCGATTCTCCTGCCGAATAAAAGTACAAGTTGGACTTTTATTTGTCAGGTCGGTAAAGGCGTGGACGTGAATTGGGCCGAACGCTGGTAAAGGGGGAATTGATGGTAAAGTTGGGCGCGCGCTTCATTATGCCGATTTAAATGCATGCAAATGCATTTAAATCGTCGCGCCGGCCGATTTGGGCGCGCACCGGAACGGCGCCAGAATCAGCCGTTGGTAAAGGCGCGATCCGCTAGGAACCGGGTGCGGATCGCGGCATAGGCCCGACACCATTTCGGGCGCGAAGTTTTGGTAAAATCGGGCCCAGGTTGTGGTTAGCCTGACCTCCATGTCCTCACCTCCTTTGAGGTGCGGGCGCTGGAGCTTTCGGGGGAGGAGGACATCCGGGCTGTCAGTGACAGCATGGTCGGACTAGAGTCGAGAAGTGAGGACCTGTCATTCCTCCACTCACTTTGAGTCAATTATTCGGGGGCATAAATTTAAGGTGCGAGGAGATGTACAAGGCATGTTTATTTACAGAGGGTGGTGGGTGCCTGGAACCCGCTGCTGGGGGAGGTCATGGATGCAAATACAAGAGTGACTTTTAAGGAGTGTTTTGACAAGCACATGAACAGGATGGGAATAAAGGCATATGGTCCCCTAGAGGAGGGGGTTACAATTCAGATGGACAGCATAGTCGGTGCAGGCTTGGAGAGCCGAAGGGCCTGTTTCTGTGATGTAATCTTCTTTGTGCTTCGTTCTATGTTCAGTGGAGAAATTTCAAGCAACTTTCAGGCATCCCAGATTCCTCTCCCTCCCTTGCATGTAACCTTGTGTCCTGTGCTGCAGGAGCAGATCCAGACGCAGCAGGGCCATCTGGAATCGAGGCCCCTAAAGCAGCTCCCGCCCATCCTGAGACTGACAGCTTGGATGAGTCCTCAGAGGAAGCGGGTGAAAGGACCTCCGAGGGTGTCACCTTTTTAGCGTCAGCTTCCACCTCACAACTCACCATCCCAGATACTTTCACAGCAGTGGGTCCAATTGATGGTGAGGCTTCTGGGTCACTCTCTGGTGAGCATGACACATCTGTGATGTACATCGAGTGGAGGAGGGAATGTTTGAGATCTCTGGCATGTGGGGCCCTGCCAGAGGTGAGGACTCAGCCGGCCCCAGGCTACATGCTGGGCCTCTGAGATCACTTTTCCCTCAGCTGCTGGAGATGTAGCAACAGAGCCCGGGAATGCAGGAGAGGCTGACAGCAACACTGGACAACTGTGAGGCTGTTGGGAAGAGTCCCAAAGCTTTCAGGTGGACTATTGCCATCATGGATGGTTCCCCGGCCAACACTGCAAGTGTAGCTTCGTGGTGGGGCAGGGAATCCTCACCATGAGTGGCAGGCTCCAAGCCATGGCTGAGTCACAGCAGACCACAGCTGAGGGACTCAACAGGCTTCTCAACATTCTGCATCTCATGGCTGAGAGGCCCGAGAGCTTGCAGGACACCCAGCGGGGCAGCGCTGAGACACAGTGGGCTACGGCTGCAACCCTTGAGAATGTGGACCATTTACAGAGGGACATTGCTGAGAGGCTCGAGAGCTTACAGGAGACCCAACAGGACAACGCTGAGACACAGCGGGCTATGGCTGTAGCCCTTGAGAATGTGGCCCATTAGCAGAGGGTCATGGATGAGGGGCAGCAGAACGTGGCCCAGTCTCAGAGGGCACTTGCAACAGCCATTGACAGGTGGCCCCCGACTCAGGTGGCCATCGCAGAGGGCTCGACCACCATGGGTAGGAGGCAGGTGATCCTCCAGGTGACGCCGGAGCTTTTGGAGCTCACTGCAGAAGCACTGTCATCTCATGGAGTGCCCCAGGGGCCCACAGGGACCCCAAGGAAGGAGGAAGGGCTCGAGTCCATGCTGCAGCCTACCAGCCAGGAGACTGTGGCTGTGGCTACATCTTCTGACTCCCCCCTTCCTGACACTGGGGCATTTCAGGGGCAGCGGGATGAAGAGGGTGTCATGGATACATCCCAGATACCTGGAAGTTGATCAGGGCCCTCAAGGTCCAGGGCCCCCAGCGGATGCCCACCATGCACATCACAGGCCAAGGGACGAGGTAGGCAGCTGGCCCCCTCCACCTCCGATGTACATTCTGGGGAGACACATAATGGTAGGCCACATAAGGTTAGGAAGTTGTAGTTGCACTCAGATGGCACGGGTGAAGGGCTGCACTAGTTAGATTTTTAAGTACCTTACCATTTTCTGTTCACATGTTTTTATGTTAGAACTTCTTATTTAGATGCTTTTATTGTAAACAAAAAATGTTTTTTCACCACCCACCTGTGACTAATTTGTCTCAGATTTGCCTCAAACAGGAATGCTGTTACCCTGACGGTCACTGGAAGGATTCTTCACGTTGATGTCAGTTGGGGAAGCCCCTCGACACTGTGTCACTGAGAAAATGAAGCCAGTGGTTCACCAGAACCCAAGCAATTCTCTCCCATCCCCTACCCCACCCACCCCGGGGCCCTGTATGGGGGTTCACTGATCCCTTACCCACTACACTGATGTGGGCCCAGATGCCAGCATACATCCAGAGCTCAGGTAGGAGTCAGACTAGTTTGCACCAGGGCACCATCATAATTGTGCTCAGTGAGTCGTCATCACCCTCCTGCCTGCCAAAGAAACTCACTAACACAGCGTACCCAGGCCCACCACTCTGGTGTTACAATGTTGCAGAAGATAGGACTTTGGGTGGGGGGAGGAATGAAACCCACGTGCAGCAACTCAGGCCCCTAGTAAGCAAAGCACCTGGTGATCAAGGCCTCCCTCGCCGCCCTCACATGCCTGATTCTTGCTGCCAACCCTCCAGCACCTGGGTGGTGCTGCTCGGTGTGGTCATCTTCCATTTCCTCGTATTCCTCCTCATCCTACAGGGTGTCCTCCCCAGTGACGTCCGGCTGGTCAGCCTCCACGTCCTCCTCCTCCTCCTCCAAGAGGTCACCTCTCTGCTGCGCCAAGTTGTGGAGGGCACAGCACACCCCCACAATGCGCGAAGAAATCAGGGGCCTGTGTTGTAGAGCCCCAGCAGAGTGGTCCAGGCACCTGAACCACATTTCCAGGACCCCTATGCACCTCTCCACTATAGACTGGGTGACAACATGGGCATCATTATTCTGGGTCTCTGCATCACTCTCAGGTCTCTGCACAAGCGTCATTAGCCAAGTCCAAAGCAGGTATCCCATGTCCCCCGTAAGCCATCCCTGCAGCCTGGGCTCCTCCTCAAAGGCCTCCGGTATGTCTGAGCTCCTCAGAATAAAACTGTCATGCACGCTGCTGGGGTGTCTGGCTCAGACATGCATCTTGTGATCACAAACCAATTGCACATTCAGGGAGTGGAACCCCTTTCTTTTGATGAATCTTCATGGATTCTGAAGTGGGACCTTGAGAGCGACATGGGTGCAGTCTATAGCCCCTGCACATTAGGCATCCCCACGATGGCCTCGAATCCTGCAGCCCAGGCTGCCTGCTTTGTCTGGTCCAGGTGAAATTTGATGTATTGGCCAGTACAGACATAATGTGCAGGTGTCCGTGATGACCTTGACACAAGTGTGGACAGCCGACTGGAAAATGCCACATACATTTCCGCTGGGAGTCTGGGAGGAGCCAGTGGCATAAAAGTTCAGAGCGGCCGTCAATTTCACAGCCACCGAGAGTGGGTGCCCCCCCGCCCCAAGATGCCAGGTCCTGAAATAAGTGGCACAGGTGTTGCACTGTCTCCTTTCAGAGGCGGAGCCATCAGTGGCACACAGTGTCCGACATTTGTTCCAATGACACTCATGTGCAGAACTGTCGGGGTCCCCATAGCCTTCTTCTCCTCTGCCCCCCTTTGGGTGAATGACGGCCACTCACTGCCTCTGGTGGCCGTCTCCCTCTATTCCTGTGAGTGGTAAGGCCTGGGCCTCCTGTGCCCGCAATTCATTCTCCTGCTCCTCCTCCTCATCTCCAGCAGCAAGATCAATCGGTTGCATTTGCCATCTCGTCAATCTGAAGCGGGGGGTGGGGATTTGGAGAAGGGGAGAGACACATGGAGTGGTTAAGGAACGCTGCTTGCCCCTAGCCCAGCAACACACACTGCCCATACTGCCCATTCCCCTCCCACAGTCCCCCCACCAACACAGCCCCCCCATTCCCCATCAACACAGCCCTCATCCCTCAGCAACACAGCCACACCAACACAGCCTCACCATCCCCCAACAATGCAGCCCCCCATTCCCCACCAACACAGCCCCCCATCCCCCAGCAACACAGCCCCTCCATCCTTCCCCCAGTAACACACGCTCAGAGCTCATGCAGTAGTGAGCACAGACACTGCTGCCTGAAAAGCCCTGAGAGTGCAACATTGCCATTTCAAAGGGCTTCCAGCACATCCCCCACCTGTAACAGTGCTGCATGCACTAGGACCCAGCAGTATTCCTAGGACCTAAGGTCAGTGCTGAGATCCGGGTCCATGCTGCAAATTGGACATCGGACACCGTGATGAGCAACAGCCCCCCATCCCCCGCACACTTGCAGAGCCCTCCCAATCCCAAACACAACATGGCTGCCACGAAAGGACCCCCCCATCCCCCCATCCCCCTCCCATCCCCCTCCCATCCCCCCCCATCTCCCCCCCCCCACCCCCTGTCAGCAGCACGAAACTGTGCAATGGTAGGCACTTAGCTCCTCACTAACCCTCACTAATGGAGTGCCAGAATCGGACTTTTATAGAGCATGTCTGTTCCAGACCGATCCAGATTGGGTGAATGTGGTGGTAATGGCAGGTGTGCTGGTAAAGTGGGACGTGCAGCTCGTTTAAGTGGATTAAAATATATGCAAAATTATTTAAATAATAATTATTTAAATAATCAGCCATGATCTTATTGAATGGCGGAGCAGGCTTGAGGGGCTAGATGGCCTACTCCCGCTCCTATTTCTTATGTTCTTATGTCGTGCCTGTTTTGGGCGGGTTCCCAGTTGCGCTGACTTTTTGGCCTTGGTAAAATGTGAACCAGCGCAAAAACGGGCACAGATTGCACTACTCGCCTCAAGCCCGACTTTACCAAATTTTCACACCCAAAAATGGGAGCAACGCGATGGTAAAATACCACCCATTTTCTTACTTCTGTACTTCCTTGACTTCAGATAGGATATAAAATGAACATCTGACCTGAACTTGCCTTGTTACCATTGGATAGGTGAGGATAAAATCAGTGTTTAGCTATGAATTCATATTCTGGAAATGTTGTGAACTGCCTTCGGAGCTTGTGAAAACATTTTGGGGAACTTTATTTCATTAAATCTTTCTCTTTAAGATAATGAGTAGTAGTTTAGGTGAACAGTATGGTAGAGCAAATGATATATAACTGGAAAAGGGCATGCAATTAATCGTTAAATGAACTTTTCTTATTTTGTATTTTCTCGCACTTTGTGTGTTTTGAAAACTATGAACAGGAAAGGCTTTGTAATTGTTTAACGTGACATTTTATTAGCAAATAATTTCATAACAATTCAAACTGTTTATCAGCACAGCAACAAGTGAACACAACAATGATAATAACTCAAAACATTGGAACTTGTTTCACCTCAACCAAGGCTCCAGCAAGCTGGGGATTCTCATTTGACTCCAAATGGCAACTAAGGAAGCCAAAAACCCTGTTCAATTTGAAGCTAAGCGAATTCAAAGAAAACGCATGACTCTGACCTCGCATTCTATGGGGATTTGGGTAAAGGCAAAACACTAAATAACTAATTATAAAACAATTTGCAATGAAAAAGGCAAGTGCTTGAGAAACATTTTGGCCCCAAAAGTTACTGGACAGTTAATTATGGAAACAATGCCTCTAGATTCCCTCTCAATTACATTTATCGGATATTGTCACATCTATTAATGATTTACTGGTGTAATTTTATAGTTTTACATGAACAATCCTGGTTGTAACCTAACACAATTGTGGAAACAGGATTGGTTTGAATCAGAGATTGTTTCACATCCCACTGAGTTCACTTTTTCTTGAAGTCAATGGAACATTAAACTGGGCAGGGTAAAAAAATATATTTTCTCAGAAAGTCTTGGTCAAAATTGAAGCTGAATAGTCATCAATGGCCTGGATCTTCCATGAAGTGGTAATCATCATGGGGTTGCTGCTTTGCTCAAACTCTTCAATGCGTCGATGGTGCTCTGCATTTATGTTCGGCTCTTCCAAACCCAGGTTCTTCAAAAATGCTGAGCAAACAGTTCCACAAAGAACTCCTTCACAGCTTCGTCCTGGCAGGGGGACGGGGAATATGACGCTGTCCCCTTTTTACAGCACTAATGATTAG